>NC_050574.1:367137733-367474816 GCF_011100635.1 Trichosurus vulpecula | reverse complement strand
CATCTCCAATAGAAAGACCAAGATGTGCCCCTTTGATTCTGGATGATACTCAGAACAAAATAGGAAAAATGCCAAAGGAGGCCTCTTTGGTACATTGGCATCCTTAAACTTCTTTTTCGTTTCCCACTTAGGTGGTGTGTAGGTTTTCATTTCTCTTTTGTAATGAACTTTATCAGCTTTTGCCATGTTCTCAAATTTTCCTTTCTCTTCCACAGATGTTGTCTTCCACCTTTCTAAACATTTTTTAGAAAATTCTGAGAAGTTCACAGAAGCATCTGGGTGCTTCTTCTTGTGTTCCTCTACGCAGGTTTGCACAAAGAAAGCACATGAAGACATCTTCCCTCTTGGCTTCTTAGGATCACCTTTGCCCATTTTTAGTTACTTTCCCTCAGAACCACACAGAATAGCCCAATGGCTTTCTGGCTCTTACTTGGCCAGCTCTTTCTCTAAAAAAGTTTTTTAATGAATATAAAGCTACACTCTCTCCTTCCCACCTCTTAACTCATTGGGAAAAAAAGAAAAACAAATTACTTATAATAAATATGCATAGTCAAGCAAAACGAAATCTTTCATTGGCTGTATATATACATATATGTGTGTGTATATACATACACATGTATGTATATATATGCATGTGTGTGTGTTCCATTCAGCACTCGAAATCTATTACCTCTCTGTCAGAAGGTAGATAATGTTTCTCCTGGACTCATGTATGGTCATCATGATGATCAGAGTTCTTACAGCTTTGAAAGTTGTTTGTCATTACAATGTTGCTATTATTGTAAAAATTGTTCTCATTCTGCTCACTTTACTTTTCAATTTTTAAAATTCTCTAAAACTGTTTATAAAATTGATTTTATAGTATAAATTGTTCTTCTGGTTCTGCTCACTTTTACTCTGCATCACTTCATATAGGTCTTGCCATATTTTCTTGGAATCATCTTTATTTCTTATGGCACAGTAGCACTCCATCACATATTAACATATCAAAATTTATTCAGCCATTTCTCAATTTATGTGTATCCCTTTAGGGTCCAGTTTATTGCCACCACAAAAACAGCTGTCATAAATACTTTTGGGGCAGGTAGGTGGTACAACAGATAGAGTACTGGGCCTAGAGTCAGTAAGACCTGAATTAAAATCTGTCCTCAGACACTACCTGTGTGACCCTGGACAAGTCCCTCTGTTTACCTTAGTTTCCTCATCTGTCAAATGAGCTGGAGAAGAAAATGGCAAACCACTCCAGTATCTTTACCAAGAAACATCCAAAAGGGGCCACAAAGAGTCAAATGTGGCTGAAAACAACTAAAAAATAACAAACATACTTTTGTACATATAGGACCTTTTCCTATTTCTTTGATCTCTTTTGGGTACCGGACTAGCAGTGGTATAGATGAGTCAAACGCACTGTTTCTTAACTTTTTACGTATAATTCCTAATTGCTCTCCAGAATGGTTGTTCTTATTTACAGATACACCAAGAGTGAATTAGTATGCTTGTTTTCAAATAGCACCTTCAACATTCAGCATTTTTCTTTTTTTGTCATCTTTGCCACTCTCATGGGTGTGAGGTAGAAACTCAGAATTGTTTTAATTTGCATTTCTTAAATTAGTGATTTGTAGTAGTGGGGATTTTTTTCATACAGTTCCATTTTCAAATAATCAGTGGGAAGGAGAATCACGAGTACATGTCTGAAGACCTTTGTGATTACTTTAAAAACGAAAATCTTTCTATTTTGCATTGCCAGTGGTTGAAGCAACAGATGTAATTAAAGGTGCTCATTTGACTAACTATGTATGCTATTCTATGAAAACTGATACTAAGGAAGATTTATATTTTACAAATGTATTGCTATCAATGCCATATGAAGAGAAATTTGTGATATAATTGAGAGGCTTCTAAAATGAAAATATTATAATGTGGGGAAAATGTACTTTGCACTGAAAGAACTCAGTTGTTATCAGGATGAAACTTAGATATACAAATACTAGGTAAGAATGTGGCCCTTTATGTACTACAGACACATTGCACCCTACACAGATAATCAGGGACTTGTGTTGAGAAATATGAGTGAGGGGCTATCTGGCTTTTAAGTTATCATAAGAGGGATCAACTTTATAAAAACAGCGCATTAAAAGGAATACTCTGCAAAATTGTGAGATGATTTAGGGCAGAACACAGAACAATTCTACATCACTGTAAAACAGTTCACTTTCACATGCCAAAGTATTTAGAAAAGTATTGGCGCTAAATGAAGAAATCACTTTTCTAAGTGGTAATAATTAAGATGAAATAAATCCATTTTATAACAAAATTTCCTTCTGAAATTTGTTTATTAGTTGATATTTTTGAAAAACTGACTATCCTAAATAAATCATTGTAAGGTCTCCGAGTTCATATCTATTCCAGAAAGATAAAGTGATTACATTCATGAAAAAGTTAGAACTATAGGTAATATTTACAAAATAACATTTTAAAATATTTCCAATTGTGAAAAATGCCTATCCAGAAAATGAGTAGAAGAAAGGAAAACTCTTCTCACTAATTACTTGAGTGGTGTATAGAAATAACTCTTACTGTAGACACATAGGACACATTTGGCCTTATTCTATCTGAACAAAAACAACTGATAGGCATTGCTTATGATAGTTTATTTGAAAAACATTTGAAATGGAAAATCTTATGTTTGTGCTATGGTAAATAGAGAGCTTTCTGGTTTATCAAAGAAAATGATACATATAAGATATTATAAAAATATTTTGTAACATCATATTTGCAGGAACAGGTTTTTTTTTTGCTGCCAACTGTTGTAAAGATAAATATCAATCACCATTAATGTCTGAAAAAGAATTATGAGTAGCAATATCATCAATAACATCACATTTTGAGAGACTGTGCTTAAAACAATAATTATTTTATAAATTACTAGTATAAAAATCATGAAGGATCTAGCAATAAATGTCATTTTTTGATGTTTAAGGTTTGCTTATGTATTATAAAAGTTTAATAAATTCTTAATTTTATCTGAATAAAATGCAAGCTAAGAACAGTATTTATATAGATTATTTTATGAAAAGTGTGTATAAGATCTAGAAGTAGGTGTGACAATTATTACTATTTTTTTAGTGACAATTATTATTATTTTTTTTAAATAGAGATTTTTATGCCATAAAGCTTGGAAACCACTGGACTCCATGAGCTCAAAGATTCCTTCCAGTTCTAACATTCTATGATAGCCTGATACTTCAAAGCTCAATACATTTTCTGTTTCAGTACTTTATTTTTCCAATCACAGAGAGCAACGCTATCTTGTTTCCTGTTTCCAAAGCTAAAGCGCAATGTTTACATTTCAGAGTTTTATTTCTTCTCCACTTTATTCAAAAATTTACCAGCGGCAGCCATTCTTTCTCTGCAATGCTACTTGAACCTCTCCATTCCTCTCAGTTTTAGCCATCTAACCACTGGCACATATCCCAATTAATTAGGGCCTATGACTTCTTTCTTCCAGGCTTTCTTTCCTCTTTAAACTTTGAAACATTTTTTACATTGATGTTCAAATAATTTTTCAGTGCCTAATTTAGCATCCTCATAACCCTCTAGGGACTCCTTATTTTTCTCTAGATTAAACCTCTATTATTTTCAAAACTATTTACTAACTAGTCCTTCTCTACCAATCTGCTGCCATCTCCTGCTATACACCTACTTGCATTCTTAGTTCTGGACAAGATGACCTTCTTGGGGAGCCATCCATCTAGTCTTCCATCTACTACTACCAAGCCATTGCTCGTGGTATCTACATATGTATAACAGCCTTCTCTCTTTTGCCTATGATATTTCTTCCTATTCCCAACTATGCCAAGGATCCTTATTAGATTAACTCCATCTATTCTCCAATTTGTTAGCTCAATGTGTGACTTACTTTGATCATAATTATTAGAAATATTACATAATTCTTATGAATACCCTTTGTAGGTTAGTCTCCAATTTCCATTTGCAGATTTGCTTCTCAGAGTAATGTTGACTTGAGTTCTGAGGGTAATCCTGTGGCACTCCACTTTTAATATTATAACTCTTAAGCATCATTTGTGTGATTAATATTAAGAATCATCTAATAAGCTTAGTTATCTTTTTAGCAAAGGTATTTACTAAGATAGTATAGTAAGAATGGTTGGTACAAACATTCTTCCCAAAAGCCTAGGGCATACACTCCCACAAATACACATGGGTCCATGGGAAGAGTGGCTTCAAACTTAAACTAGAATGGCAGTGAGACACACATATAGGGAATATAGGTGGCAAAGGGTCACTGGTACCAGAAATTCTTACTTTCTTTGTAGAGTTCTTATATAGCGACCTCTGAAAACAGGTCTCCACTAGGGAGGCTGCTTAGCTGAGCTCTCGAGTTCTGCTTTTTTCTTGAGTTCACAGTGATCATTTTTATCCCTCATGAGGGATAAAGCTTCCCAAAGGTACCTTCTTCCTTCCCACATCTATGTATATCCTCAGTTTTCTCTCTACTCTCAGCTAGATGCCTGGATTCCTACAGGTCAGGTCTCACTGATCACATGGTGGGTGATAGGGGCAGGGAAAGAGGAGAGAAAATCCTTTTTTCTCCTACCAAGAGCAATTACCTCCCAGGTCCCTGATTCTTCCTTTATTTCTTGCTCCAACTCTAGAACTGGTGAAGTGCAAACCTACTGAGAACTTACAGCTATTTAAAGTCCAAAGAAGCATATAGCTGTTCAGGCAATGACAAACATTATTCTGTTTTTTACTCAAAGAGGTTAAAACTCTTAAAACAAATAGAGTGGAACTTTTACTTTTTTATAGCTCAAAACCTTATCATGTCTGATCATTTAACACTTTGTGATTTTAGTCAAGGTTTTCAATGATTACATTAATTGAAGTGGGAAGGGAACCTATCTTTTACATTACCACTTTTCCTCTGATTATATGTTTGTCTCTCTTGTCCTTTCTGTGAAAGAGGAAGTTCCTCAAGGGTGGTGTCCTCTTCAAGAATATTGCAAATATGTGGTATCATGGTTAGTGCTTTTTACCAAAGGGAACTGATGCTCAGGAAATTATTTCTGATGATTAGTGTATAAAGTAAAATGGAAGCGAGACAGTTTTAGCACACTGACTTATTTTCAACAGGAAAAAAGAAAAAAATATCACTTACTGTCTTCCAACGGACAAAAGGTGACGTTTACCCAATCTGACTGGTCATCTTCAGATTCAGCCCTGACACGCAAGATGTAGTTACCATATTTGGAAATATCTGAGAAGTCACAGCTGGTGAGGATAATATTCTTGCACTTATCATCAAATGACCTATAACTATAAAACCACACAAAAAGGTTACAATTCTAATTTTCATTTACCTAGAAGTTGATATATTACTTCTTAGAATATCCATCTGATCAAGACAGGGGGAAATTGAGAAAATGGAACTTAACTGGACAACTCTGCTTTTCATTATTGTTTTTTGTTTGTTTGTTTTTGAAGACTAGGTCTCTCCCTGCTTTACCCAGGCTAGAAGCAGTCACTTTTGGGCTGATCCCATTACAGATTAGCCTGGGAACTTTGACTTGCCCTATTTTTGACTGTTTATTAAACAGTCAGGTAACTTCACACCCCTTTACTCCCACTTTTGGGGCTAGCCATATTGGTGCCGGAGTGCAGACATCCAATAGGCTTAGTTCACAGTAACTCAGAACTCCTGAGCTCAAGATATCCACTGGTCTCAGCCTGCCTCCTCAGTAGCAGGGATTATAGGTTATGCCACCATATCCAGCTACCATTATTCTCTATAAACAATATGTATAGCAATGCATTAATATATAAAGGTCTAATGATTTCTTTTGTGGGGAACGCTTAGTGTAGGAACTCTTCTCAGTGGCGCATATCATAGTCTGTTTATACATATGTTCATATAAATTAATGAACAATACATAACTGATTTCTAAACCATGTTCTAACAATAAAAACAATAACTATAGTTTTAAGTACTCAAAATAATATATACTATCCACATTCCTCAATCTTTCTGAGATAGATATTCATCATTTCCAGAAGTTTGGCTAGTCACTCAAAGTGATTTGAAGATAAAAGGCCCTAGCTGTCAGGGTCAGTGACATAATTTTTTAAAATAAGTTTTTATTAATTTTCTTCTCTTTCTTACGTCACTGTAGTATTCATGTATTGCTACTCCTCCCCCTCTCAGCCATCCCATATAGCAAATAGGATTTTTTAGAGAGAAAAAAAAGTCAACACAATTGGCTGATATATCAAGAAAGTCCAAAAACATGTGCAATGTGTAACACCTTTGTATCTCCTACCCCTACAAAAGGGTAGGCTATTGTAACAACAATACTGCTTGTCACTACTGTGACACTACCAACACACAGAAAGGCTGCTAGCATAGGTTCTTTGATCTGCTTTTTTAAGGAAAGCAACTTCAAGGGGTTTACAATCTCACTTTAATTAAATGTACATATATCATTCACTTAGTTCAGGGGAAAAAGTCAGCACCCTGAACTTCAGAGAGAATGCAAACAGAAATTATAAGCATACATTATATAAACAGAGCAAAATAACACAAATCAGCAGATGGGCTTCTAGCTGTCTGTCCAAGCAATACATAAACAGTTACCAGAGAGAGACTCAACAACATCTGGGTTTTTCAAAGCTGAGGGGCTCTGTGACAGCTACCCAGAGTCTTGTCTGGTCAAACCATATGACATTCTTCCAGTGAGTGAGAGCCCCAAAACAAAACACCAACCTCAGAGCTTACATACCCTGTTCAGGGTCAGAGGGTGTCACAACCATGTGACTCAAACCCATGTGACCTAAGCCTTCCCATGTCTTAAGCAGGTCATCAAAGACTCTTGATACAATCAAAAACTTTTGATTGAAACAGGCAAGACTCATCAAAGGCACTTGATTGTTTTACTACTGAGAAACACTCAAACAAAAGACAACAAAAAGTTCACTTTGCTTGCCATTACATTTGAAAGGCAAGACTTATCAAAGGTACTTGATTACCTCAGTGCTGAGAAACACTCCAAAACAAAAAACAAAAGGTCCCACTTTACCTGCCAGACTCAAACAAAGGCAAAAAGTCCTACCCTGCTTACCATCACAGCTATCTTCTCATATCTCTTCATTGGAATACTGTTTGATCTTCATAGTTTTGTTACATTTACTTTTGACTTGTGTGTGTGTGTGTGTGTGTGTGTGTGTGTGTGTATCATTGTTCTTTCCATTCACATTGTTGTAGTTACTATGTATATTGTTTTCTTGGTTTTGCTTACTGCATTCTGCATCAGTTCATATATGTCTTTCTATACTTCTCTGTATACATCACAATCATTTCTTATAACAGTAATATTTCATTACTTTCATGTACCATTATTTGTTTAGCCATTCCCCAATTGATGGGCATCTACTTTGTTTCCAATTCTTAGCTATCACCTAAAGTGCTGCTATACATATTTTGTAACATATAGGGACTGTTTTTTTCTTATTGATCGCTTCTTTGAGGTATGAGCTCAGTAATGGAATTTCTGGTTTAGAGGGTACAGACATATTCATCACTTTATTTATATAATTCTAAATCGCTTTCCAAAATGGTTCTACCATTTCAAAGCTCTACCAACAATATATTAGGATGCCTATCTTTCTACCTCCCAAAATTAACTGTTACCATTTTTTGGTCACTTTTGACAAATTGTAGGGTATGAATTGAAACCTGAGGATTGTTTTGATTTGGATTTCTCTTATTATCAGTTATTTGAAGCAATTTACATATGGTTGTGAATACTTTGCAGTTCTTTTGAGAACTGTTTGTTCATATCCTTTGATCATTTATCTATTGGGAATGGCTAATAGTCTCATTCATATTTATTAATTGTTTTTATATTTTTTATACCAAACCTTTATTAGTGAAATTTTCCCATTTGACCTCTTCTCTTCTTATCTTAGTTGCATTTATGTTGTCTATGCAGAAACTTTTCAATTTCAAGTAATAAAAATTACCAATTTTATCTTTGGTAATTGCTTCTGTCTCATGTTTGGTTAGGAATACATCCCCTACCCATAGCTATAAAAGGTATATGATCTGTTTCTCTTCCACTTTTAAAAATAGGATTATCTTTAATATCGAAGTTACATATTAGTTTAGAATGTATTGCAGGGAGTGGTCTAAGATGTTGGTCTAAGCGTAATTTCTGCCAGACTACTTTTCAATTTCCTAGCAGTTTTTTTTTTTTATCAGACAGGGAGTTTTCCCTAGGTAATTTATATTTTCTGCTTTTTCAAATACTGGGCTGTTGAGTTCTATTGTCTCTGAATCTTCCCTTTCTACTTTATTCCATTGATCTATCTCTCTACTCTTTAAACAATATCCAATTGTTTTGATGACTATTGCTTTATAAGATAGTTTGAAGTCTAGAAGTGCTATTCTTTTTTCATCCTTACTGAAGTAATTTCCCTTGATATTCTAGATCTTTGGTTTTTCCAAATTAATTTTATTATTACTTTAGCACGTTCTGTAAAGTATTCTCTAGGTAATTTTATTAGTATAGTATTAAAAGTAGACATTAATTTTGGTAGTATTATCATTTTCTTCATCGTGGCATGTAACAACAACAGGACTAGCAGCTGCTGTGGGGGCATAAGACTGACAGCACCAGCACACAGAAGGGCTGCTAGCACACATTCTGCTTTTCTAAAGTAAGCAACTTTAAGGAGTTTACAATCTCACTTTAATTAAACATACGTATATCATTCACTTAGTTCAGGGAAAAAAGTCAGCACCCTGAACTTCAGAGCAAATACAAACAGAAATTACAAACAGAGATGATATAAACAGATCAACAGACAGGTTTCTGTCTGACCATAGCATACATAGTTACCACAGAGAGAAGCACCAACATCTGGGTTTTCAAAGGGTAGGGAGGATGGCTCCTTGATGGCTACCCAGAATCTCCACACTAACACTCTTCCAATGAGTGTGCCCCCCAAAGCAAAATGCTAACCTCAGAGTATATATATATATATATATACTTCTTCAGGGTCAGAGGGCATCACAACCATGTGACTCAAACCCATGTGACCTAGGCCTTTTTGTGACTTAAGCAGGTCATCAAAGACTCCCCATTCAATCAAAGATTCTTGATTGAAACAAAAGCAACACTCCATCAAAGGCACTTGATCGCCTTAGTGCTAAGAAGCACTCAAACAAAAAACAGCAAAAAGTCCTACGCTGCTTGCCATTACATGGCATGGCCTAGCTATGAGCACTAAATATTCCTCCATTTGTTTAAGTTATTCTGTTCCCCCTTATTTATTTTTAACATTCTTTTCATTTTTAATTTTGAGTTCCAGATTCTATTTTTCCTCCACCCCTACCACACTCACTGAAAAGGCAAACAATATGACATCAATTACACATGTGAAATCATGCAAAATATATTTCCACATTAGCTATAATTGCAAAAAAAGTTTAAAAAATGTGAGAAAATTATACTTTCACTTGCACTTAGTTCTATCTCTGGAAGGGGATAGGATTTTTTCATCATGAGCCCTTTTGGAATTATCTTGGATCATTGTATTGATCAGAGTAGCCAAATCTTTCTCAATTGATCATTATAGCATCACTGTTACTATGCACAATGTTCTCCCAGTTTTTTTCACATCATTTTGCACCAGTTCATATAAATCTTGCCATGTTTTTTTTTCTGAAACCACCCTCCTCCTTTTTTCTTATAGCACAATAGTTCTTCATCACAATAGTATGCCCCAACTTGTTCAACCATTCTCCAACTGATGAGCATTTCCTCAATTTCCAATTCTTTGCCACCACAAAAAGGTCTGCTATAAACATTTTTGTTCATATAGGTTCTTTTCCTTTACTATGATCTCTTTGGGGTACAGACCTAATAATGACATTACTGGGTCAAAGGATATGTATACATTTATAGGCCTTTGGGCATAGTTCCAGATTGTTCTCCAGGACAGTTGGACAAGTTCACTATTCCACCAATTGTTCCTTAATGTACCTATTTTTCCTCATCTCCTCCAGCATTTGTCATTTCTGATAGGTATGCCTCAGAGTTGTTTTAATTTGCCTTTCTCTAATCAATAGTCATTCAAAGCATTTTTTCATATGACTACAGATAGTTTTGATTTCCTCTCCTGAAAACTGCCTTTCATATCCTTTGACCATTTATCAATTGGGGAATGGATCTTATTTTTATAAATTTGATTTAGTTCCCTTTGTTGTGTTTTTTTTTTGTCCTTCATTCTCAAAGAGGACCATGACATCAGGGAGATAATGACATGACTTGCAGTTGATTTTGATTTGAGAGAGGGAGGGCTGTGCAAAGTCACCAGCCTCACTTTCTCCTCCAGAGCCATCTGGGTCTAATGGCCTGATGTTCATCAGGATGACTAGAGATAGCCCAGGATGCAATGTGAGACCCTGGCCCTTTTAGGCTAAGGTCTTTTCAGGTTCTCACTTCAAGTGAGGCCCATTCAGTGAATAGGCCTCTTTAAGAAGTAAGTCAAGGGATGGCCCCTTTAATTAAAAAAAAAATAAAACTGGGAGGGGAAGACCTCTTTGAGAACAAAGGACAAACACAACCTGTGAGTAGTCTGAGCTGCCTGAATGGGGACCCAGCCAGTTGGGTAACTCAGCTTGGTGCCTCTGCCTCTACTTAGTTCCCTACATATTTGAGAAATGAGGCCTTTATCAGAGAAACTTGCTGTAAATATTTTTGGTATTACTTTATTGCCCATGGCACCTTTTAGCAAAATGTCATTTCCCTGATTATCTCTTTCAATTAGGTCTAATTTTACTTTTGCTTTGTCTAAGACCGTGATTGCCATCCCTGCCCTCTTTACTTCATTTGAAGTCTATTAGAGACTCTGCTCTAGCCTTTCATTTCAACTCTGTTTCTGTCTATCCAAAATGTGTCTCTTGTACACAACATATTGTTGGATTCTGTTTTCCAAACCATTCAGCTATCCACTTTTGTTCTATGGGTTAGCTGAATACTATTCACATTCACATTTATGATCACTAACTGCATTTTTTCCCCATCCATTTTCTTCTATTTCTTTTTCTCTTTCTCTCTTTTTATCCTATCCCTCCTCAAAAGTCTGTCTTACTTCTGACCACTGCCTCTCTTAATCCAGCTTTTCCCTTATCACCTCCCTCCCCCATATCTCTTGTCCCTTTCCCCTCCTATCTCTGCATTGAGTACAATTGATTTCTGTATACAATAGAGAGCCTAGATATATTCTTCCCTCTTTGAACCAATTCTGATGAGAGTAAGGTTTAGGCATTTTGTATACCCCTCCCCCCATTTTCCTCTCCACTATAAAAGCTCTTCATTGTGCGCCTCCATTATGTGAGAAAATTTGCCTCATTCTGCCTCTCTCTTTCCCTGCTCCCAGTGCATCCTTCCTTCTCACCCTTACATTCTTTTTTGGAATCATTACACCCTACTTGCCCAATTCTCATTTTTAAGGATTTAAATTTAAATATGAATAATTTGAGAGTTATTTTCTTCAGGAGTTTTCTCCTCTTTTTCTATTTTTGACAATTTTTCTTTTCAAGGCTTTCTTTTCTTCAGTGAATTTTTGTCCCTCTTTTACTATTAGGCCAATTCTGTTTTTTAAGGTGATATTTTCTTCAGTATTTTTTATGCTTTTTTTTTTTTACCAGCTAGTAATTCTCTTTTTATAATTTTCTTGTATCACTCTAATTTCTTTCCCTACCTTTTCCTCTATCATTCTTATCTCTTTCTTTAGCTCTTCTAGGAATTCTTGTTTGGCTTTAGTCCAATTAGTCTTTTTTCTTTTAGGCTTTGGTTGTGGCTGTTTTCACATTGTGGTCTTCTGAGGTTATATCTTGGTCTTCCCTGTCATTGTAGTAGCTTTCTATGGTTAAGTTCCTTTTTTGTTGTTTGCTCATTTTTCTAGCCCACTTTTTGGACTTCTTCTTACCTGGGAGTGGGGAGGCACTATACCAAGATTCAGGCTTTTCATGCTGCTATTTTCAGAGCTAATTTGGTGAAGAGGGGCTCTGCAAATTTTCAGTGCTTCCAAAATGGTGTTATCCAGGGAGAGATGTGGTCATTGCTTTCCTAGTCTGTGCTCTGGTCTTTACCCTGGAATGGGCCTGTTCTTCCCTGCAGCCACAAGTACTAGTGCTCCTCTTGGCCCCAGAACTGTTACCAGGTCCTCTGTTCCATTGTGACTGATCACAAGCACTCCTCTCCATCCTGGAACTGTGACCCAGAACTGCTTATGGGCAAAAGAGTTGCCAACCAATGCCAGCTGTATCCAGGTCGAGCAAAGGTTCCCCTGTAGTCTCTCACTAACCAGTTGTCCAACCCCCTTACCATCTCTGAGATAAGGACTCCTGAAGCTGCTAATGCTGCTGTTCTAGCCACCTCTAAGGTCCACCACTTATGCTCCTGACAGGCTCTGGGTCTGCACCCATGCTGGTATCATAGCCCTCTCTTGCTTACCTCCTAAGCTGTCTTGGGTTGAAAAAATGTCTCTCTCTTATATTAAGCAGATGAGGATCAACAGCCTATCTGAGCTTAGAAACACTCACCACCAGAAGACCTACA
The DNA here is from genome assembly GCF_011100635.1 of Trichosurus vulpecula. NCBI lineage: Eukaryota > Metazoa > Chordata > Mammalia > Diprotodontia > Phalangeridae > Trichosurus > Trichosurus vulpecula. The sequence goes on along the minus strand of NC_050574.1, from coordinate 367,462,172 downwards.
AGTCCCAGCAACTCAGAAAGACTATGTATGACCTGAGGGAGGCAAAACATATATTAGAAGAAGGAATGCCCATGCCAATGAAATTATGGATTCTTGAAATATTGAAGCATAGGACATAATAATAGCTGGTATTTTTTATTATGCTTTAAAGTTCACGAAGGATTTTACATGACCTCAGTTTACCCTTTCAACAACCCTATAAGGTAGGTACTACAAATATTGATGGGGTGCTTGGGTACTTGACCTTGGACCCCAATTCCAAGATCACATTTCTCCCTAGCTTCAAATCACTGCACCCAACAATTTTCTCTCCAGCCCAAGGACACTATGCCTAGCAATAACTCATGAGTGGGTCTCAGTAAGACAAACTACCTTTCCCCACAATTACTCATGAGTGGGTCCCACTAAAACAAACTATCTTTCTCCAAAACAAGAACAAGCTGACCTCTGAAGAAATTCTCTTCTAAAAACAGGACTATCTTGTAACCACAGAATTATCATGTATTGATTCCCAAAGTTATCATATTCAATCCAGAGGTCAAAGTATAGACATCAACTGTCAAAGCTATTTTGCTACAAACATAATAGACCAAAAATACCCTGAGAAACCCTTTCCCTGGTTTCCAGTAGTGAATGAAGCCTGTGACCAAGGCTGCAAGTTATCACCTAATTAGCATATCTGCCAGATAATCCACTACTTTTTCCTATATAAGCTTTAGCATCACTTTTGTTAAGTGGCAAGCTCCTTAGGGAGCTCTGCTCACCATATTGGTGTTACAATAAACCTTTGCCACCTTGACTTAAAGAATGCTTGAGTCTGTGAATTCATTCCAGAAGACCCTGTCCCAGTACTTCAGTCCTTGAGGGATCCCTGAACCACCTAAACCACATCAGTATTATTACCTCCACTTTACAGACTAAGATACAGAGTCACAGAGGTTACCTGACTAGCTTGGATTGACACAATCAATAAATGTCTGAGGCAAGATTCCACTTCAGGTCTTCCTGACTCTGAATTCAATGGTTTGCCTCCCCACCCCTCCAACTGTTCCACCTGTCCCAGACTTTGGACTTAGACGCGTTGTTTATGGTTGGCATAAAGCCACGGCCATAGACCAGCCTTTCATTTTGTAAGGGCACCTTGCCAAAGGAGGAAAGGAATCCGACTCTCATCTAAGCTATAGCTCATGTGACTGCTGATGAGTGATAGGAATGCTATCAGCCTGTAACAGCAAGCAAAGTGGGACTTTTTGTTCTTTTTTCTTTTGTAGTTCTTCGCACTAAACCAATCAAATGCCTTTGATTGAGTCTTGCCTTTGATTGAATCAAGAGTATTTGATTGGCAACAGTATACATGGCATTGCTTGGAGGGAGAGTAAAAGTGAAGACAGAAGCAGAGCAGAGAGAGAGAAGCAGAGTGAAGAGAGAAGCAGACCTGAGGCAGAGAGCAGCTAGGGGAACTTGCTTGTGGAGAGACCTAATAGAAAAATGTTTGTGATGCTGGCACTCTGTCTGTTGATTTGTGTTAATTTCTCAGACAGAAGCCCTGCCTGTGTGTGGGTCTTTATGAGTGAATTGAGATGATAGTGCTGGTAATGTGTGTAAATATTGTTGTAGCCCTGTTAAGCTTTGCTTTCCCAGAAACAGAAACTTTGGGCAGGAGCCCCTAGAGCCTGCTGTAAGGCAGGAGCAGGAAGAACTTGGAGTGGAGCAGTCTGCATGAGCTGAGACAAGGAGCAAGAGCAGAGAGCTGCCTGTGTGTGTATCCAGTCAAGAGCTGGGAGCAGTCAGCCTGAGGAGGGGGAACCATGGGGTTTGGAAGTCAGCCTCGAGTCAAGACAAAAGAGGACTTTACTTGGACACTTTGTATTGACTGAGGAGATTGTAACTTGCTGTGACCTAGTGGTGAATGGTGTTTGTATTTTCTGCTACCCCTTAAGGATGACATGTTGTGTTAAGAAAGACCCTGGCCTGGGATCCCCTGCTTGTGTAAAGAAGTATTTTGGGGAATGTTATTAAATACTACTGAATGGTGTTTTGCTTAAAGATGTTGCTATGAATATTATGATTTAGTTTATTGAACAATGTTTAGTTCTGAATAAATAGAGATTTCATTATACTATGCAATTTGACCCTTACAGCTATTCATAGCAGCAGTCCTCAGGTGTGCTGCTGTGATTAGCTTTACAGAGCCCTGAGCCTAAGCCAGGGCACAGAATTCAGACTACCTTCACAAGTCATTGTTCTCTGATGACATGTCCCATCTTAGTAAGCTTTTGGTATTTTTTTCTTGTGATGTTTGCAGAATGCAAATGCCTTTGTTAGAAACAATTTGTTTGCATTTGTAAATATGCAGTGAGTCTAGACTTGGCAGTAGGGAGGGATTTATGGCAAATGTCTCTGAAATAAATCATAGTTTGACATGTTTAACAGCACTTGGTGTAGAAGCCCCATATAAATATAATTTTAGAAAACCATCTCTGGATTTTCCTGATATAGCAAAGTGTAATTATGAAATTCAAAGGCTACTTGGCAAAAAAAAAATCCACAATCTACACTCAAAAGAAAAATAAAATCTTTGCATGTAAACTAGACTAGTTATGATCTCACTGGCACAGAGAATTTATAATGACAAAAATGCCCTCTTCCAGTGCAGACTGGTCTCTACTCCATAATTTATAATCTGACTTGCCTAAAGTCACAAATCGAGTACATGTTAGAGTTGGAACCTGAACCCAGGTCTTTTGACTGAGGCTAGTTCTCTACTTACTATTATTAACTCTTGATTGCTTTGCAAGCACTCCATAAATACTGACTCATCCTTGATCATTCTTATGAATTAAATTTGGAGTATAGGGTTTAAAGGCACTACTGACCTCTAAAAGTGCTATTCCAAGAGAAAAGCTGAAATTGCTATAGAGTTTTTTTTCTGCTATAAAACAGCTATGTCTGATAAAGATGCTATGTTTTATTTTATTTTTCCAGTGAACTGTGGCTAGTTTCACATATAAACAATAATGATTGTCTTTTGAATATTTGAAGGGAGTAAATCTCCATGTAGAAGAAGCTCTATGATATATTCACATAGTAGAACCTCCTAATATTACTATTTACTACAACAACAGCAACTACTCCTCCTCCTCCTCCTCCTCTTCCTCTTTCTTCAATGATATGAAAATGTCATTTAGATTTGATAAGTGTGAAATTCTTAATGTTACACCAAGGAAATGCAAGGACTTTACACTATCTCATTTGATCCTTACAACAACTCTATAAGGTAAACACTACAAGCATTATTATCCTCATTTTACAGATGAGGAAACAGAGAGTTTAATTGACTTAACTGACCCCAGAATTAACTCCAGTTAACTGACTCCAGAGACTGGAAAAGCCTACAGATAACCTCTGGGTAAGACACATTGACTACAAAAATACCAAGGAGAAGACTATGGCTGAATATGTTGAGACTTACAGGCCCCCTGAAATCAAAGGCCATAATAAACTACATTATTATCCCATATCCTGTCTGCTACTGGAATTGTTCTGAGAAAACTTTCTTTTTTTATTAGTTAATTTATTTATTTTTAGTTTTCAACATTCACTTCCATAAGTTTTAAATTTTCTCCCCTTCCCTCCCTAAGACAGCCTGCATTCTTATGTAGGCTCTACATATACATTCCTATTAAACATATTTTCACATTAGTCATGTTGTAGAGAAGAATTATAATGAATGGGAGAAACCATGAGAAAGAAAAACAAAACAAAATGAAACAAAAAAAGAAGATAGTCTGCTTTGCTCTGCATTCAGACTCCGTAGTTCTTTCTCTGGATATAGATGGCATTTTCCATCATGAGTCCTTTGGAATTGTTTTAGGTCCTTGCATTGCTGAGAAGGGCTAAGTCTATCAAAATCAGTCATCGAACACTGTGACTTACTATGTACAATGTTCCCCTGGTTCTGCTCACTTCACTCAGCATCAGTTTATGTAAGTCTTTCCAGGTTTTTCTGAAGTGCTCCTACTTAGCATTTCTTATAGGAAAATAGTATTCCATTACATTCATATACCACAACTTGTTCAGCCATTCCCCAATTGATGGGCATCTCCTCAATTTCCAGTTCTTGGCCACCACAAAGAGAGCTGCTGCTATAAATATTTTTGTACATGTTGGTCCTTTTCCCATTTTTATGATCTATTTGGGATATAGCCCTAGAAGTGGTATTGCAAGGTCAAAGGGTATGCACATTTTTATAGTCCTTTGGACTCCAAATTGCTCTCCAGAACAGCTGGAGCAGCTCACAACTCTACCAACAATGAATTAGTGTTCCAACTTTCCCACATCTTCTCTAACATTTATCATTTTCCTGTTTTGTCATGTTAGCCAATCTGATAGGTGTAATGTGGTACCTCAGAGTTGTTTTGATTTGCATCTCTCTAATCAATAGTAATTTTGAGCATTTTTTCATATGACTACAGTCAGCTTTAAGTACTTCCTCTGAAAGCTGCCTGTTCATATCCTTTGACCATTTATTAATTGGGGAATGACTTGCATTCTTGTAAATTTGACTCAGTTATCTATATATTTTAGAAATGAGGCCTTTATCAGAGACACTAGTTGTAAAAATTCCTTCCCAATTCTGAGAATATTTTCAATGAGTTTACAGAAAATGAGCTTACAATTCCTGGTCTTTTTATTCAACTGCAAAAAGCAGCAATTTTATTTTTTTGGGAGGCAACTGTTGTTAAGTGACTTGCCCAGGGTCATACTGCTAGTTAGTATCTGAGGCTAGATTTGAGCTCAAATCCTTCTTACTCCAGGGCTGGTGTTCTATCTGCTGCACAAGCTAGCTGCCCCCAAAAGTAGTTATTTTGAACACTTTTGCAAAGGTCTGTAGAACGTTAAATGTAAACTAGTCTCAGAACAGCAACTTGTCCCAGGACCATTTCCTATGAACCTCATCAAAAAAGATGAGAGAAAAGAGTTGGTGATACAAGTAGCATATAATAGTGATTGGATAATGAGCTGGCATTGAAGCCGGGAAGACCTAGTTTCAACTCTTACCTTTAACGTATACTGGCTGTGTAACTGTGGGCAGGTCACTTAACCTCTCCATGGGGCCAAATCCAGCCTGAGGGTCAGACTTTGTACAGCCCTTGAGCTAAAAATGGTTTTCACATTTTTAAATACAATAAAATTATTGTAATCTATAAAAACCAGTCCTAGCTCCTGCAGTACTAGAGGAGGAAACAAGCCACATTTGGGCAGCTGGCAGGCCAACCCCTGCCCTAAGGCAGCTCATTAAGACTCTAAATTGCAGAGAAGGTGCCAGCCTGCATTGGTAGAAGTGCCTTCTCTTGGAGTTTCTAATACCATTGAAATGACAGGTCTAGTTCCTACCCCTAATAATAATAATAATAAAAAAGGACACCCCCCCCAAAAAAGGGAACCCAACAGACAAAACACCAAAAATACTTCCTAATAAACATAAATAAAAAGGAGAGGGAGCAAGGCCTTCTCTTTGTGGTTCTTGAAAATGACCAATGGCTTGCAAGCGAATTGGATTTTTTTTTTGGCAGGGGGAGGCAATTGGGGTTAAGCAACTTGCGAGGGTCACACAGCTAGTAAGTGTCAAGTGTCCAAGGCTGGATTTGAACTCCCATTTAGGGCCGGTGCTCTACCCACTGCATCACCTAGCTGCCCCAAGTGAATTGGAGTTAAGTGAGGCAGAGCTGTGCAAAGTCATCAGCTTCAAGGCCTTCCATTTATGTTTAGCCAGTTATATGATCATAATGTAAATTCTAAAGCCTAACTGGTGACAGGTAACATCTTACAAAAATCCAATAATACATTAGTTTATTAAACCTACCTTTTATACTGGGCTGTGTAGGTCACATTTCCCTTATAAAAATCAGGTGGCTCCCACTGCAGAATGTTCTTCAAATTAACTGAATTCATCCTTACATTTTTTGGCTCTGGCAGTATTGCTAGCACTGTAAAAATGAAAGGGAAAGGAAGAGATGGAACTTTCCTCAAACAGGGTGCCAAAAGGAAAAAATAGCTTAGCCCTGTGCCTGGCCGCAGTAGCTGCTTAAGAAATGCTTATTGCCTGAAAAAATATACATAGATTCTATAGCCTTCACTTTTGCCCCATGTTTCCAAAATGTTGTATTTTAAAAATGCAAATGTGTGCATACATACTACCTATCTTCTAAGCTATGTCCTCATTCATTAGACCAAGTTAATACTTCCAAGAAAGTAAAACTATACTTTGGTAGTAGCAAAGCATGGGACAAAACATGCAGATTTTTACTGATTCCAGAAGTTGTGGTGCATGAATGTAATGGACTATTACTGAACAGTAAGAAATGGTAAATGTGATAAATACAAAGACCTGGGGGAACTGATGCAAAGTGAAGTAAACAGAACAATGAAAACCACATACATAATGACTACAATAATGCAGTTGGAAAGAGCAACGAGAAAATCATCAAAACTGAATGCTGTGGAATTATAATGCTCAAGTTGGACCCAAGACAATGGTAATGTATCTCCTTCCCTCCCTCCCTTTTATTTTTTTTTTCAGAGGTGGGATACTATGGATCTGAAACACTACATATGTCAAATTTGGTTGATGTGTTGATTAGTTTTGAATATTTGTTTCTCAAACTACTGAAGAAAAGGCAACATATTGTAGTGGAAAGAATCATGGATTTGGAGCCAGTGGCTTGAGCTTGAATCCTGATTCACTGTGTGCTTGTGTTATGTATCACGGACCTGTAATGGCACAAGTATTAGTAACTAGAAAGAGTATACTATAGTATATCAGCTATGGGCTATTTTTAAAAGATAATTTAAAATTAAGAACATTAAGTTTCCCAAATTAATTTTTTTCATCACTCGAGAACATTCTAATTTACATGTATAAGATCTAATAAATTCATAAGTGGCCCAAATAATCTTTGATCTTTATCAGTTTCCTGATTTAAACAGAAAGACATATAATTTCTAGTACAGCAGATTGTACATCAAGATGATGATTTGAAAAAAATTGACTTAAAAAGCAAAGGAAAAAGAATCCAGAAAAAGCTGAGGTGACTCAAGACCGAAGTGGCTCTTAGAATTGAGAAATTGTGCAGATGTACAGGAACCTCACTGAATTTGATTCTATGTCAGCCCAAGGAATGAGTGAGGCTCACCTTTGATATGGTATCCAACTTCATTTTCCCTCACCTTCAAAAATATGCTAGTTAAACCAGTTTTATGTATTGACTTCAGTTTAATAGCTTTTGGTTTTGTTGCCCTAACCAGATTTAAATTCCAAATAAGTTTTCCTGTACTGGCTCCATACCATCTACTAGAGTTGATAGCTGTGAAGTATTAATTTAAAGATGTCCAATGAACTAGTTAAACTGGGGGTTGGCGTTGGTATTGTGAAATACACTTCCGGGGAAACAGATTATAAAACATTTATGACATATTTCACTTATGTTAAGAGATTTCAAATTGAAGTCCAACATACTAGGCTTAGATTCCAGACTTACATTAGTGGCATCACAATGCTGCATTGGGAAGAGAGTGAGTAGATAGGAAAGTGGCAAAAAATAGAGGTGGCCCAGGGAAATACTGGCAGGGCAGGAAGCTCAGCCAGCTCTGCCACTTAAGGAAGGGATAAGGGCGTCAGTATAGTCTTCTTGGATCATCAGGAAGTGGGACAACCCCTAGACTGGTTGATAATAGCTAATGTGACTGGAAGAATCAATCTCTCTCTCTCTCTCTCTCTCTCTCTCTCCTCGTTCTCCTCCTCCTACTCTTCCTCCTCCGTGTGTGTGTATGTGTGTGTGAGTGCAGGGTGTGTGCATGTGGGTGCGGGAGCGGTGTGTGTATGTGTGAGAGTGGTGTGTGTCTGTGTGGAGGTGTGTGTATGCATGTGTGCGACCCCAGGCGCAGTCATGGGGGTCCAAGCATTTTTTTGGTGCGGAGAAGACAGAAGTAGCAAAGTGTCAGTAGTGGGCGTGTGTGTGTGTGTGTGTGTGTGTGTGTGTGTGTGTGTGTGGTTTTCTCCGAGTGTGTGGGAAGCATGGGGGAGGGGAGAAAGGAGACAGATCCCACTTTAGATCCCAGTCCTTGGATCCCAGTCCACAACCCCTCTTCCAGCGCTCCTCAACTCACCTGCGGTTAAGAAGCAGCTGTACAGCCAGGGCTGGAAACTCCTTTCCATGTCCGGGGGCTGCGATCTTGCCAATAGCTTTCTATCCCCTTCGTCTATGTAACTGTTTCTTTGGGGATGCTTTTTTGAGAGGAGAAAGGAGAACCAAAACCTTTCGAGAAGGAGGGGAAGGGGATGCCCGGCGGTGCTTTTACTTACCTGGCTTTCGAGAGCCTGCCCGTGGCCCCGCCTCCTCCTTCTCTCCACCCCTCTGGGCTCCAGCTTGAACGTCACCGGTCCATCCCAGCACTGTGGGGTAAGTTACAGGAAACCAGCCCGTAGGCGTGGGCGGGGAAAGGCCCTGGGGTCAGCGCTTCCCACTCAGCTTGTGCTTGCCCAATTCTGGCTGCAGAGTGGGGAAGTCTGAGGTTTTGCCTCATTTTATCCCACTAGCCCTTTTCCTGCCACCACTTGGGGCCCACGGCCAATCCAAGTGGCCCCTTCATTCCTCCTAATTGTGCTCAGGGGAATGGAAGTCACCATGCTCTGAGAAAATTTCCCTTCGATTCAAACATACAGGTACGGTTAGTGTCATCAAGTTGGGGGCCTTGTCCTCCGTGCTAGAGGTATAAAAACAAACAAAAGAAAGTCTCACCCTCTAGGAGGTTACTCTCTAGGGGGCCGAGGAGTGGAGGGTGGAATATTACCCGTACAAAGATACGTCTATACACAGGCGGTGGAGCGCCTTTGCAACGTCGAAGTTCCCCTGTTAGGCTACTATAGCTGGAGATAGTATAGTCCTATTGGTGTCACCCGGCCCACCCTGCCCCTTGAAATGTGCGGCAGAAACAGCTGCCTATGCCCCTTAGACTGCTTTAAGACTCATTCACAAAGGTAAATGGTTCAGCAGCATCTCAGGTATATTTGGACTCTCTTTTACAATGCTTGTGGATGTAAACACTTATCCAGTTCAGCTTAGCTTAACAAATATGTTTCTTGTTCTCTGAAAGGAGAATCCCAGTCTCTCTAGTCCTAAGGGCCCATTGGTATGAGAATTTCCAGTTAGTGTTAGAGATAATGCCCACCTGCCTGAGGGGTGGGGTAGTCAGGAGATAAGGGAGCTCTAGCCCTCACCACCCGTCATCTGGGTACTCCAGGCTTGGGTTGCTGAAGGAAAATTCTGGGAAGACAGGAAAGGGTGGGATAGTCTTTATTATGTCCCTATTCTCAGTTTGCTGCTCCAGAGAATTAGGGGAATTTCCCTTTGGGTGAGACCCAGGACCTTCTCTTTTGGTTGAACTGTTATCTCAATCTTCCTGAGAGCTCTTTCATTATGTGTTTTCTGTGTATGTTCTATGTATACCTTTTCTGATTTCTGTTTTGCTATGATTTGGATAAACAGCTTATGTGCTATTCACTTTGTGTTCTTTGTAGAATTGGTATTAGGTAGGAAAAGGGGGAGCCTTTGGATATAGAGATGGTGGTAGGGTGTCCCTCTTCCTCCCAGAGCCTTTGGAGTTGTTCAGTGTCCCCTCAGGGCACTTCCCACTTTGGAGACAAATGGAGTAGATAAGACATCAAACATTCATTTTCCTTCCCAGTGGCTCCTTTGTCAATTGGGGAATGGCTCACTCCTCTCTCTCTCCCTCCCTCTCTCTCTCTCTCTCTCTCCCTCTCTCTCTTTACACCAATTCTGATGAGAGTGAGATTCAAGTGTTGCCCGCCACTCCCCCCCTTTTCCCATCCACCATAAAAGCTCTTCCTTGCAAACCTCTTTTATGTGAGAAAACTACCCCCCATTTTACCATCATCCCCTTTCCCCCTTCTCCCTGTGCAGCCCTTTCTCACTCCTTCATTTTTTTGAGATCATTTCAGCATAATTAACTCACACTCATGCCCTTTATCTATGTTGACTTGTTCTATCTGCCCTAAAAATGGTAAAGTTCTTAGGTGTTACATGTGCCAAGTATAGCAAGGAGTCCAGTGTCACTGAATCACAGAGTATGTGGAAGAGATTAAGATGTAAGAAGACTGGCTGTGAGGAGAGACAGTCAGGAGTTGAGAATGCCCCCTAGGTTTTGAGCCTGGGGGACTAGGGTGGATGGTGGGGCCTTCAATAGTAATATGTTAGTAAGAGGGGAGGACTTGAGAGAAAAGATGAGTTCAGTTTTTAGACTCATTGAGTTTAAGAAGTCTATAGGGCATCCTGTTTGAAATGTCTAATAGGCAGCTGGAGATGTGAGACTGGAAGAGAGATCAGGGCTGGACAAATAGATCTGAGAATCATCTAGATAGAAATGATAATTGAATCCATGACAGCTGATGGGATCCCAAATGAAACTGTATAGAGGGAGAGGGGAAGAGGGCCCAGTTGGACACCCACAGTTAGTAGGTATGACCGGATGAAGATCCAGCAAAAAAACAAAACGAAAAAAAGGACTGAGAAAGAGCTATCAGACAGGTAGAAGAACCAGCAGAGAGTAATGTCATGAAAACATAGGAAGAAGAGAGGATAAAGGAGAAGTGTCAAGGGCTGCAGAGAAGTCAAGGATGAGGACTGAGAAAAGGTTATTAGATTTTGCAGATTTTTGAACTTATCCTTGAAAGGGAAGAGAAATATAGGAATCATAAGTATAGGGAATGGATAGATCAAGGGAAGGTTTTTTGACGATAGGGTGGGGGTGGGGAGAAGACATGGGCATACTTTTAAACAGTAGGGAAATGGCTAGTAGACGTGGAAAGATAAAAGATTAGTGAGAGAATCAGGATGATAGAGGAGGGCAATTTGCTGTAGAAGACAGGATCGAATCGGATCACTCTTACATTTAATTGTACATTTTATTCTAAATTGAATGTGAAGCTATGTAATAGGAAGCAAAGCGGGACTTTTTGTTGTTTTTTATTTTAGAGTGCTTCTCAGCACTAAGGCAATCAAATGCCTTTGACTGAGTCTTGCCTTTGTAGGAAGGGCCATACCCTTTTGCTAATTAGGTCACAAGAGATGTGAAGTGCTCTGACCCTGAAGACGTGTATATATACTCTCAGGTTAGCATTTTGTTTGGGGCTCACTCATTGGAAAAGTGTTGGTGAGGAGACTCTGGGGAGCTATTAAGGAGCCCCCTGGCTTTGAAAACCCAGATGTTGGTGAATATTTTTGAGTAGGGGGAATGACATGGCTAGAGCTGTATTTAAGGAACATTAATTTTGACAGCTGTGGTGGTATATCAGTAATTTAAGGTGGGACTTTTTTACTATTTTCTCTTTTGGAGCACTTATTTAATCAAGTATCCTTGAAGAGTCTGGCCTTTGTTTCTTTGATTAAATCAGGAGTCTTTGATGACCTCCTTGCCTGAAGGGAAAGCCTAGTTTACATGGGTTTGAGTCACATGTTCGTGATGCCCTTTGACCCTGAACTGAGTATATAAAACTCAGAGGTTGGCGTTTTAACTTGGGGCTCTCACTCACTGGAAGAGTGGCACGTGACTTTAAGAGACTCTGGGCAGCCACTGTTAAGAGCCCCTTGGCTTGTAAACCCAGATGTTGGGACTTTGTTAAACCCTGGTAACTATGAATTGAGATTTGAATCAGTCTGTTGATGTTTGTAATTTATTTTTATTTGCTCTGAAGTTCAGGTTGCTGGCTTTCCTCCTGAACTAAGTGAGTTATATTTGTATGTGTGATTAAAGTGAGCTTGTTAACCCCTTAAAGTTACTTTCCTTAGTAAAGCAGATCAAAAGATCTGTTGTTGTTGGCTTTATACAGCCACAGTAGCTGCTAGCAAAACCGCTGCTACAGATAGATTGAAGAACAGAGAGTAGAAGCTGGGAGGACAATTAGGAGGCAATTCCAGTAGCCTAGGTTAGAGGTGATCAGGGCCTGTACTAAGGCAGAAGCTGTGTGGGTGTTGAGAAAAGTGGCTTATGGAAGAGAATTTGAAGAGATAAAATTAAGAATTGGCAAATGCTTGAAAATGGAAGCAGAAGGAAGCATCAAGGATGACACTGAGTTTTCAAACCTAGGTGACTGGAAGGGTGATAGGAAATAGGGAATTTGGAGGAAGGCTGGGCTTGGGGGGGGGGGGTGGCGGAATATTTAGTGCAGTTTTAAGTGTATTGAAATAATACAATCTAACCTGTCTGTGAATTACATCATATGTTCATACAATTCTAAAGAGCAGCATAAAATTACATTAAAATATACTTTGTGTTTTTAATCAAATTTCTATCATTTTATAAATTTTTTAAAAATATAATAAAAGCGGTGATACATGAATTATCAAGAAAGACCATGAAATCTCTTTCTCTGGAAATTTCTCATAATATGATAGACATGTTTCCTAGAAGCAAGGGCTGGACTAGGAAACAGAAAGATAGATGTATTTTTCTACTATGTCATTCAAATAGTAAATATTTGTTATTTAGTTACCTTGACAATGAAAAAACAATCAATACAGTATCCTTGAAGTGGGATAGATCCAGGAATGTGCTGGTAAATGCTTAACAACTAGGTCTCTGGAGATGTGTGTGTGTATGCATGGCACACCTTTAAATTTAGTCTGTATTACTAACACTTTCTCCTTCACTTTCTTAAATGTAGACAATAAAACAATTCATCAAGCCCTGATTTGTAGCATTTGTCAATTTATAAGTGGGAAGTACTCATCCCGAAAATTTAACAATCAGCTCTCATGAGCTTCTATGAGCTGACTCCAGCATACCCCCAGGGATCTCTAGTTTTTCTTTTTGATGAACACAAGAAGGAAAGTCTAAGAAACTTATAGAGTCAGATAATTTTAGAAATGGAAGAAACCTAGGAAATCATATGTTCTACCTTCTAATTTTAAAGATGAGGCAAAAGGCTGAGAGGTTACATGATTTGCTCAAAGTCAAATGACTAGTAAGCGATGGAGTCTGGACCCAAGATAGGTATTTGGACTCCTAGTGTTCATTCCACCATGCTATATTTATCATTAAATAGCAAGGTACCAATGGAGATGAGAAAAGAAACAGGTGGATTATATACTTTAATTTACAATGGGATGCAGTAGAAGTAGCATTAAATTTGAAATCAGAAGTGCTAGAGTTGGACCATGAGTAACCATGTAACTATGGAAACCAGTAACTACAGAAAAACCAATGAAGGTACAGCCCATGAATGGGGCATGACCATCTCTCTTTCTGGGTTGGCTCATTCACTGCAATTTGTCCTAACACTGGGAGGTCTCTGGTTCCCAGAGATAGACCACCATTATGTGACTATTCTCTTAATATTCTAGAAGTAACCCTGTTGTAGGGGAGTATACTCACCAATGTAGCTCATAAGTTCCCACTGATCTGCTTCCCATTTTATACAAAAATCAGTCAACATGATGCCATTAACTCTTAAACATGAAACATTTACTTAATGGTAAGTCAAAAGCAAGAATAATCATCATAGTTACTGGATGTAATGCAAATACAAAAATAATCACAAGTCACAAAAATATTACAGTCAACACATAAACCTGAATCACACTCTTTTGGTAATAACAGTGTTCATGGAAGAGAATGGGAGAATACCTATAGAAACCTAGCAAAGAGGCAGATGAGTAAGCCCATGTGCTCAGGGCAACTCTGAACTGCAGTCCTTGATCCCCTTGTTCTCTTCAGGAACAATCTACACTACAAGAAACCAAAGCCTTTCTCCTCTGTTTTCTTTCTGATCCTCATTACTTACCTGCTGGGCAAATCTCTACTTCTACTCTTGAACTATGAAACAGTGATAAGCTCATTAAACTCATAATCACCCTCAAAAGGATGTAGAAAAAATGTTACACTAATATAGTGAGAAGCAGTTCTCTTAAGTCAGAGAACAGCAAAGCTCCCTAGGTAGGCTCTCTGGGCAATGCAGACAAACCCAGTCAGTTCTTCACTCAATTCCTCATACTGATCCCTTTCACATTGTGGGGGTGTGGTGCCCCCATGATCTGGAAAATCTGTGTAAAATTTTTTGGCCCTCTCTTTGTACCAGAGAAGTCTAAATCATTATGATATTAAAAGATAAACTATGTTGAAATTATACAATACTATATATTTTATGCATTTCTGAGTTTCTAAACTTTTTCTTTGTTGTCTATTGGCCTTCCCATGTTGTCTGTGACTTCCACAAAACTCCTTGAAAATTCTCATTTAATTTCTTATACTGACCTGCAATATATTGAAATCATGATGGGGAAAGTCATGATGTGAAAGGGATAACTGTATATCTTGGAATTAAGACTTTATCAGAGAAGCTTGCTGCAAAGATTTCCAGCCTAGTTATCTACTTTCCTTCTAATTCTAACTGCGCTTATTTTGTTTGTGTAAATTAAAAAAAATATTTTGTGCAAATGAGATTGTCCTCTTTATTTTTTGTTCATGAACTGTTCTATTCACAGATCTGAAATTTCTTCATTACTCTTCTAACTTGTTTGTGATGTCACTCTTTGGTGTATGGAATGAGAGGTTGCCACCCTGCCTTCCACTTTTCCCAGCAGTTTTTGTCAGATAGTGAGTTCTTATTCTAGTAGCTGCAGTCTTTGGGTTTATCACATAGTACCTGCTGGCCTCATCACCCAGGAGTATGTGTGGAGAGAGAGAGAGCCTTTAATAGCTATACCTCTTCTCTAATTGCAGAGATATGGAAAACTACTGGGACAGAATATTGAATAAACTGTTAGAAGAGCATCCTGCATCAGATATTTTTATACTGTTTTTCTCTTATACAAGAAATGGTTCAATCTAGGGAGAAGAAGTAAGAAATGATTGCAATACAGATACAAAAGACATCAACAAAACTAATTAAAAACAAAAACAAAAACCTCCTTACCTTCCAGTGGTACTAAGGCTCTAGTACACAAAGGATGATAGACAAAGAACTGGGAGGGACTTGACAGGTCATCTGATCCACCATTTTCAATTTATGTATGAGGAAACTGAGGCCCAGAAATGTGAAATATCTTGTCCAAAGTCACAGAGGTAATAAGTGGCAGAGACAGGATTCAAAGTGAAGAAATTGCATTGATTCTACATCATTTTATAATTTATTCTATTCTGTAATTGAGTCTATTCTGTATTACTCCTTCATTTTGTATGACTGCTCAAACCTATGAGCTAAGTTTAGAAATTCAGTTCTCTGCTAATCATTATTCTATTCTTGCCTCAAAGAAACCTGTTGTCCTTGAGGGATGCAGGTGGATACCAGGCAGGTCTAGTATCTTTATACCACCAGGCTACCTTTCAAGGATGTCTGGTGTATTATCCAAAGAATCTGGTCCACTATACCTAACCTTACAGGTGGACTCAACCAATGGACATTTCTTAGTTACAGGAGGGAAGGAAGGGGACGTTGCTAGTGCCTCATTCCCAATTTACAATGAATTGTGTTGTCCTCATATGACAGTGCCAGCCCCATAGCCAACTGCATTATTTTCCTTACCTACCTAATTCTGCTATTTGTTTTATGCTCATAAAAAGGGGCTGTGTTTCTTCCTCTGGGTAGCTGGCCTGACTGAGGTATCCATTTGACCCACTTTATTAAAAGGTTTGCACTTTGTTAATAAACTGATACAGCTCAGAATTCTGCACCTCAATTTACCTTTATTCAATTCTATTGAGACAAAAGTCCTCTGATTTCAAATCCAGTTGTCCTAATGCTAAACCTAAAGCCACCTAACAGATAACATGCATCTATGTTTCCACTGTCTTCCTTGGCTTTACCTAGGATTGCCAGTGTCAATTCATTAGTTTTGTCTGTTTCCTTGTATAGACTAGCCCTTAGTAATTAATTTTTTATCTTTCCCCCTTCCTTCTTCTCTCTTAGGTCTAAAATTTCCTGCTTTCTAGAAGCAACTAACTTCTGGCTTAGGAAATTCCTATATAACAGTGGATCTCATCCTTCATCCTGAGAAATACTGGGCACATTTTAAGTCCAGTAAAGGTGGTTTATTACAGCACTTTCACTTTTAGGTATTTCAACAGTTTTACATAAAAATTAAGCTTCACAGTACTTCTATGCATTTAGTTTGCATATTTGATTTTTATCAAGAGACTTGTATGTGTTCTCTGGTTTTCTTCATTTTCCCTTCAGTCTTTGGGACCACAAAAAACTAGTGAGGGGGAAGAGAGGGAGAGAAAGGGGAGGGGGAAAGAGAGAGAGTAAGAGAGAGGGAGAGAGAGAGAAAGAGAGAGAGAGAGAGATCATATAATATTCATTAATTTCTATGAGTTTAAGTTATCAGGATTCATCTTCTTATATACGCATCCCCTAGGTCCACATCTGATTCTGAAGTAACACTTTCATCAGAGGAAGAGTTTTCAGAGCAGAGGTATTCTTTGGAAGGGACATGGAAAAGTGGTGTCTTTACATTTGTAGCATGAGTTATATGTTTTAATTCAGTTTCATCTGAATCCACTAAGTTGACTTTATCTTCTTGCACAGGCAATAATATCTGAGCAGCATCATCTTCTGATGCTTTATCATCTCCATGGTCTCTCACAAATACGGTGCTTAAATTCACATTAAAATTAAAGCAGCCTTCTGACCTCGAAGAATAGGTACTATCTTCAGAAAGGTGGCTCCAGCTACGGCACACTCTACTTTCATCTGGGCCAGTCTTTAACTGATATGGTGTGCTACTGTCTGTGTCAGCCAGAGGAAGGTCAACCTCTGGACTTTCAGGTTCATTTGGGTCTGAATCAGTGGAATTATATTCTTTCCAGCAGAGTTTGGAGTCCTGACTTTGAGATCTACAGATAAAGCCATTCATGGTGTAGTTATTTTCTATTTTCTGAGTTGATTCACAATCACTGTCACTTTTGTCATCACTGTCATTAAACACTTTTTTCTTCTTGGTCTTATAAATGATGTCTGCCCTTGTAACTTTCACATGAGGCAATTGAAGTGGGCCAGGTATGACAGGCGGGAAATCCTTAAAGTGAACAGAAGAAGGAGAGGAAGAGAGATTAATGCTGAAGTTCTGCTTTTTATAATTTATCAGCAATCATCATTCCAATTTCAAAATCAACAATAATAAACTCCTGAGAATATTAGATTGCCAACTTTTCTGTCCTACCTCTTAATTAAAAAAATGAGAAACTAAAAGAAATATTAAGCATATTTATTATGTATGTATGTATTAAGTGTACATAGAAGACTTATAGGAATCCTAGGCAGTTTCTCAGTTAGACAGTTGTCCAAAAATCCTAGTTCTTCCTCTTGCTTGTAAAGTCTTCCATGCTCCTCTTTGTTTATGCAGTCCTACCCTTCCTTTAAAGGGCAATGAAACACCACTCTCTTGGAGACTTATCCTGACTTACCTTAGCTGGCAAGAAGTATTTCCTCCTCTGAACTCCTAAGGTGTTTATTACCTGCAGCATTCATTTGATGGCTCTTAAAATTATTTATCTTTTTTTAAGTCATTTGTCCTGTCTTCCCAATTAATAGCTAATAATAGCTTACATTTATATGTCTGGATTAGTAAGAGATGATGTATTCAGCCCACAGGGCAGAGATAACATCGAGGACAGACAATGATGTAGTTGTCCAAAGGAGGAGATGGCTTCATGCAGAGGACTGGTGATATTGGAGAGAGGTGCTGGCTATGTACTCAAGAAAGAAAAAGACCCTGGGAGCCCAGCTAAATAGCCGGCGGTACAGAGAGCTAAATCCAAAGGGAGCTTTGTGAGGACTCCACAAGGAGAAAAAGCCTTTCAGCACTAGAAGTTGTGAATCAACCTTTGCCCCATTCTACATACGTCTCTGTGCTGTAAATTTGACCTCACTCCCTAAGGAAATGGCATATGTTTGTGGGAGAGTGTGATCAAGACTTTTTGGAGGAAAATGCTTTCTAACAACTGTTCTTGCTATGCCATTTGTGTACCTTAAATGAGAGATAATTAAATCTACCTTTCCATTTTCATAATTCAGTTTTAACTTTTCCTTATATGAATTTAGATACCATGTCATTTAGTATCAGTCTCCTAGCTGATTGCTAATGAGAAACACATTGGTGGGAACTTAGGAGCTATGGTGGTAGAAGTAATGACCTACAGGGTCCTTCCAGGATACTGAAAGCTCCTCTGGGACTTAATTTGTGAGTATGAAGTACAAATTGAGGGAGTAGCCCCAGAAAGGGTATTGGAGTAAGAAAGATGAATAAATACTAAATAAATAAAAAAGTAATGAACCAAATCACCCCATGATTAAATATAATAATAGTAATGACTATTTTTTAAAGAGTAAAAGACTGACTTACAGGGTTAAAAAAAGAGCAAAAAGCGATGATGAAGGGATTGTGTCCTTTAAGAAAGGACAAAAAGGGATAAAGATGTAAGTGGAACTTGAGGAAACAGAAGTGGTGGAAGAGTAGAACTTGAAATATAGAATAAACATTTTGGCCTCCCACAAGTACGTTGATGAATTTTGTGGGACAGAGTTGCAGAATGAGAGGGGGAGGTATGGGACAGAGCAGGATAATAATGATAGCTAACTTTTATATAGTGTTTACTATGTGCCAGGCACTGTGCTAAAACACTTTATACTTGTTATATATCATTCGATCCTTACAACAACCCTGAGTCCAAATCTGAACTCAGGTCTGAATGTGTGAAGAAGAATCTCTACCAGGATTATGGATGAACAGTGACGGGATGGTGATTCCCAATTGTCTCATGTCAAGGAGAGGGTGCTATTGGAGAATAAGAGAGATGGAAAAAGGAGAGATTGAATCTGGGAGACTGGAGGAGGGAGTCTCATCCTACGGCAGAGAAGAGAGTCCCACTAAAGTGTATTCCCATGGGGGGAGAAAACATGTGCCTGTGGTGGGTCTCATTCTGGGTTTAATATGTGAAGGGTTGGTACACTGGGAGGTTATCTTCTCTGAGACAGTGTTGTATCTTCATGGATAGCAATCTGTCTGCTAGCTGGTACTCAGAATAGTGCAGGGAACATAGACCTCATTTCTTTGGAAAACAGAAAGATAATGGTGAAGGCAAGAGGTAGGATTAGGTCACATAATTTGAGACTCAGGATAATTTCTACCACTTGCCTCCGACTTATCCAAGACTGTTTCTCTCATGAGTTGATACTTCTAAGAAAAAGGTACAGCAAAAAAAGAGGATGATGTGGCAAAATCTATAAAGCAAGTAACAGAAATGGGTTTACAAGAGGAAGATTAAAAACAGTACTCTGGAAGCTTTAACCCCAAGAGGAATACAGAGGGGCCAGTTGAGATTATGTAAGAAACTTGTAGTGGATCCAGTTAGAACCACTTTATAATTTTCTCCAGCTTCATTCAGGACCACGGGAATAAAATCTAAGGTAGGAGATGGCAGGAATTTGGGTTTGGCAAGGCTTGATTGGTGACAGGATAAAGGGGAAAAGGATTTGAGTATATACACTAGAACGGATTCACCAAAGGATCAAGATAAGGAAGGGAGGAGAGTGTAACCAGTACAAGAGTGATGGCTTGAGGAAGAATACTATATTCACATCTAAGAATTTGCTTAGCCATTCTCCAGTCAGTAAGAATTCACTTTGCTTCTAGTTTTTTGCCATTACAAATAATGCTACTAATAATATTTTGTTATATATATGATTGTGTTGTACACATAATACTGAGATTGCTGGAAAAATGAGTATCAACAGTTTAGCAACTAATTAATCAATGAGCATTTTTGTTAAGTACCTGCCATGTGCTCAAAATAGGCCATGTGTTGGACATATAAATACAAAAACAAGACAAGTTCTGATCTTAAAGAGCTTATATGAGTTGCTTTTCTCACATAATTCCAAACTTTTCCAGAACAGTTGTATCAATTTAAAGTTCCCAGCAGTGTATTAGTGTGCCTGTTTTCTCATAGCCTTCCAAATGAGATTGTTTTTTATTACTTATTATCCTTATCAATTTGATTGATGGGAAGTGAAGCCTCCAAGGTGTTTTAATTTGCATTTCTCTCATTGTTAATGACTTAGAGCTTTTTTCCTATGATTGCTGATCATTTGCATTTCATATTATACTGCTCCTGGCCTTTTATTACTTATATGTTGGGGAATGGTTCTGGAACATATTTATATTTCTTTTGCTCACAGCACCCATTACAATGTCTCATTCATAGCAGGCAATTAATATCTGTTGAATTCATTCTCTTGTCTCTCATTATCTTAGTTCTGCCCATTTAATCTCTGCATTTTAAATAGCTTCTTGGAAACTGTGTAATGTTTTCATATAATATTACTCATTTATGCCAAAAGGCCTACAAAGGATAGGCAAAGAAGGACCTTCCAAAATGTTATAAAGTATCTATCTAAAAAAACCACACCTCTAGAATTACATGAAATGGGGAAACACTAGAAGCTTTCTGAGTGAACAAAGGAGTAAACCAAGTCTGCTCCCCTTTCCTACTATTACTTGACACAGTTCTAGAAATGCTAGCAATAGCAATAAGAGAAATTAAAGGTAGAAAAATAGGCAAAGAAGAGACAAAATTATCCCCCTTTGCAGATAACATGATGCTTCAAGGAGAAATGCCTAGAGTAGTAGCAAAGAAACCAACAGAGATAATAGTTTTAGTAAAGCAGCAGGTTACTAGATAAACCCTGAAAAAAAAAATCCACTATTTCTACATAACAATAATAGAAGTAGGAGAGAAAAATAGAAAAGGAAGTTCCATTCAAATAAAGACAGAATGCACAAAATATCTGGGAGTTAATCTCCCAAAGTATATTTAATACCTGAATATACAATTGTAAAATGTTCTGTAAAGAAATACAGAACAACCTAAATAGTTGGAGGGATAGGATAGTCAGTCATGGTTGTGTTGTGCCAATATAATTCAAATGGTAATACTACAGAAATTAATTTATAGATGTAGTGCTACACCAGTGCTATCAAATTCAAATAGAAACATGTATCCCTGCTATAACATATTGACTTAGAAAACCACAAGTTAACTTTATCTAGGTTGTATTGTATTTTAAAAATTTTGTTCAACAATTAAATTTTAAATTGGTTTGGGGTGACGAGTTTGACACCTCAGTGCTACACTAATTAAAATACCAAGAGGATATTTTATATAGTCAGATAAAATGATGCTAAAATAAATTTGGAGTATCAAAAGATATAAAATTTCAAGGGAAATAAATTTTTTAAAGGAGGAATAAAGCACTGCCAGATGTTATATTACATATTATGAACCATAATTTAAAGCAATAATCACCAAAAGCATTGGGGACTGGCTAAAATTTTAAAAAATTAGATCAGTGGAAAAGACTGGCTAAGGAAAAATCAGGAACAAATAAACTATATAACCTAGCACTTGATTAACCTTTTTTTTTTGGAGGGGGGAAGGCAAGGCAATTAGGGGTTAAGTGACTTGCCCAAGGCCACACAGCTAGTAAGTGTGTGGAGTGTCTGAGGCTGGATTTAAACTCAGGTCCTCCTGACTCCAGGGCCAGTGCTCTACTCACTGCCCTAGCTGCCCCCTCATTTGATTAACTTTTTAAAATACCTATGAAAGAACTCTTTATTTAGTATAATAGGATTAAAAAGACAGGCCTCACATGACCCTCATTTGTAGCACACATAAATGAGTCTGATCACATTACCTGTTAGGGCATCCTACCTTAACCTGACATATGACTTGTTATATATTTAATTGATCCATCCTGAACTATATGGTGATCTAGTGGTACACTGGTTAATTTATTTCTTGTTGGTAAATTTGTAATCTCTTATTAATTAACTCCATTTCCCACTTTAATTCATTAAGTATTCATTATTCAATGAACTAGAGAAAGCTCCTTTCTCATTAGTAATTATTATTACATAGAAGTAATAAATTTATGAAGAGAAGAAACCAATTGGGAAAATGTTTTTTTATCAAATATTTCTGATAAGGGTCTGGTACCAAGATATACAAGTAACTAACAGAGATATATAAAACCAAAGCTAGTCCCCATGGATAAACGGTCAAAAGTTATCAAAAAATAGCTCTCAAAAGAACTAATCGAAACTATTAACAGCCATATGAAAGAATGTTTCAGATTTCGAATAATAAAAGCAATATGAAAATTAAAAGAATTGGCAGAGGCAACAAAAGATGGAAATAGTTGGAAGGGCTGTTTAAAGATGAGCACACTAATGAACTGCTGGTAAACCTGAAAATCAATCTGACCATTCTAGGAAAAAAATGGGAATTATTCAAAGAAAGTTGATAAAATATCCACGCCCTTTAACCTAGAAATTTCACTGCCTGGCATATACCCTATTGGAGGTGGGGAAGGTGGTCAATTGTCAAAAATTGTCAAAAATCCCTTAAAACAGTACCTTTGTTTTTAGTAAAGAACTAGAAACAAAGTGGATGTCTATCACTTGAACTATAATCCTACAGCAGAAAAGAACTACAATCCTACTTCAGAAATCTCCAATGGGAACATAAATTTCATTCAAAAAAACCATAAGAGTGTTTGAGTTCTGACCATACCAAGAGTTAAAAATAAAGTTTTAAAAAAGTAAAAAAAAAATACTAAGACACACTTTCAAGATGATCTGGTCATGTCACATACATATTTATGGTAAATGAAGGTGGCTCAGTGGATAGAGCAATGGTGGATGGAGCCAAGAAAACCTTAGTTCAAATCCAGCCTCAAACATCCAACTAACTGTGTGACCCTGGGCAAGTCACTTAATCTTGTTTGCCTCAGTTTTCTCATCTGTAAAATGATCTGGAGAAGAAAATGGCGAACCACTCCAGTATCTCTGCCCAAAAAAACTCCAAATGGGGTCATAATGAGTTGCATATGACTGAAATGATAGAACAACATGTGCAAAGGACTCTGGTAAGTTCTGGGGATACGAATAGGAAAGTTAAGACAACTTCTGTATTCAAGGAATATAACTATGCTATAGTAGCAGTGAATATAATGAATAATAGAGAAGCATGGGAAGATTTGTATGAACTGAAAAAGTAAACTAAGCATAACAATAAAAGCAATACACACAATGACTACAAGGGAAATAGAAGAACAATCCCTACAAAACAATTTAAACCGAATTCTGTATAATTATAATGATCAATCTTGGCTTCATATATTTGAAGCACTCCTTTGCAGAGGTGGGGGGCTATGGTTATGTACACATTGCATAGGATGTCAATTTTTCAGAATCTTGGTTACTTTGGCTTCATTGTTCTTTTCTCTCCATTTTTTTCTTTTGGTTATTAAGTGACAGCACTCTGGGAGGGACTGAAGAAGGATATTTTGGGAAATGTAGGTCACATTATAAAGATAGCAAATCAAATTTTATTTTAAAAAATATCAAGGGAAACATGGGAAATTTAATTTCACTAAGGAAACAACACACATCCAAGAAACTGTTAAGGAATAATTCAAAGGAGTATAGTAGTAAATAGAAAAATGAGCATTTGTCTTGGAAACTCAACTTCATTATGCAGACTTTACAAGCAATCTTATGTGGTTATGATTGTGTGGTTTGTCCTTCATTCTCTTAAAAGGACCATAACATCAGGAAGATGATGCCATGACTTGCAAGTGAATTGGATTTAAGTGAGGGAAGGCTGTCCTCCATTTGGGTCCAGTGGCCAGATATATATCAGGACAATTGGAGATGGCCCAGCACAAGCAGTATTAAATGAAAAGGGAATATAACCTTCTATGAATAAAAACAAAGAAATGACATAAAAGTACATACCAATACTTTGGGAGAATGTGTTTGTTTTCTGCATATATATCCTGTCTTTTTCAGCAATATCACAAGGATTATTATTGGTAAGATAATAAAACATGTGGCTAATGGTATTGCAGCAAATTTTTCTGAACCTGCAAATGAAAATTTAAGTGCCATTATTTAAAATAAAATTCAGTATATATTCAAGAGAGGACAAAACCCCCTTTTTTTAACCTTGAGTTCAAAATTTATGAACTTGTAATAGATAAAACTTTTGAACTATTTACAAAAAAGAAGGAAATACAGTATAATGTATACATGTCCATTACCTTCAGTAATTTACAGGCTCTTTTAAAAAAGATATTAGCTTCAACAAAGCTCTAACAAAATTGTCTTGTTTTTGTGATTCCTTATGAATTTTTTCTCTAAGCATTCTTTTTTTTTTTTCCTTTTCTTTTTCTTTTTTGCAGGGGAGAAGGCAGGGCAATTGGGGTTAAGTGACTTGCCCAAGGTCACACAGCTAGTAAGTGTGTCAAGTGTCTGAGGCCACATTTGAACTCAAGTCCTTCTTCAGGGCCAGTGCTCTATTCACTGCGCCACCTAGCTGCCCTATTCCCTATGCATTCTTAAAGTGTTGTCCTTATAATTGTCTTAATTTATAGAATGGTTTTGATTTCTTCACTCTATATCATTTCCCATATTTCTTTATATTTTTCATATTTCTCCTTTATTATATTGAAATAATGTTCCATTAAACTCATATACCATAATTTGATCAGCCATTCACAAAAAATAGATATTCAGTTTTTTGTATTACAAAAAGTGCTTGCAGGCACATTCTTGTACAGGTTATGTCTTTTTTCATTCTCAATAACCTCCTGAAAGTAGAGGACCAGTAGTGGGATTGCTGGGTCAAAAAGTATGAACGCTTTTTGGGGGAGTTGCTTTGATTATTTAATTGCATATTGCTTTCGAAAAGAATAGATTCTATTCAAAGCATTACCAACATCTAAGGGGAGAAGTTCAACACCAGACATTCTCCACATATTTGAAACCACAAACACGGAACAAAAAAATGCTATCTTAAGAGTTTTTAAAATTTTCACTCCCCTAAATGAATATTTGAACAATTTTTCACATGGTTATTGATAATTTATATTTCTTTTTTCTCCTAAGCACTACTTGCTTAAATCCTTTTAAAATTTATCTTTTGGAGAATGGCTCTTAAACCTGTAAATTTGTATGTGTTCTTTGTAGATTCTGGATGTCAGATTTTTGTTAGAAATGTTTATTGCAAAGATTCCCCTCTGTATGTTTCTTTCCTTATTTGGATGCATTGCTTGTTCTGGGGCAAAAACTTGTTTTTTTAAAAATAAAATCAAATTAATCTATTTTGTCACCTATGGCTTCTTCTAATTGCTAACTAAATTACCTACACCCTTTTCACAGCTGTGACAAATGTAACATTTCAATAAAATCTATTTTAATGATTTAAAAATATATCTTTTTTCAGAATGAACCTAGATATAAGCATTTAATATTTGATTCACCTATTTAAGCTGTTATTCATTTTTTTAAAGCAGCACTTATTAAATGGAATTTATGGAAGTGTTTTGATAGATTGATTCTCCAAATATTTTAAGCATTTTGCTGTTATTTGGAATGGAATTTCCAATATTTTGTCACCACAAAAAGAGCTGCTACAAATATTCTTGTACACGTGAGTCCTTTTGCCATTTGTATGATCTCTTTGGGATATAGACCTAAAAGTGATATTGCTGGGTCAAAGGGTATGTACAGTTTTATAGCCCTTTGGGCATAGTTCCAAATTGCTCTCCAGAATGGTTGGATTGGTTCACAACTCCACCAGCGATGAATTAGTTCCAATTTTCCCACATCTTCTCCAACATTTATCATTTTCTTTTTCTGTCATATTGAAATATTGTTATATTTCTGTCATTCTGATAGGTGTGAGGTGGTACCTCAGAGTTGTTTTAATTTGCATTCCTCTAATCAATAATGATTTGGAATATTTTTTCATATGACTATAGATAGTTTTGATTTCTTTATCTGTAAACTACCTGTTCATATTCTTTGACCATTTATCATTTGGGGAATGACTTCTCTTCTTATAAATTTGCCTCAGTTCTCTATGTTTTAGAAATGAGGCCTTTATTAGAGACACTTGTAAAAATTGTTTCTCAGCTTTCTGCTTTCCTTCTAATCTTGGTTGCATTGGCTTTGCTTGTGCAAAAACTTTAATTTAATGTAATCAAAATTATCCATATTGCATTTCATAATGTTCTTGATCTCTCGTTTTGTCATAAATTCTTCCCTTCTCCATAGATTTAACTATTCCTTGCTCTTCTAATTTGCTTATGGTATCACTCTCCATGTCTAAATCATGTACCCATTTTGACCTTACCTTGGTATGCAGTGTAAGATGTTGGTGTATGTCTAGTTTCTGCAATACTATTTTCTAATTTTCCCAGCAGTTTTTGTTAAATAGTGAGTTTTTATCCTGAAGCTGGAGTCTATGGGTATATCAAACAGTTGATTACTATAGTCATTGACTACTGTGTCTTCTGTACTTAACCTATTACACTGATCTACCACTCTGTTTCTTAGTCGGTACCAAATAATTTTGATGATTGCCTCATTATGATATAATTTTAGATCTGGTGTGACAAGGCCACTTCCCTTCCATTTCTTTTCATTAGTTCTCTTGATATTCTTGACCTTTTGTTCTTCCAGATGAATTTTGTTATGATTTTTTCTGGCTCTATACAATAATCTTTTGGTAGTTTAATTGGCATGGCACTGAATAAGTACATTAATTTAGGTAGGATTATCCTTTATATTATATTATTATATATTATATTATATTAGCTCGGTCTACCCATGAGCAATTGATATTTTCCCAACTACTTAGATATGACTTTATTTGCGTGAAAGTGTTTTGTAATTTTGTTCATATATTTCCTAGGTTTGTCTTGGCAGATAGACTCCCAAATTTTTTATATTGTATACAGTTATTTTAAATGGAATTTCTCTTTTTATCTCGTGCTGCTGGGTTTTGTTAGTAATATATAGAAATGCCAGTGATTTATGTGAATTTATTTTATATCCTGTGATTTTGCTGAAGTTGTTAATTATTTCAAGTACTTTTTTAGTTGATTTTCTAGGATTCACTAAGTATACCATCATCTCATCTGCAAAGAGGGATGGTTTTATTTCCTCATTGCCTATTATAATTCCTTCAATTTCTTTTCTCTTATTGCTAAAGCTAACATTTCTAGTACAATATTAAATAACAGATGTGATGATGGGCATCCTTGCTTTGCCGTGACCTTACTGGGAAAGATTCTAGCTTATCCCCATTACATATCATGCTTGCTCCGATGGTTTTAGATATAGATAACAGATTTAGATGTAGAAAAAAATCTAAGTATTTTAAAATCATTTTATCATTTTAAGGAAAGCTCCTTTTATTCCTATATTTTGTAGCATTTCTAGTAGGCATGGGTGCTGTATTTTGTCAAAAGTTTTTTCAGCATCTACTGGGATAATTATATGACTTATATTAGCTTTGTTATTGATGTGGTCAATTATTCTGATAGTTTTCTTAATATTGAACCAGTACTGCATTCCCGGCATAAATCCCACCTGGTCATAGTGTATTGTCCTCACGATAAACTGCTGTAATCTCCTTGCTAATATTTAAAATTTTTACATCAATATTCACTAGGGAAATTAGTCTATAATTTTCCTTCTGTTTTGGCTCTTTCTGGTTTAGGTATCAGTATTATATCTGTGTCACAAAAGGAATTTGGTAGGGCTCTTTCTTTGCCTATTTTCCCAAACAGTTAATATAGTAGTGGAATTAATTGTTCTTGAAATGTTTGGTAGAATTCACTTGTAAATCTGTCTGGTCCTAGGGATTTTTTCTTAGGGAGTTCATTGATGGCTTGTTCAGTTTCTTTCTCTAAAACAGGGTAATTTAAACATTCTATTTCCTCTTCTGTTAATCTGGGCAATTTACATTTTTGTAAATATTCATCCATTTAACTTAGATTGTCAGATTTATTGGCATACAGTTGGAAAAATAGCTCCTAATTATTGTTTTAATTTCCTCTTCACTGGTGGTGAGTTCATCCTTTTCATTTTTGATACTGGTAATTTGGTTTTCTTCTTTCTTTTTTAAAATTAAATTAACTAAAGGTGTGTATATATATATACATATATATATATATATATATATATATATATATATATATATACTTTTTTTTTTCATAAAACCAGCTCTTAGTTCAGGAGTTTTCTTACTTTCAATTTTATTAATCTCTCCTATTTGATGTTTAATTGAGGATTTTAAATTTGTTTCTTTTTCTAGCTTTTTTAGTTGCATGCCCAATTCATTGACTTGACTTGTTCTTTCTCTATTTTATTCATGTAAGCATTTAGAGATATAAAATTTCCCCTAAGAACTGCTTTGGCCACATCCCATAAGTTTTGGTATGTTGTCTCATTATTGTCATTCTCTTTGATGAAATTACTGATTGTTTTTATGATTTGTTGTTTGACCCACTCATTCTTTAGGATTAGATTATTTAGTTTCCAATTAATTTTTAGTCGATCTTTCCATGACCCTTTATTACATGTAATTTTTGTTGCATCATGATCTGAAAAGGATGCATGTAATATTTCTGCTTTTCTGCACTGGATTGTGAGGCTTTTATGCTCTAGTATATGGTCAGTTTTTGTGTAGTTATCATATACTGCTGAGAAAAAGGTATATTCCTTTCTATCCCCATTCAAAATTTCTCTAGAGGTTTACCATATCTAACTTTTCTAAAATTCTATTCACCTCCTTAACTTCCTTCTTGTTAATTTTGTGGTTAGGTTTATCTAGGTCTGAGAGAGGGAGGTTGAAGTCCCCTACTAGTATTGTTTTGCTGTCTATTTCTTCCTGTAACTTCTCCTCTAAGAATTTGGATACTATACCATTTGGTACATATATGTTTAGTTATGATGTTAATTCATCATCTGTGGTATCTTTTAGAAAGATGTAGTTTCCTTTCTTATCTCTTTTAATTAGGTATATTTTAGGTTTTTGCTTTGTCTGAGATCAGGATCGCTACTCCTGCTTTTTTTACTTCAGTGGAAGTATAACATATCCTGCTCTAGCCTTTCACCTTTACTCTTTGTGTATTTCTCTGCTTCAAATGTGTTTCTTGTAAAGAACATATTGTAGAATTATGGTTCTTAATCCACTCTGCTATCCACTTCCATTTTATGGGAGAGTGTATTCCCCTTCATTGTGTTTCCCCTAATTTATACTTTTCTTTCTCCTTTCACTCTGTCCCTCCTCCCCAGTGTTTTGCTTCTGACCACCACCTCCCTCAATTTGCCCTCCATTCTATCAGTCCATCTACTTTTCTTTCTCCTTTCCCCTACTACTTCTGCTCTCCCTTCTATCCACTCTTTCCCTTTTTTCCTCCTACATCCCTATAGGATAAGAGAAATTTCTATATCGATCTGATGAGTATGTTATAACCTCTTTCAGCCAAATCTGATGCAAGTAAGGTTCAAACAATGCTCACCCCCTCTCCTTTCTTTCCCTCTACCATAATAGATCTTTCGCACCTCTTCATGTGAGGTAATTTGCCCCCCTTTTCCTCTTCTCCAGGTACAATCCTTTTTTTTTCACCTCTTTATTTTTTTTATATCATCACATCAAAATCAACTTATACCCACACCCTCTGTCTTTATACTTCTTCTAACTGCCCTAATATACAGTTCTCAAGAGTTACAAGTGTCATCTTCCCATGTAGTCTCTTATTTCATTGAATGTCCATCTTTTCCCCTGAAAGATTATGCTCAATTTTGCTAGCCAGTTGACTCTTGGTTGTAATCCAAGCTCCTCTGTTTTCCAGAACGTCATATTCCAAACCCAAGATCCTTTAATGTAGAACCTACTAAATCTTGTGTAATCCTGACTATGGCTCCACAATATTTGAATTGTTTCTTTCTCACTGCTTACAATATTTTGTCCATGACCTGGTAATTGTGGATTTTGGCTATAATATTCTTTGGAGTTTTCATTTATTTTGGGATCTCTTTAAGGAAGTGATAGGTGAATCCTTTCAATGACTCTTTTACCCTCTGGTTCTAGAATATCAGGGCAGTATTCCTTCATAATAACTTGAAAGATGCTGTCCAGGCTTTTTTTTTTTTTTTTTTTGATCATGGGTTTTATGTAGTCCAGTAATTCTTAAATTATTTCCCCTGGACCTGTTTTCCAGGTCAGTTGTTTTTCCAATGAGGTATTTTACATTTTCTTCTATTTTTTCATTCTTTTGCTTTTGTTTGACTGATTCTTGAAGCCTCAAAGAGTCATTAGCTTCCACTTGCCCAATTCTAATTTTTTTTTTTTTTGGTTTTTAAAATTTATTTATTTATTTTTAGTTTTCAGCATTCACATCCATAAGATTTTGAGTTCCAAATTTTCTCCCCATCTCTCTCCTCCCCCCACCCCAAGATGGCATGTAATAATTTGATATAGGCTCTACATATACATTCATATTGAAACTACTTTCACATTAGTCATACTGTAAAGAAGGATTAGAACCAAAGAGAGAAACCATGAGAAAGAAGAAACAAAAAAAAGAAAAGAAAAGAGAGAAAGCAAATAATATGCTTCAATATGCATTCAGACTCCATAGCTCTTTTTTTGGATATGGACAGCATTTTCCATCATGAGTCCTTTGGAGTTGTTTTGGATCCTGGCATTACTAAGAAAAGATAAGTCTATTGAAGTTAATCATCATACATTGTGGCTGTTGTACAGTGCTCTCCTGGTTCTGCTCATTTGATTCAGCATCAGTTCATATAAGTCCAATTCTAATTTTTAAGGAATTATTTTCTTCAGTGAGCTGTGGTACCTCATTTTCCATTTGGCCATGGCCAATTCTACTTTTTAAGGAGTTGTTTTCCCCCCATTTGACCAATTGTATTTTTTAAGGAATTGTTTTCGTCACTCAATTTTTGTTCTTCCTTTTCCAGGCTATTGACTCTCTTTTGCATACCTCTCATTTCTTTTCCTATTTTTCCTTCTACCTCTCTTATTTGACTTTTAAAATCCTCTTTGCGCTCTTCTAAGAAGGCTTTTTGGGCTTGAGACCCATTCCCTTGTGAGGTTTCACATGTAGGCATTATGACATTGCTGCCCTCTTCTGAGTTTGTGTTTTGATATTCCCTCTCACCATAATAGTTTTCTATGGCCAAGGTTCTTTTTTGCTTCTTGCTCATTCTTTTTTTTGGCCTATTTTGTGGCTCAGTTCTGCTCCTGGGGCATAGGGGGCACTTCCCCAAGCTTCTTGTTCTGGGGCCAGCGGCCTGCTCACTGACTTTATGCACTTGGGCCTCAGGTGCTGGTGTCTTGCTCACTGTGATGGATGCTCATGGCCTGGATGCACCTTGTTGCCTGGTTTCTAGGCCTGGCAATTTGCCCTCTGTGCTGGGACTGGAGGCCTCACACCTAGCCTGCTGAGCCAGGACTGAGTGGCCTCAGTTGCTGATCTCTGCTGCACCTGATAGCCTCCCATTGGCTCACCCAGACACCATCTGTACAGGGCTGTGCTCCCCTTTTACCCAAGTGAGACAAACCTTTCCCAAAATCCTTCTAAATTACATTAAGCTGGAAAATTGTTTCATTCCATCTTTTTGTAGGTTCTCTTGCTCTAGAATCTGTTGACAGGGTTGATTTAATGTTGCTTCTGAGGGAAACTGTGGAGAGCTCAGCCACTTTCTAACTTCTCCCTGCCATCTTGGCTTTGCCTCCCAATGAAGTTGATTTTTGGGGATTTATTTTGTAGCTTGCTACTCTGCTGAAGTTGTTCCAATTATTAACTGAATAAATATTAATTGTTCTAATTAGTCTCTGTTGATCCCCTAGTATTTTCCAAGTAAACCTTCATGGTATCAGCAAATTGGGATAGTTTTATTTCTTCTTTATACATGCTTACTCTTCTCTTATTGCTAACGCTAGTATGTCTTCCAGAACTATATCAAATAACAGTGTAGAGAATAGGTATCCTTGCTTTACACCTGTATGATTTAGAAAAGCTTCAGTATATCCCTATTACATATGATGTTTGCTTTTGATTTTAGATGCATACTTTTTATGATATTAAAAAGGTTCCTCTATGCTTATACTCTGTAGGGTTATTTTTGCGATTGCTGCATATATGAATGTTATACTTTGTCAAAAGTTTTTCCAAATCACTTGAAATAATCGTGTAGCTTTAGATGTTTTTGTTTTGAATATGATTAATTACTCTGGTTGTTTTCCTAATGCTGAACCATCCAGCATTCCTGGCAAAATCCAACTTGGTCATGATGAATGACTTTTTGGAAGAATTATTGTAGTCTATGTGAAGAGTTTTATTTATAAATTTTGAATTGAAATTGGTTAATGACATTGGTCTATAGTTCTTTTGTGTTTTATCCTTCCTTGATTTAGGTATTAGGACTATATTCATCTCATCAAAGGAGTCCTGTAGTGTGCTTTCTTTCTCAATTAAAAAAATTATTTAGTATTGGTATTAACTGTTTTTTAAACATTTCACAGGAATGTCCTATCCACTAAAAATTTAATGTTACATGATCTCAACTGGACCCTCATGGTAGGTAATCCTATTATATGTGGCCTATTAACAACTCACTATGTGGTGCTTCCAAACCTTTTCATTTCTTCTGAAGCCTCCTATGGCTCCCATTCACCCAACACTCTCACCTGTGAACCTTGCCTCATATTTTACAGAAAAAATCGAGGCCATTTGCCATGAACTCTCTCTTCTCCTCTCTTCTTATCTTCTATCACTCAGATGGCTTCTGCCAATTTCTCCTCCTTCACCTCTGTCTCACACAATGAATTGACCTTATTCCTTAACAAAGGTAACCCTTCTACTTGTTCAAGCAATCCCATTCTATCTTGTCTCCTCCAATACATTGCCTCTCCTGTCATCCCCATTTTTCCACTTATTTTTAGTATCTCACCTCTCATTTCCTCATTTCCTAGTATCTACAAACATACTGATGTCTCCCCATCCTGAAAAGCCCCTCACTTGATCCTTCCATTCTTGCTAACTATTGTCCTATTTCTCTTCTGCCCTTTGTTTCTAAACTCCTTGAAAAGGACATCTACAATGGCTGCCTCCACTTTCTTTCCTCTCACTCTCAATTTTGGATTGCTCCCACCACCTGTTGCCTTTGCTTCAACTTACCATGCTGACTAAAGAAGCTAGAGAAAATCACAAAACCATGCCGACTAGATCCACTATAAATTTATGTAATGTAATATCACTTGGGCCTTTACACCTCCCTTTGACTTACTTTCCCACTTACCACAGAGCTTTTCCAAATCTTTTTATCTCTCCTCATAGCTTCTCTTTCTCTTCCCTCTTAGCTGAGAACGCTGCCTCTTTATTTCACTGAAAATAACAGGCCGTTTGTCGAGAACTTCCTACTCTCCCCTCCTTCTCAACTCACACAGATGCCTTCTGCCACTATTCTTCTTCTCCTATGTCACATAATGAAGTCACCTTTCTCCTTGCCAAGGCAAATATAGTAAATGCTTAATAAATGCTTCATTCATTCATTCATTCATTCATTCACTAGTTTTCCTTTCTGTCTGGATGCTCTTTCTTAGTCTCTTTTTTAAAATCATCGGGCATTTCCCACCCACTAAATATGTGTGATTTCCAGACTCTTTCTTAAACCTTTTTCTCTTCTTTCTCTTCCTCCTCTTGGTGGTATAAGCAGTTTCAATGAATTCATTTATGATCTCTATATAGATGACTCCCTATGTCTATTGAGGGCAACATTATCATTTCA
Organism: Trichosurus vulpecula; assembly: GCF_011100635.1. NCBI lineage: Eukaryota > Metazoa > Chordata > Mammalia > Diprotodontia > Phalangeridae > Trichosurus > Trichosurus vulpecula. Next base: position 367,428,426 of record NC_050574.1, on the reverse strand, counting down.
GTTACCTAAGTTCTTAATGTTAGCATTATCTTGGACTCTCCTTTTTCCCTTACTCCTGATACCCAGTCAGTTGCTAAGTTTTGTGAATTCTGTTTCTACATCTCTTTGACTTCTCCCTTTCACTCATACAACCAGCACCTAGGTCAGGCCCTCATTACCTCTTGCCTAGATGGTTATAAGTCTACTTGATGTGTATCAAGTCTCTCTTTTCTCCAACCCATTCTCCATACAGCTGCCAAAGTAATATTTCTTAAAAATGGGCTTAACTATGTCACTCCTCTACTTAAGAATCCTTACTGATCTCACTGACCAATTTGGATATTTGATGTTCCACTCCTTTATACACTCTATGTCCAAACCACACTGGTCTACTAGCTGTCTCCTGAATGGAACATTCCATCTCCTTTCTTTTTCTCATGCTGTCTGTCCTTCATGTCTGGAATATATTACCTTCTTACCACTGCCTCCTAGGAGTTAGAGCTCCGTTAAAAAGATTCAACTTTGCTGCCATGTACCACATAAAACCTTTTATAACTACACTTCCCTCCTGCCCACAAATAAATATTATTATATTTTCTAGTCTCCCCAGTGGAATTAAATTCCTTGAGGGAAAAGATTGTTTCATTTTTGTCTTAGCTCCAGCATCTAGTACGGTCCGTGCACATAGGAAGAACTTAATAAGTGTCTGTTGAATTGAACTGACTTGATTTGGGAAATGCCAGAGCTTTTACAATGGACTGGAAATGCCTTTGTTTGGCTGAAGTGCATGAAAGAGAGTAATATACTGTAAGAGAAAGGTAGGAAGGTAGCATGGTGTCAGGTTGTGATGGCTCTTTAACTGCAGACAAAATGTGAGTAGGTGACAATTCTTCATTTCAATGAATGGCATCCTACCTATTTTGCCACTTCCCTTGGTATATAGACAGTCTTTGAGCTAACATGAATTAGTAAACATTTGTTAAGTGCTTACTTTGTGCCAGGTGCTATGTTAAGCTTTGGAAACTAAAGGAAAAAGTAAAACCAGTCCCTGACCTCAAAGATCTTACATTCTTATGAATGATATAACGTAAACATAAATTGGTCCACAAAAAATAAATACAGAGGAGATGGAAGACATATGAAAAGATATTGTACATTGAATCTTATTCCCACAGAAGCAATGGTATGACTATGGGTTATGTTTCTGACAATGGGTTGATACCTCACACTTCACACAAATTATCACTAACACCACATGACACCAACTACAAATGATGTCCTATCTGGTATAGAGCTTTCACGAGAACAGAAAAATAAGTAAAGACAATACAGAAGCCAATCATAATACAAAGTTACTTAATATGAATAATATATATGGCCAGCGTCTTATAGTCAATAGAAGGCCAATCTTGAAGAAAGAATTGGGTTCAAGTTCTGCATCTGACACAATAGATATGCTGCATCTGACATGCTAGCTGTGTGACCATTGGCAATTATTCTTTAACTCTAGGGTCCCCCATGCAACTTTGCTTTGGGGGTGGAAGGTTCCATGTTGAGAATTCCCTACATTAATGAAATGACAAGTTCAGATCTAATATGATATATGCTGTGTCATATATAAAGTTTCCTATAACTTCTTATTTTTACTTCAACAAACAGGAAGGCATGAGAATGAAAGACTTTCCAACTTAGAGATTGTTTAGAGAATTTTTGATGGTCATCCTTGATGAAACTTTTTATGAGATTTAAAGCTATGTACCAGTAACCTGAATCCAAGGAAAGTGAGTGGGAGATTCACATGATGCAGTGATAAATGAATATCCATTGAAAAACCATACATTAGCAGTTAAATTGTGATTGAACAACAGAAAATCTACCCACCAACCCCACTTCGTGTACAACCTCAAGGAAAGTTCAGAATGAAGTGTGTAGAATTACAACATACCTGATTCTTGGCTAGAAGAAAACATGATACATTTTAAGGGAGATTGTATCACATGCTTAGAAAACTGTAAATCCCAGTGAGCGGATACACAGTAATTTGAATTTGGAATCAGAGAGTCAATTACATTAGTTACATTTTCTTGGTTATCCATTTCAACTGTTAGTTCCTGAAATGAAAACCAATATTTACCTTTAAAATAGGTTTATTTTCAAACATAATATAGAACATCAATTAATTAATTAAATTTGCTTTGTAACTACTTTATATTAAATGACAATTTCAATACATAAAGTATCATAACAATTTTTCTATAATTCCCTCTTAAGTTTCCATCAGGACTTTTATTCCATTTATTCCCATTTTTCATTTTATATAGTAATGTCATATATACGGCCTCTGCTTTTTTTTTTTAACACTTAATATTATTTCTTATATTTTCCATACCTGCTGATCTTAATTCATTATAGTATCACATTACATCAATGTCACACAACTTATTTAAGCATTCCCTTATTTTTTGGATAATTAGGTTGCTTCTATTTTTTTTTCAAATTACAAATAATGCTTCCCTGAAAATCTTTGAAAGGGAAGCTCTTTAAAAAAATAACTTTCAAGGTATATTTCCAACAATTTTATTGTTGGGATAAAGATTATTAACATTTTTGTAACTTTTACTGGATGCTGCCAGATTGGTTTCCAAAAGACTGTGTAATTCAAGGTTTCAATTCCACCAGCAATGAATGACCATGCCCATTTTCCCCACATGACTCCACTAACTCTGAGTTGTTTTTAATTATTTTTGCAAATTTGATAGGGGTGAGATACCTTAAAGTTATTTTAATTTAAATAACCTTGATTACTAGTGAAGTTGAATGTTTTTCAAGAGACCTAAATATATGACTTTTCTCTTTTGAAAAGTCTACTCAAAAGATGGCAGCTGGAAAGCAGGGACTTGCCTAAGGCTCTCCCCCAGGACCCTCCAAACACTGATAAAAAATGGCTCTGAACAAATTCTAGAACTGCAGAACCCACAAAATAGCAGAGGGAAGCAGGGCTCCAGCTCAGGACAGCCTGGATGGTGGCTGGGTAAGGTCTATTGCACACGGAGCTGGGAGTGGAGTGGAGCAAAGCCCAGTGTGGGTGGTGGCAGGACCAACTAGACTGGGAGCTGGGCAGAATAGGCCTTACTGCTCTGAATCAGTGAGCTGTGGCAGTTACCAGGCTTCTCAACCCACAAACACCAAAGACAACAGAGAAGGTTAGTGGGAAAAGCTGCTGGGACAGAGTGAAAGGAGTTCCCAGTTCGGCCACTGCCCCGGGGCAATGGGGGTGGTGCAGCTACAGAACTACAGCTGCAGTTGCTTCTGGCCCCAGGCCCACCTGGTGGGAGGAATTAAGTGGCAGATCAGAGCAGGCGTGCAGAGCCTGCTTAAGATCTGAGCCAGGTCCAGGTTGGTGGTTCTTGCGGGAGGAGGAGTGCTGGTGTGGCAGAGCTGGCTGTATAGAAATAGCTCTGAAAACAACAGCGCATCCCCTCAAGCTTGGAACAAAGTACAAAGAACAAAGAAGACCAAAATATACAACCAGAAGAAGTCAACAAAGTCAAAGAACCTACATCAAAAGCCTCCAAGAAAAACATGAACTGGTCTCAGGCCATGGAAGAGCTCAAAAAAGAATTGGAAAAGCAAGTTAGAGAAGTAGAGGAAAAATTGGGAAGAGAAATGAGAATGATGTGAGAAAATGATGAAAAACAAGTCAATGACTTGCTAAAGGAGACCCCCAAAAATAGTGAAGAAAACAACACCTTAAAAAATAGACTAACTCAAATGGCAAAAGGCCTCCAAAAAGCCAGTGAGGAGAAGAATGCCTTGAAAGGCAGAATTAGCCAAATGGAAAAGGAGGTCCAAAACACCACTGAAGAAAATACTACCTTAAAAATTAGATGGGAGCAAGTGGAAGCTAGTGACTTTATGAGAAATCAAGATATTATAAAACAGAAGCAAAGGAATGAAAAAAAATGAAGATGAAGTGAAATATCTTATTGGAAAAACCACTGACCTGGAAAATAGATCCAGGAGAGATAATTTAAAAATTATTGGACTACCTGAAAGCCATGATCAAAAAAAGAGCCTAGACATGATCTTTCAAGAAATTATCAAGGAGAACTGCCCTGATATTCTAGACCCAGAGGGTAAAATAGAAATGGAAAGAATCCATTGATCGCCTCCTCAAAAAGATCCCAAAAAGAAAACTCCTAGGAATATTGTCGCCAAATTCCAGAGCTCCCAGATCAAGGAGAAAATACTGGAAGGAGCCAGAAAGAAACAATTTGAGTATTGTGGAAACACAATCAGAATAACACAAGGTCTAGCAGCTTCTACATTAAGGGACTGAAGGGCTTGGGATATGATATTCCAGAGGTCAATGGAGCTAGGATTAAAACCAAGAATCACCTACCCAGCAAAACTGAGTATCATGTTCCAAGGCAAAATATGGATTTTCAATAAAATAGAGGATATTCAAGCTTTCTCAGTGAAAAGACCAGAGTTGAATTAAAAATGACTTTCAAATACAAGAATCAAGAGAAGCATGAAAAGGTAAACAAGAAAGAGAAATCACAAGGGACTTACTAAAGTTGAACTGTTTTGTTTACACTCCTATATGGAAAGATGATGTGTATAATTTATGAGACCTCAGTACTAGGGTAACTGAAGGGAATATGCATATATGTGTGCGTGTGTGTATGTGTATAAGTGTATATATATATATATATATATATATATATATACATACACACACACATATATATAGATAGATAGGTATAGATATAGATATAGACATAGACAGAAGGCACAGGGTGAGTTGAATATGAAAGGATGATATCTAAAAAAAAATCAAATTAAGGGATGAGAGAGGAATATATTGAGAGAGGGAGAAAGGGAGAGATAGAATGGGGTAAATTATCTCACATAAAAGTGGCAAGAAAAAGCAGTTCTGTAGGAAGTGAAGAGGGAGCAGGTGAGGGGGAATGAGTGAATCTTTCTCTCATCAGATTTGACCCGAGGAGGGAATACCATACACACTCAATTGGGTATCTTACCCCGTAGGAAAGAAGGAGGAAGAAGATAAAAAAGGGGGCACGATAGAAGGGAGGGCAGATGGGGGAGGAGGTAATCAACAACAAACACTTTCGAAAAGGGACAGGGTCAAGGGAGAAAATTCAAAAAAGGGGGATAGGTTAGGAAGGAGCAAAATGTAGTTAGTCTTTCACAGCATGAGTATTGTGGAAGGGTTTTACATAATGATATGCATGTGGCCTATGTTGAATTGCTTGTCTTCTTGGGGAGGGTGGGTGAGGAAGAAAAAGGGGAGGGAGAGAATTTGGAACTCAAAGTTTTAAAAACAGTTGTTCAAAAACAAAAAATAAAAGTTTTTGCATGCAACTAGGAAATAAGATACACAGGCAATGGGGCATAGAAATTTATCTTGTCCTACAAGAAAGGAAGGGAAAAGAGAATGGGAGGGGAGTGGGGTGACAGAAGGGAGGGCTGACTGGGGAACAGGGCAACCAGAATATATGCCATCTTGGAGTGGGCGAGAGGGTAGAAATGGGGAGAAAATTCATAATTCAAATTCTTGTGAAAATCAATGCTGAAAACGAAAAATATTAAATAAATTAAAAATAAATAAATAAATGAAAACAAAACAACAACAACAACAAAAAAACAAAAAAGAAGGTACTTAGAGAAAAGGGATATAGGAAGGAAAGGACATGGTCTGAACTGGGTCCAAAAAATGTATATGCCAAGTGTGGTGTGTGGTTAAGAATTCACTAACCTGCTAATCCAAAGGATAAAATCCAATATTCTTCCCACTGCATCATCTTGTTTCTCTATGACTCACCCCAAAGAAGTACATCCTGCTCTGCAAAATAACCTGTTTCTCTCATGGTTAGATTAAGTTCTTTAAATGAACCTAGTCAGGAAAAAGTAATTTCTTCCTTCCCTAGGACCAGAAACTGATATTAGACTTCTTTAAGGGAGCTAGGAGGCACAGTGGATAGAGTGCTGGGCTTAGAATCAAGAAGACTCCTCCTTCTGAGTTAAAATCAAGCCTCAGACACTTATTAGCTTTGTGACCCTGAGCAAGCCACTTAACCCTATTTGCCTCAGTTTCCTCATCTGTAAAATGAGCTGGAGAAAGATATGGTCAACCAGTCCAGGACCTTTGCCAAGAAACCTCCAAAAGAGGTCACGAATATTCAGACACAACTCAAAAATGACTAAACAACAACAAAGATGACTTTATTTGTCCACCCTTCTTTGAATGTCAAGGTTTTTTGTTTTGTTTTTTAGCCTCCCTTCCTTCTGATTTTCTTTTCTATTTCTGATACAGCTAAGCAGTCAACATTTCAGCTTCAGTGTCCTCATCTATAAAATGAGGATAATAAATCCCACGTGGTTGTTGTGAAGACAAAACTAGTTATGCTATTTTGTATAAAGGTATTTTGTAAAATACAAGGTACTATATAAATTGGAGGATTTTTTTAAAGATAGGAGACATAAAAAGGCCAACTTCTAAATTATTTTTACATAAGTCAGAGATGAGCTGTAAAACTGGAAGGATTCTCACACTTCATTTTTAGGTTTGGCAAATATAGTAAGACTATAATTGCTTTTCAAACTGACTTAAAGATTTAATGCAACATGAATTAATTATAGTTTAATACTTTTTTGGGGGTCTAAACTTGTATTTTCAAAAAGGTGGAGAGTTCCGGGTGTAGAAGTTCTTTCAATGAAGCAGACTGAGAACTCCTTTGCAACATAATCTTAGAATTGCCTGGAGTCACCAAGAATCTCAGGAACTTATCATGGGCATGTAACTAGGATATGTAAAAGGAAAATTTGAACCCAGATCTTCCTGAACTATAAGGTTGGCTCTCTATTATGCCATTCTAAGTACCAATAGGTTATTTCATAGAATTGGGATCCATTAGTTAAAAAATGTAAAAATGCATCAGTAATCTAAATATATTTTTAAATGGAAGAAAAAGTAATAAATTAGTCTCACTAATCAATCAAACAAGAAATTACCAGGGACAAAAATGATGAGTTTGATTAAAAGATAAAAGGATTCTGCACAACAAAACACGTCATAAAATTTAAAGAAAATAAATGATGTCCAGATAATGTACCAAAAATAAAAGCACTGATACCTTCTCTAATTCTCATAACCAAAGCCTCTCTAAAACAGGAATTATGCACAAAAGATAAGGCAATTATATCTCTTTCTGTGTTTGAAGACATCAAGAACTCTAACTGAGGAACTAAGAATAGAGAAAGCTCATTTTTAATCCCTCCCCAATGTCCACCACAATCTGTCAAGGCTGAATAAGCCAAATAATGGGCTTGCAACAGTTTACTGCCTAATACAAGAAAACTCAGTTAAAGCCCTTGAGCACCAACCAATGAACCAACAGGAAAGATATTAATGACAGAAGGGAAGAGGGACTCCAGGGCGTATGAGTCCAAATAACACTGAATAAATATTGCAAGAGAAAGAAAACTGAATGACTCCTGATGAGACAGAGGTCATTGGATTCCCAAGACAGCAGGGAATCACAACAGAATGTTCCTAAATGGTTTAAGAGAGAAATAAGAACTGTGGGTGCAGAATTTGTGACCCGAAAATCAGAAGAATCAGCAGGCAAGTCTCACCAAAGAAATAAAAAAGTAAATAACCGATTGGGAAAGCAAATTAACTAAAGTGAAAGAAAGTGGAAGAATAGGAACCAAAAACAGTAACATTACAAGAAACTATGCTCTCTACGCAAACAAAACATCTTGATTTGAAGATGAGATGTGTTTTAAGGTTTACTGGCCTTCCAGAAAAACATGACAAGTCAAAAAACCCAAACACTAGAATGCAAGAAATAATACTCTGAAAACTGCCCAGAACTTCTGAACACAGAAAACAAAGTGTTTATCAAGAGAATCCAAAGATTGACTCTAGGAAAAAAAAATGCCTATGCTGCAAATTCCAAAACACCTATGTTGCTGTTATATTGAACAATTCCAAAGACAAAGAAAAAATTCTACAACCAAGAGAAAGACCTTAAAATACAAAGGAAAAGATATTTGGATGATACAAGACTATTCTGTACCAACTAGAAGTGGGGCAGGGAATGGAATTACATGCTCTGAAGGTCAAAGGAATTCAAGATACAATGAAAGATGACAGACCCTGAGCTTAATCATCAACGAAAAAGGTAGTTATTTCATTTAAAAAAAAGCGTTTGAAGGATTTCTACAAAGAAAATCTGACCAGATCAGATTATTTGGTTGGTAAACATCCCCAGACAACAGAATATGAGACAGGTTTAAAAAAAATAGTGCAGCCAAATTTGGCAAAAGTCATGAAAGAAATTACCCCTCCCCTCAAAAAAGAGAAGAAATTCTAGAAGATGAAAGACTTATAGCTCATCACCAGTAACACCATAATGAGAGACTATTAAAAGATTCCTTTCTGATAGTACACAGAGGGACAAGCACTTTATTCTGGAAAAACCCATTTTATTTTCTCAGATGTATTTATCCTTTTAGGTTTATCACTGAACTTCAAAGTTTCTACTTAGGACTGGTCTTTTCATCAAGAAGCCTTGAAAATCTTCTATTCCAATAAAGGTCCATATCCCTTTGCCCTTTATGATTACACTCAAATTTCCAGGGTAAATTATTCTTTGGTGTAAGTCTTTATCTTTTGCTTTTTGGAATATTGTATTTCAAGATCTCTTTTCCTTTAAGAAGTAGTTGCTAATTCTTATGTGAGTTGCATTATGGTTCCTTGGTATTTGGATTTTTTTTCCTGGCTGCTTGCAGCATTTTTTTTCTTTGACCTAGAAATTCTAGATTTTGGCTATAACATTCCTGAAAGTTTTCACTTGGAGATTTCTTTCAGGAAGTTATCAGCAGATTCTATTTTCATTTTGTCTTGTGGTTTGAATAACTCTGGGCAATTTTCATTTATGATTTCATTTTTTCAGTTCTTTAGAAATAAATTTCCTTTTAAATTTATTTTTAGTTTACAACACTCAGTTTCACAAGCTTTTGAGTTCCAAACTTTTTCCCCTTCCCTCTCCTCCCCCCCCCCCCACCCCAAGACAGCATACAATCCAACATAGGTTCTACATATACCTTCACATTAAACATATTTTCACATTAGTCATGTTGTAAAGAAGAATTATAACCATTGGAATGAACCATGAGAAAGAAGAAACAAAACAAAAAAAAAAAGAAGAGAGAGAGGAAATAGTTTGCTTTAATCTGCATTCAGATTCTGTAATTCTTTCTCTAGACGTGGAGAGCAACACCATGAGTCTTTTGGATTTCTCTTAGAACCTTGCATTGCTGAGAGGAGCCAAGTCTATCAAAGTTATTGATCTCGCAATGTGTCTGTAATTGTGTACAATATTCTGGTTCTGCTCCCCTCACTCAGCATCAGTTTATATAAGTCTTTCCAGGTTATTATGAAGTCTGTTTCCTCCTCACTTCTTATACCACAATAGTATTCCATTACATTCATATACCACAACTTATTCAGCCATTCCCCAATTGATGGGCATCCCCTTGATTTCCAATTCTTTGCCACCACAAAAAGAGCTGCTATAAATATTTTTGTACATGTGTCCTTTTCTCATTTGTATTTCATTTATGATTTCCTGAAATCATATCTTAGGGGAAGTTGACATATTCAAGAGAAATTATGAAGAGAGAAAAATATAAGATCTGGCAATTGTATGTAGGATAAGTGAGACTATGGAGTTGAAAATGACAGTTTGTGAAGCTGGGTGACTAGAAGGATGGAGATGCCTTGACTGGAAGAGGGAAGTTTCAAATAGTGATGTCAAATGCAAATGTCAAATACAGATGAACATTGAGAAGAGGCTTATCCCTTCCAAATTAAGGCCACTTCGAGTGACACGGTCAACTTGCACTTTAGGAAAATCACTTTGGTGGTTGAATGGAAGATGGGTTTTAAATGTGAAGAGACTTGAGGCAGGCTAACCCACGAGCAGGCTGTTTCAATAGTTTTTAGTTTAAGCTGTACACTTCGAAGTAATATAATTCTTATACAAGTTAAACATAATACATTATAAGATTTTTACTGTTGTAATAATAATATTAGAATCAACTCACCTTGTATAACTTGTTACTTGATTGCACTTTAATGACTACTGATGAAAAAAGTTCCTTTTCCTTATTCTTTATCTGAGATAAGGATGCTGGATGATGCACAGTGACATTGATTGTATCCTTAAAAACACAAATGCTCACTTCTGGTGGGTCTAAAACTGCTATTGAGAGAAAACACACACGAAATAGTTAACAATTAAGGAATCTTCTAAAAACCAACAATAAAATACTTGCTTTACAAAGAAATTTTCTTCAAAGAATCTCAGTGCTTTGCAGCTATTTGTTTTTCAATCTTCCTGAGACTCCCACTGAGACAAGAATTGTTCTCATTTTACTGGTAGGAAAGGTGAAGGATATAAAGACTTCCTAAAATAAAGTGAGAGCCCTAAGGACAGAATGCAATTAAATGTTCTAACTTCTAGTCTACTATACTAACTATAACCAGGTCATATTTTTCTACCAATGTTTTGTATGCAGTTCATTATTTTTCACTACAATGAATCTCAAGGTCTTCCAAATTATTTACTCATATGGAATTTTATTATCATGAAAACTTAACATTTTCAGAAGAGAAGTTGACTACCTCCTCTCTTACTGAAATAGCTAGAAGCACTATAGTAGACAGGGTGGGGTGGGGCAGCAATCCCTTTTGCCCACAGTGCCTCCAGGACTAAGCTAGGCACATCTGGTGTTACTAGTATGTCTAAAGCATAGGAGTAGTGAAAATATGGGGTATGTAAATGGAAGTACATGACCGGGAGTGGTAGTGACATTAGAGCTGCTTCAGGTATCATTTAATGGCAGTTACTACAAGCTCCCTGTCTTTTTGGGAAAGTGGTATTATTCATAAACTGATACAATCCTTTTCCTTCTTCAAATTCTTAACTATGCTTACACACAATCTTATATGAATGTGTATGTAAGAGTGTTGTTTTCTTGTGAACTGGGAAATGAAAACAATTAGAAGTGCTGAAGAAAGAAAATGCCAGATGAAAGATCTATGAACAGTTTAGGTATTGCTCAAGTCAATTCTATTTTATTTCACCCATAGTCTTGTAGAAAAGCAAACAAAATAAATCAAAAACAAACCAAATCAAAAGCAAATAAAAATAAATAAGCAAAAATGAAAAAGCAAATAAAAATCAACTTACTATCTGTTATGGGAAAGAAACTGTCTACACACTCAACTAATTTTTCCTTTCTGTTGAAGCCTGTTACATTGGTAAAGTAGGTTTCATTGGTTTCATAAATATCTGTCATGTTACACGATGATTTTGTGATATTTGTGCAAGTTTCAACAGCCTTCCATTCTTCGACAGCACTGTGTTCAAGGGAAAAGAGATAGGAAACAATCAGTCTAAAGCTTCTGTAAAGTGAATCACAAACTAACCCAATACCTTAAGTTTTAAGCATAAAAGGAAGGAGATTCCTCTTCCCCACTAGGCATAGAGGGAAAAAAGCTATTATATTTGCAATTAAGAGCTCACTAGTAACTTTGGGGATAGTAGTTTTGGCAGGATGATAACTAGTGAGATGGTACGAACTAGTGAATGTTTTGGAAGATGAGGAGATAAGTGTATTTGATTGCAGCAGACGTAGAGTCAGTATATAGGGAAAAGTTAGAGAGGGTAAACTTCTAAAGAAGACCAAAGGCAACTAGAGTCAAGGGTATATGTAGAGGGTTGGTCTCAGTGAGGAGAAAGTTTATCTCCTCATCAGAGATGGAGCAGAGAAGGAAATAACGCAGGATAATATCAAGGCACTATTAAATAAGGGTAATAGAGGGATGACGTGCTGTTGGAGCCATGAGAGGAAAAAAGATTTGAAATGGCCTATATGGCGGGTGAAGTCAATAATAGTCAATTAACATTTATTAAGCACCTACTATTTGCTTGGCATTATGCTAAGCACTAGGGATACAAAAAGAGGCAAGGCAGTCCCTGCCCTCAAGGAGCACAGAATCTAGTAGAAGGGACAAGAAGCAAACAAATATGTATAAAGTAGCTATATACAGGATAAATAGGAAATAAATAAAAGAGGGAAGGCATTAGAATTATGAGGGGTTGAGAAAGACTCCCTGTAGAAGATGGGATGTTAGTTGGGACTTAAAGGAAGCCAGTAGGTAGGGACAAGAGGGAGAACATTCCAGGGATAGAGGATACCAAAGAAAATACCCAGAACTGAGAGATGGTGTGTCTTGTTCATGGAAGGCAGGAGGCCAGTGTTACTGATTACAGAGTATATTGTGGAGCGTAAGGTATAAGAACACTGGAAAGGTAACTCTGAATGTCAAACAGAAGATTTTGTATTTGATTTTGGAAGCAATAGAGAGCTACTAGAGTTTATTACGTAGGGGAGTGGCATGGTTGAACTTAAGCTTTAGGAAAATCACTTTGGTGGTTGAATGGAGGAAGGATTGGAATGTGGAGAAACTTGAGCCAAGTAGACTAACCAGCAGGCTGCTTCCATAGTCCACGTGTGAGGTGATGTGGGCCTGGAAGTGTCAGAAGACAGAGGGGGATGTATTTGAGAGTTGTAAAAGTGAAATCAGTGGGGCTTAGCAACAGATTGGATACTGGAAGGTGAGAGATAGTGAAGAATTGAGGATGGCATCCTGAGTAACACCCAGTTGAGATTCTATAAAATAAATTTTAGTGGATCCAATCAACACAGTTTCAGGGATTTCTCCTGTTCTGTTCACAAAGATGTGAGTAGGAACAGAGGAGATAGATAGTAGGAGTAATGCAAGTTTCAGGTTTGGCAAGTGATGAGTAGTTATAGGAGAGGATATAAGTAATTCAAGGTGAGAGAATAGCAGAGTTGAACTGGTTCAATAAAAAGCTAAGATAGGGAAGCAGGAATAATATAGTCAGAGTAAAGGTGATGGCCTAGGAAAGTATGAGTGGTGGGGGGAGCTATTGGAAGACCTGGTGAGGATGAACAAGAGGTTTAGGAGTAAAGCAAAACCAATGGTGTGACCATCCTTGTAAGTGGAGTGTAAAAGTAACTCATGGCACTGAGGAACTGAGAGGTTAGGATATTTAAGAGAACTTAATTATGTATGTTGAAACTGCCTAGTATGACTTAATGTGATTTTAGACTGAACTAAGACAAGCATAATGTCCCAAGACTTGGGAGTTGACTGTTGCATTGTACTCAGATCTCATTTGGAGTACTGTATTCACTTCTGAGTACCATATCTGAAAAGTTTGGATACTAGCTAGAGGAGGACAATCAGAACAGCGAAGGTCCTTGAGTTCATGCAAGAACTCATTGAAATAACTAGAAATATTTAGGTTAGAAAAGGAAAGGCTTATGAGTGATACAATAACGGTTTGCAAATATTTGTAATATTATATAATGTAGCAGAGCCATTGGGCTTAGTTAACTTGGCCCCAGAAAGCAATACAAGGAATAAGGGGTGGAAGCTACAGGATACCAATGTAGATAAAACTTCCTATCAATTAGAGCTATTTAAAACTGGAATGGGCTACTTTAGAAGGTTTTCTCTCCCTAGAGGTCTTCAGTGAAAGCACAGTTTCCCAAAGTGAGGAATATCACCCCTTGGGGGGCACTGGAACAATGGAGGGTGGTGTTGAATAAAAATAAGGGGGCAGTGGAAGCATAAAGAAAGAAGAAAATTTCGAAAAACTATTCGTACATGTTTCATCTGTTGTGTAACAGAGGTAAGGCCATAGTGATTGCATTTACAATGACATTAAATTTAAGATGTGCCATTTAAAAAAAAATTATATTTTTAAAGTAACACACATTTAAAAAACCATTAAAGGGTTAAAAAAAGTAGATTGGTGGGGAGAGGGCTGAGCAAATTTATTTTTTTAAAGAGTGCGGCAGGCCAAATAAGTTTGGGAACCCCTGAATGAAGGGATGTATATGTTGGAGATTCTTGTTCAGGTATGGGTTAAACTAGATATCCTTTGAAGTTCCTACCAACCCTGAGATTCTATAATTTTGTGTCACAATAGACTCTGGGATGATCAGTTCAGTCCCAGTCTTGTGACACCCAGGAAATAATTTCCACCCCCCCAAGAACAGTAGATTAGTTTCACATGCTAAATTAAGGAAACAGAGCAAAATGACTAAAATTGAAAATTGTTATTTTGACTTATTAAAGAATTTGGGCCAGCACCTTTGGGTATGAAAATATGTTTGGTTAATCTATGGCTTTGGCTTGTTACCTAAGTGCACTTGGCAAATCTGAGGGTTTGGTTACTTCAAATGCACTGATCCAATCAAGGGTTTTGACTTGTTTTGTAAAAATGTTTTTTTCCTTTGGCTCACCCCATTTCTACAATGGCTTAAAAGGAAGAAAAAAGCCAACAAATTTACTTTAATTTTTAGGTCTATCACAACTGGATTTCCCCCAATAGTATTCTCCCCCCAAAAGAAAAAGAGAACCATTTAGCAAAGTACAAATTGTAAAACAGACCTCAAAACTGTGTAAGACACAGTATAGTGAGTTGGTATAGCGCCACTGCTGTTTGATTCCCAAGATAAAATGTGCTGAAAATTATGAGATGTCATCGTTAAAATGCAAGACTGTAATGGTATGTCTAAGGAAAGAAAAAAATTAATCACAACACTTTGCAGTATTGGAACAATGGGAAAAAAAGTCTTATGTTTAATTGTTTCTTAATCTATTCACTAGTAATTTAAGGTTAATTAGCATGCAAAGACTTGAGAAAAATGATTATTAACAACCAATGATTTGGGGAGATCCAGAGTTTCCTCTTTTTCTATAGTTCCCATTTTAAAGTTTGGTCTCCTGAAGGACATTATTGATAATGAAATCTAATTAACCTTCCTCAATCTTGGTCAGTTTCCACCTAACCTTACAAGTAATTTAATCTAAGGTGGGGAAGCCCATTGTGCTTGGCTTAAGGTTTGGGTGCAGACAAATTCTTTGATTAGATTACCCTAGGCTGGGGGTAATTTAGAAGTAAATGACATAATCAAAGTTCATTAGAATAGGTCTCACCCAGCATTGTGACATTCATTCTCTCTCATTACTTGTTAACCAATCAGAATTGATTACCAACCTCTGGAACTCCTGCTTTTTCCAAGGGCATATAAGTACGGAGCCCGTCACCAAAACTGTCTTTGGCATTAGAGAATTCCCTTGATCTCTTTTATTAAAACCTTAGCATTACCAATAAAATGGTTAATTATCCAGAAATTATGTCTCTTGAACTTTCTAAATGCCATAGACCAATTTAAGTCATGACCTATCAAACACTAGTTCAGGTAAAGAGTTTTTCCATAAGGTTCTGGGGATCTTGGAAATATGAAGAAGAGCTGTATTTCATGTCTAATTTCAAATTACTCTTCACTGAAGCAAGATGATTCTTCTACTTTATCCTTACAATATTGCTGTTAATGTGTAAATTGTTCTCCTGGTTCTGCTCACTTCACTTTGTTTCAGTTCATATATGTATTCATAGATTTTTCTGGAATCATCCTCTTCATCATTTCTTACCATAATAGTATTCCATCATCTTCATATACCAGAACTTGTTCAGCAGTTCCCCAATTGATGGTCATCCCCTCAGTTTCAAGTTCTTTACAATCACAAAAAGGAAGCACTATATATATTTTTGTGGGCAGCTAGGTGGCACAGTGCCAGGGATCAGGAAGACCTGAGCTCAAATATAGCCTCAGATATTTATCGGCTATGTTACCCAGGGCACATCAGTGCCAGGGATCAGGAAGACCTGAGTTCAAATATAGCCTCAGATATTTATCGGCTACGTTACCCAGGGCACATCACTTAACACTGTTTACCTCAGTTTCTTCATCTGTAAAATGAGCTGGAGAAGGAAATGGTAAACCACTCCAAATATCTTTGTCAAGAAAACCTCAAAAATGGGTCATGAAAAGTCAGACATTACTGAAAATGCCTAAACAACAACAAATAAATATTTTTGTCCATATAGGTCCTTTTCTTCTTTATTTGATTTCTTTGGAGTACAAACCTAATAGTATATTGCTGGGTCAATGGGTATGCCTGGTTTTGTAGTTTTTTTTGGGCATAGTTCCAAAGTGCTTTCCAGAGTGGACTAGTTCAAAGCTCTATCAACAGGTGTCAACTACTTTCTCACATCCCCTCGCATTTGTCATTTTTCTTTTCTGTCGTCTTAGCATTTTAATTTGCATGTTTCTACTTACTAGTGGTGTAGAGTACTTTTTTTTCTTATGGCTATTGATAACTTGGACTGAATATGGTTCTTTGACCATTGGATCAGTTTAGGAATAGCCCTTATTCTCAATAATTTGACTCAGTTCCCCATATATCTTGGATATGAGATGTTTAACAGAGAAACTTGAAAAGATTTTTTTCCCCACTATTTCCTGCTTTTTCTAATTTAAACTAAATCAATGCCCTAGCTAACATATTATTTTAAATTTTGCATCAGTATTCATGAGGGAAATTCGGCTATAGTTCCTTTTCTCCACTTTGGCTCTCCCTGGTTTAGGGATCAAGTTCATATTTATGTGATATTTGGTAGGGCTCCTTCTTTACCTATTTTTTCAAATAGTTTATGTAGTATTGGAATCGTTCTTTGAATGTTTTGTAGAATTTGCTTGTAAATGCATCTGATCCTGATTTTTTTCCTCTCAAGGAGCTTATGGCCTGTCCAATTTCTTTTTTCTAAGAGAGACTAATTTAAGTATTTTATTTTCTGATCTGTTAAGCAGGGCAATTTATATTTTTGTAAATATTCATCCATTTCATTTAGATTGTCAAACACACACACACATATGTATATATAGTTGGAAAAATAGCTCCTAATAAATGTTTTTATTTCATGAGCTTCATTGGTTGTGAATTCACTCTTTTTATTTTTGATACTGGTGATTTGAATTTCTTCTTACTCAAATTAAATAATGGTTTATTGATTTTATTTTTTAAAAGTTCCTAACTTTATTAATTAAATAGTTTTTTACTTTAATTCTTAGGTACTCAAATCTTAAGGGCTACAAGCTTGTCCTGTCTCTTTAGGGAGATAAGGGAAAATGAGTGGTAGATGAGTCAACCTGGCTAGGAAATGTTTTGTTGGTCACTGGGTCTCTCTGATATTGAGTGCTAGCTATGGGGCAGGGGGCCTTCCAGAGAGTGTTACTCAACTCTGGGTTTTCTCCATTGCTCTGGATTCTGGAGACACTCTTGCCAGTGTGTGTGCTGTCTAGCCCACCCTTTTCCTTTCTTATAGACTAATCACAGTCTTAGTTTAGTTTGCATCACTTGACCTTATGTAATCACCAAACAGTATAAAAAGCTGCTCTGATTGTAAGATGTGTCTTTGGTAACCCAGAGACCATTGACTTTTATTATTGGTAACTGGTAGCCTTGTTAATAAATAAATTTTGCTTAGATACAAAGGTGTTTTCACCTTTGTATGTATTTTTATTCCCAACGCTGCACAATATATATAGATATGTCTCATTCTGCCTCTGAGTCTTTCATGTTTCTATCAGAAGACAGATAGCATATTTTATTAGCTCTCTAGAATTGTGGTCAAATAATTATGCTAATCAGAGTTCTGGAGCCTTTCAAAATTATGTATCTGTACAACACTGTTATCAGTGTATAAATTGTTTCTACTCAATTTACTTTTTTTTGGGAGGGGGGAAGGCAAGGCAATTGGGGTTAAGTGACTTGCCCAAGGTCACACAGCTACTAAGTGTGTCAAGTCTCTGATTTGAACTCATGTCCTCCTAACTCCAAGGCCAGTGTTCTACTCACTGCACCACCTAGCTGCCCCTCAATTTACTCTCTATTAGTTTATACAGGACTTCTCAGGATTCTCTGAAATTTTCCTCTTCACAATTTCATACAGCATAATAGTATTTTATGCCCAATATATAGCATAACTTTTTAAGCCATTCCCAAAATACTGGGCACCCCTTCAGATTCACATTCTTTTCTACTTCAAAAAGAACTACAAATACTTTGAAAACCCAGATGTTGGTGCTTCTCTCTCTCTGATAACTATGTACGTATTGCCATGGACAGACAGTTAGAAGCCCTCTGCTGATTTGTGTTATTTGCCCTGCTTATATAATTTCTGTTGGTATTTTTTCTGAAGTTCAGGGTGCTGACTTTTTCCCCTGAACTAAGTGAATGATATATATAAGTTTGATTAAAGTAAGATTGTAAACCCCTTAAAGCTGCTTTACTTTAAAAAAGCAGATCAAAGAATCTGTGCTTGCAGCCCTCCTGTTTGGTGGTGTTGTTGGCCTTACACTTCCAGAGCAGCTGCAAGCTGGGGTGTTACACTCCCCCACCTAGTGTATTCTTCTTTCCTTGCCTTTCCATTCATCTTTTAAGATCATCAAGATATAACACTCCTACACCTGAGACTCTGACCCCTGATAATGATAGAGTTCTGAGGAGACACAAATATCATCTCTTCATATTTGAATATAGTTTATCCTTGTTTTGTCTCTTATGATTGCTCCTTGTTTACCTTTTTATATTTTTCTTAACTCTTATGTTTGAGCTTCAAAGTTTCTACCCAATTCTGGTCTTTTCATCAGAAATGTGTAGAAGTCTTTATTTAATTAATGGTCTGTTACCCTGCCACACCATGACTGTACTCAGTTTTTCTGGGTAAGTTATTCTTGGTTGTTAGCCTATACCCTTGGCCTTCTCAAATATGTTCTAAGTTCTCCACTCCTTTAGAATGGTGGCCATTAAATCATGTATGATCCAGACTATGGCTCCTTGGTACTTGATTTTTTTCTTTCTTATGGCTTTCAGTACTTTTAATTTGTCCCGGAAGCTCTGTTTTTTGGCTATAACAATCCTAAGAGTTTTCATTTGGGGATTTCATTCAAGAGGTGATTGATGGATTCTTTCTATTTCTACTCTGGTCTTTCATTCTAAAAGATCTGGACAGTTTTTAAGATTTCTTGAAATATAATGTCTAGGCTCTTTGTTAGTCATGGCTTTCTAGCAGTCCAATGAGTCTTAAATTTTCTCTCTTCAATCTGTTTATTTTAATCTTTTTTTTTTTTGGAGGGGGGAAGGCAAGGCAATTAGGGTTAAGTGACTTAACCAAGGTTTGATCTGTTTTTTAAGTCAGTTATCTTTAATGAGATACCTTACATTTTCTTTTATGTTTTTTTCTGCTTTTTGACTTTGTTTTAATATTTCTGGTTGTCTCATGGAGCCATTGCCTTCTATTTGGTCTATTCTAATTTTTAGAGAGTTTGATGTTTGAGAAAGATTAGGTATCTATCTTTTCTTAATTCCTTGTTAATCTACCTGTCAATTCCCTTTCCAATTTTTGTTTCCATAGCACTCATTTCTTTTCAAATTTTTCCCTCTAATTCTTCATTTCATTTACAAAACCATTTTAAGCTCTTTCTTCATCTTTTCCCAGAATTCAAGTTGAACTTGTATCTGAGCTGTGGTTTCATTTGAGGCTTTGCTTATAGATGTAGATGTTTCTTTGTCTGGGCTTGTTTATTGAGTGCCTCTGTCACCATAACAATTTTTTTTTAATGGTGGGATTCTTTTTCTGCTTGCTCATTATTGCAACCTATTTCCTGACTTTAGTCTTGATGGTAGGATGAAGCACTATGTATTTCTGCAGTGAATGTCTGAAATGGTTCCGTGGCCACTTCTTTTGGAGGGTACTGAGAGTTGTGTTATGAAAATTTTTAATGTTCACGAAGTGGTTTGATCCAGGATGAAGTCTGATCACTGACCACCACCCACCCCTCCTCCTTGGTCTGAGTTCTACAAATTCTTGATCTATATTTTAGTCTGAGCAATAGTATATTGGTGCAGGACACAAGCACTATCAACTGGCTGGGAAACTCTGCTGGTTCAGAGTGACAAGTCTACAAGCTTCTTTTTGGTCTAGGATTCCTGCCCTAATTATTCCTCTGCAGGCCTCGGACAGAAGTTGGAACTGAGACCCCATTCTGCTTCTGGAATGTGAGCCAAACAGCTAATGCTACCTTCTGAACTTCTTTGATAAGTACACAGAGCAACACCTGTGACTTCTCTCCTCTCTACCACCCCTAGTTATAGAGATCACATTTTCTCATAACATTATCGCTTTTCTTTTCCCTTCTTTCAGATTGGTCTTTCACCTCTGTGTGTTTGCATTCCTAATCCACTGTTTTCTCTTTTTCTTCTTTAGTAAGGTACTTGTCACTGCGGATTCAAGTTTTTCTATTCTGTTGGTTATTTCTGCTGCAAAATAATTGATATGTGGAGGCATAATGCAGTGGCAAAAAAGAAATCTGTTTCCTTTCCTAGTGCTTACAGGTTACGTTAGAGGATAAGTCTTAGATTTCCTTCCATAAGAAGACTGCAGATAAATTATTTTTTTACTGTTTTATATTTTCCATGGCAGTTCTCCCTTCCATTGATGGGGACATTCAAGAGCTGATTATGCATTCATAATGTCTTACAATTATCTGTATCAGTAAGGTAGCTCACCCTAAATCTATTCATTATTTTAATCCACTATTAGCAAATGAAACAAAGGGAGCCAAAAAATTGTGTTCTGGGTTCTGATAAAACTGTTGCCTAGTTTTATTACTGGAAATTAGAGCTTAAAACTATTCTACTATTCTCACTTAAGAGTCATTCCTAAAAACTCTAATTGCTATTCAAACTTTATTCAAACAACTTAAAAATTTCTTACCCATTGAGGTGTTTGACCATGTAGAGCAGATGGACTCTAGAAAAAAGAAGATAACACATTAGAATCAAAACAAATATTTCTCTAAGTTAAATTTACAATCTAGTTGACTATGGCACATATGTAATTACTGGTTACCTTCTTATTAAAGCATATTGGGTGTATATTCTCCCACATGTTAAAGAATGCTCAACTATGGCTCTCAGGAAGGAACAGAGTTTTATAATTTGAGTAAATTAAAATGGAAATCAAATAAGATGGAGATTTTAAGCTGATATATGTAATATTAGAATAAGAAGCATACATATGCACACACATGTAATGTATATTTAGCAAAGCAGGAAAATTCTCAAAATATGGTTTTTTAACTAAGAAGTAACATGCTCTACAGGGAAAGGAATTTACCAATAGGGTTGGAAGAAAGAAAAAAGGTGTTAACTCTTAAGATGATGATGGTGGGAGAGATGGTGTGGTGGTACTGACAATGCAAGAACACAGGGAAAGATAATGAAAAAAAGTGGAAAAAAAAGAGAGCAATAACGTACTAGAAAATAGAAAGACAGACAGACTGTTCAGAGAAATTGACTTGCTGGGAGGGAGTCCAGCCCAGTCTGTATTGGCAAGGTGTCTGACAGTTTTTTAAAGTGGACTTCATTTGCAGTCACACAACTGATGGAAAGGTGCAGACAATACAAGATCCAGATTTATTTATTGTTGGTTGATTATAAAAAGCATATAATTTGGCAGAACAAAACATAGTCTTCAGAGTCTTTCCTCCAATAAATTATCACCTGTACATGTTAAGATCATCCTTGATTCTTTGGTCCATGTAAGAACTATTCACGGATCCTCTTATTATCAGTGTAAATCATGGCATGAAAACAGAGAGACAGGCTTGCTGTTCTGAAGGCTATCCTACACAGAGTTCCAAGCTCTTGAATACTATAGGTCTTCCTCAAGTCAAAATAAATGAGCAAAAAAGGCTGATTTTTAAGAAAAAAGAAGTGAAGAGCATGTATTATTCAGATTGTGCCAAGCAGTTAGAAGGGCTTCCACTAACTTGGTCTACAATACATTCATCCGGAATGAATGTTGCAGATGGACATTAAGTTGGATTGTGAATTAGATAGATGAAGTAGGCAGGCTAGATCACATTGAAGGAATTGCACAGTACCTTCAATAATCTAAATTGTTCCCTGACACAAAAGCCTATTTTTAACACTAATATTCTCCCTGTAATGAGATGGTGTGGTTAAGGTTGTGATTTGTGTAATACCACAAACTCAAAAAAAAAAATCCAAATTGTTCGTGAACCAATAAGCAGTGGAGAGACGCATGGTATATATAACTATGCTTCAACAAATCATCAGTGATGACTTATGAATAAGAAGTGGCAGAAAAGAGATTCAAGAAATGTAGAATTAGAAAAAGTGATAAAATGATAAAAAAATAAAAGATATAAAATGATAAGAAGAAGGCAATAAAATGATATCAGAGGAAAATGGATGGACAGCCCAACTATTGCACTGGTATCCAGAAAATACTTTAAGTATGGAAGAACAGAGATAAAAAATTTGCACAGAAGTTGAAAGCATGAATGTGTTGCAATCTATACCAGTGAAGGAAATAGCCACACTGAGTATATCACAGGTACACTCAAATATCAAATTATTCCTTAATGGACATAAAGAGATTTACCAATGGCTGTCACCCTCTAACATGATTTTTAATGATCACATGATTATGCATGTAAGATTAAAAAAAAGCTTACCCCTGGGGAAGAAAAATAGTAATCCAATAAATAAGGTACACTGGTTCAGAAGCATTGTCGTTAAGATTAACTTACTTTGTTTTCACATCTGAAATGACATTAAATGAAAACGTTATCTGATTTTAAATAGCCTATTAAAATACAAATATTAAATAGACAAAACCGAGACAATAAGAGACAAAAAACAGAATTCAATAAATATTTATTATTAGTTTCAACTATGACTACATTATAGTGGGTGCTGTGGGGAACACACAAAAAAATTAAACATGGCCCAAGAGCCATTTCCGGATAGAGAAGTGATCAAAAGACACAGTTGATGAAATACAAATGATCATCAACATGAGAAAAAAGTTCTAAAACACTATCAATAAGAGAAATGCAAATCAAAACGATTAGTTTACTTCTCATCTATCAAGGGGCAAAGATAACAGGAGATGGAAGCAGTCCCTTTTGGAGGAGCTGTGAGAAATTAAGCATATTAATCCACTTTTGGGAGTTTCAAACTGGTTGAACTGTTCTGGAAATCAATCTGGAATTATGGGAGAAAAATATCTAACATAAACTCTTTAAGACAGGGCTTGTCTCACTACTGTATCCGACCCTTCGTGACCCTATTTGGGGTTTTCTTGGCAGAGATACTGGAGTGGTCTACCATTTCCTTCTCCAGCTGAGGTGAACAAGGTTTAGTGACTTGTCCAGAGTCAAACAGACACAGTAAGTGCTTGAGGGTCTAGATTTGAACTCAGGTCTTCCTGACTCTAGCCCAGGCACTCTATACACTGCACCATCTAGCTGCCCATTTCTTTCCCTAGCATATAGTAAAGTGCTTAGCATGTAGTAGGTGTTTACAAATATTCATTGATCGATTAGTTAATAAAATATTCCTACGCTTTTATCCAGCTATCTTACTAAGTGGCATATGAAATAAGGAGAGTAAGGACAGAAAGGTCTCATGTATTTCAAAATATTTCTAGCAACAGTATTTGTAGTAGCAAAAAGAATGCCAATTGACAGGGAAGGGGTGAACAAATTCTTGTATTTGAATGTAATGTTGTTTCTTAGGCCTTCATTCTTGCCCTGGCTAGACTCTGGTCTCTTCACACTCTTTACTCATTGGTTAATTAGTTTAACTCTACACCATTCTATACACTGAAATCCCTTGTCTCCTGATCCTATAACTAATCACCTTTTGAAAACCAAACAGTGAAGTATGCATAGTCACATGCTACTGAATGGACCCAGAGAAACAAAATGATCCTGACTATAAATTTGTTACATAATTTCAACTGGACCCTCATTGAAGCAAGACAAACTTCTTACACCTCCCTAATCAATTCATTATCCTGCTCATCACTGCTACTATTTCAAACCTTTTCATCCCACCTCAATCTTCCCACTCTCTCCCCTCCCCCAATTCCAGCAAAGAACCATACCTAATATTTCACGCCCCCCCCTCCCCCGCAATTGAGGCCATTTGCTAAGAGATCCCCTATCCCTTTCCTCCTCATTTCGTATCATTCAGGTATCTTCTCCTCCTTTAGCTTTGTCTCACATGAAAAAGTGGTCCTTCTATTTACTAAAGTAAAACCCCCTACATGCACCCTTTATCCTGGTTCCTTACCCTCTTGTTACACTTACTTGTCCCCCCACACCCCCCCACCCCGCCCATCATCACTATTTGCTCTTTTTAATCTTCATTCTCTACCAACTGGCCTCTGCCCTGCTTCTTACAAACACAACTGTCTCCTCCATCCTTAAAAAAATTCTGATTGGATCAAGCTGTCCCTCCTGGATGAAGGCATCATATAGCCTACATCCTCTTCTTTTTTTTTTTTTTTGGAGGGGGGAAGGCAGGGCAATTGGGGTTAAGTGACTTGCCCAAGGTCACACAGCTAAGTAAGTGTGTCAAGTGTCTGAGGCCGGATTTGAACTCAGGTCCTCCTGACTCCAGGGCTGGTGCTCTACTCACTGTGCCACCTTAGCTGCCCCCATCCACGTCTTCTTGATTAACTCATTGGGAAAGCCATCTACACTACTAAGTGCTTCCACTTCTAAATGCTCAGAAATCTGTTTTTTTATTTCATCAGTCAATTGAAACTGCTTACTCCAAAATGACCAGTAATCTGTTGATTACCACCACCACCAACAGTTGTCAGGTTCTATACTAAGAACTGCGGATATTTAAAAAAAAAAAAACTACAAAAAACCGAAACCAAGGGGAGACGACATACAACTATGAAATACAAGATATGTGCATTGTAAATGGGAGGTCCACTCAGAGGGAAGGTACTGGGAGGAGGGAAGGGGAAAGGAAAGAAGAAGAAAGGCCTTTTACAGAAGGTGGGATATGAGCTCAGTTTTGAAAAGCCACAGAAGCCACTGAGGTGGAACATCCAGGAATGGGAGATGAAAAGGTAAAGAGCTGAGAAATGGAATATCCTCTGTGATGAATAACAAGAAAGCCAATGAAGCTGGATCATAGGGTATAGGGAGGAATGTAAAGTATAAGTTTGGAAATGCAGAAAGGAGTTAGATTGTGAGGGCTTTAAAAGTAAAAAAAGAACATTAAAAATTTGATCCTGGAGCTAATTGGGAGCCAGTTGAGTTGACTGAGTTGATGAGGAAGTAGGGTGTCCGTGTGTGTGTGTGTGTGTGTGTGTGTGTGATAGTTAGACCTGTGTTTTTGGAAGATCACTTTGGATGTAAGAGGAGGATGCACTGGTATGACCTTGAGTTGTCAGGGAGGCCACCTGGAAGGCCAGTACAATACTCCAGGTATGAGGTGATGAGCCCCAGGATGGCAGCTATGCGACTGGAGAGAGGGGGCCAGGAGTGGAGAGATGTTGCAAAGACAGATTTGGCAAAAGACTGCATATGTGGAGTGAATGCTAGTGATGGAGAAGGGAGCTCAGGAAAGAGCCTTTGGGGGCAACCATGATGAATGGGTGTGATTGCAGATGAAGATCCAGTAGGAGAGTACCAGAATTAGTAGTTAGAGATGGAGAACTGGGAGAGAGCAATGTCACAAAAACCTAGAGAGAGGAGACTATCGAGAAGGGTCAAATAGTGTCAAAGGTGAGAGGTGAGGAAGAATGAGGACAGACAAAAAGTCATTTGGTTGGGCAATAAGATATCATTTGTAACTTTGGATGGAGCAATTTCAGCTGAATGATGAGGTCAGAAGCCAGAAGGGAGTGAGAGGAAAGGCATCAACTGGAGACAGCTATCTTAAGGAGTTTAACCATAAAAGGAAGAACATATAGTATGATAGCTAGCAGGGATGGATGGGTCAAATGAGGGTTTTTTTGGGATGGGGGAGATGTGGGAGTGTTTGCAAGCAGTAGAGAAACAGGCAGCACACAAGGAGAGACTGAAAATAAGTAAAAGTGGGAATGCTATGAGTTCAGGTAGGTTATCACTGTCCATAGGCATGTGGTCTCGGTTGAATTGTCCCAGGGTTTTAGGCAGCTGTGTGTAGCTATGAAATGGAAGGCAGTTTGGGGGGTGGGCCAAGGAGGGGCTAGGTAAGGCCACTTCTGAGGAATTGTAGAAGGCTGGAGAGAGTGCCTAGAACATGGCAGAATGATTGCTAGGGAGCTCCCCTCCTTCCTAGACAGGAATAGGCAAGGCAATTTCAATGGAGTTTATCAGTTTAAGCAAAACAGTACTTCCTACCCATAGGTCTCTTATTGCTACAAAAACAGAAGGAGGTATTTCTTCAACTTTCTTTCAGGGCTAATTTTAGTCATTACCATTTAATATTCTATTCATATGCCACAATTTATCTAGCCACTCTTCAATAAATAGACATCTACTTTAATTCTAAGTCTTTGCTACCATATATATGGGTTCTTTCTATCTTTGATTTTCTGAGAATATATGCCTAGCAGGGGAATGTCTGGGTCACAGCTGTACTTTTTAAAAATAGGTATTTATTTATTCTTAGTTTTCCACGTTAACCTCCATCAGATTTTGAGTTCTCAATTTTCTCCCTTTCCCTTTCCTCTCCCCTCCCCAAGGTGGAATGCAATCTGATACAGGTTCTGCATATACATTTATATTAAACATATTTTCACACTGGTCATGTTGTAAAGAAGAATTAGACCCAATGGGAGAAATATGAGAAAAAAGAAATAAAAAAAAAGGGAGAGAGCAAATATTATGCTTCAATCTGCATAATTTTTTTTTTCTGGATAGCATTTTCCATCATGAGTCTTTTGGAGTTGTCTTAGATATTTGCATTGCTGAGAAGAGCTAAGTCTATCAAAGTTAGTCATCGCACAAAGTTGCTGTTACTGTGTACAATGTTCTCCTGGTTCTGCCTACTTCACTTAGCATCAGTTCATATATAAGTGTTTCCAGGTTCTTCTGAAGTCTGCCTGCTCATCATTTCTTATGGAACAATAGTATTCTACTACATTCATATACCACAATTTGTTCAGCCATTCCCCTATTGATGGGCATGCCCATAATTTCTAATTCTTAACACCACAAAAAGAGCTGCTATAAATATTTTTGTACATATGGGTCCTTTCCCCCCTTGTATGATCTCTTTGGGATACAGACCTACAAGTGGTATTGCTGGGTCAAAGGGTATGCACATTTTTATAGCCCTTTGGATATAGTTCCAAATTGCTCTTCAGAATGGTTGGATTAGTTTACAACTCCACCAACAATGCATTAGTTTCAATTTTTCCCACATCTTCTCCAACATTTATCATTTTCCTGTTTTGTCATGTTAGACAATCTGATAGGTGGGAAGTGGTACCCTCAGAATTTTTAATTTGCATTTCTCTTATCAATAGTGATTTAGAGCACTTTTTCATATGACTATAGATAGCTTTGATTTCTTCATCTGAAAACTGCCTGTTCATATCCTTTGACCCTTTATCAATTGAGGAATGACTTGTATTCTTATAAATTTGACTCAGTTCTCTATATATTTTAGAAATGAGGCCTTTATCAGAGACACTGGTTGTAAAAATTGTTTCTCCACTTTCCGCTTCCTTTCTAATCTTGGTTGCATTGGCTTTGTGCAAAAACTTTTCAATTTAATGTAATCAAAATTATCCATTTTGTATTTCATAATGTTCTCTATCTCTTGTTTAGTCATAAATTCTTCTGTTCTTCATAAATCTGATAGGTAAACTATTCCTTGCTCTCCTAGTTTGCTTATAGTATCAGCCTTTATGTCTAAATCATGTACCCATTTTGACTTTATCTTGGTATATGGGGTGAGATGTTGGTCTATGCCCAATTTCTGCCATATTATTTTCCAACTTTCCCAGCAGTTTTTGAAAAATAGTGAATTCTTATCCCAGAAGCTGGAGTCTATGGGTTCAACAAACAGTAGATTACTGTAGTCATTAACTAGTGTGTCTTGTGTACCTGATCTATTCCACTCATCTATCACTCTACTTCTTAGCCAATATGAAATAGTTTTCATGATTGCTGCTTTATAATATAGTTTTACATCTGGTATGGCCAAACTACCTTTCTTCGTATTTTTTTTTCATTAATTCCCTTGATATTCTCGACCTTTTGTTCTTCCAGATGAATTTTGTTATTATTTTTTCTAGCTGTATAAAATAATTTTTGGTAGTTTGTTATGGCACTGAATAAGTAAATTAATTAAAATTGTCATTTTTATTATATTAGCTAGACCTATCCATGGGCAACTGATATTTTTTTCCAATTGTTTAGATCTGACTTTATTTGTGTGAAAAGTGTTTTGTAATTGTGTTCATATAGTCCCTGGGTTTGTCTTGGCAGGTAGATTTCCAAATATTTTATAACATCTACAGTAACTTTAAATGGAATTTTTCTTTCTAGCTCTTACACAGCTGTACTTCTGGAGGAGTTTTCCCTTTTATAGTCTTTTTTTTTGTAGTCTTAATTTATGTGACCATATCATTCTTCTTCATTTTGTGAAATTGGCTTTTCAAAGGTACATGACTAACAATGCCCAGCATTCCTCTTCTTGACAATAAGATGATAATAATATTAGCTAGCATCAATCAATCAATCAATCAATAAGCATTTATTATCTACTATGTGCTTATAATCTAATGGAGGAGATAAAGTGCAAACAAATATATACAGAGCATATATACAGAATAAATAAGCTATATACGGAATGAATAAGAAATAATTAACAGAGAGAAGGCATTGAAATTCCAAGGGACTAGGAAAGGCTTTCTGCAGAAGGGGGTATTTTAGCTGGGACTTAACAGAAGCAAGAGAGGTCAGTAATTGGAGGAGGGAGGAGGGAGAACATGGCATGGGAGACAGCTAGAGAAAATGCCCAGTGCTCAGAGATGAAGTGTCTTATTTGTGGGAAAGGAAGAAAACTAGTGTTACTAGATTGAAGAGTACATGTTGGGGAGTAAGGCATAAGAAAAATGGAAAGGTAGGGCCAGATAACAAAGGGTTTAAATTCTGAAGAGAGCACTTTGCATTTGCTCTTGGAGGCAACAGGAAGTCACAGAAGTTAAGAGAGAGAGAGAAAGAGAGAGTGAGAGAGAGAATGAGTGAGTGAGTGAGTGTGTGTGTGTGTGTGACTTGATCAAGCACTTTAGGAAAACCTTGTTAGTGGCTGAACAGAGGATGTACTGGAACAGGGAGAAACTTGCAATAGCAATAAATCCAGGCATGAGATGAGAAAAGGAACATATATGAGAGTTACTGCTAAGATGAAATTGACAGGACTTGGCAATAGAAGGGATATGGGGGAGGTGGGAGATGGTGAAGAAGCCAGGACAACTTCTAGGTAGCAAGCCTGAGGGACTCGAGGATGGTGTTGCCCTCTACAGTAAAAGGGAAGGGGTGGGGTGGAGATAATGAGTTCCATTTTGGACATATTGAATTCAAGATATCTGAAAGGAAGTTGGAGATGTGAGAGTGGAAGTCAGCAGAGCGGGGTGGGAGGGGGGCGGTGCAGGATAGTTAGATTGAAGAACCATCAGCATAGTGATAGGAATTAAATGGGGATGGGGGTAATGAGAACATGAAGAGTAGTAGGGAAGGAGAAGAATGAGTGTGTGATCTAGAGGAGGATCCACAGTCCACCAGTAAGGTACTTAAGTTTATTACCATTTTACAGATGAGGAAATTATGGCTGAGAGAGGTTAGGTAATATGCCCAGTGTCACAGAGCTAGTAAGTTTTTGTGGTGACATTCAAACTCGGGTCTTCCTGACTTTAAATTCTGTGCTCCATCCACTACGGCAAGCTGCCTCTCTGGAAATTCCTTGAGGGCAGAAACTATCTCATTTCTGTATTTTTTCCCCCTCAGATCCTACCTAGTACAGTATCCACCACATTGTAGTCACTTAAATGCTTGTAGGTTAATTGTAAAAACAAAACTAACTTTGGTCAATAACCAAAAGTTGTTGGTTAATAATTTTAGGTGACACATGACAGTTCTTTAAGTACCTGAATACAGCTCATGTTCACCCTAGATCTTCTTTGTTCAAGTTTAATACCCCCAAATTCCTTCTGATATGACATGATCTCAATTTTTTTTTACCATTCCCATTGCCCTTCTGTAGATGCTCCCCAGTTTATTAATTTCACTTTTAAACTGTAGTACCCAGAAATTAAGTGAAAAGAACTATTTTGGACAGTATCTTTCTTTGAATGCAGCCTACTTGGATTTTTAGAATAAGTTGTATGACAGCGGTCAATCCAAAGATCTAAACAACTAGAAAAATAGCAATTGCTCATGAGTAGGTCAAGCTAATATAATAAAAATGACAATTTTTTTTGGTGGGGGGGTGAGGCAATTGGGGTTAAGTTACTTGCCTAGGGTCACATAGCTAGTAAGTGGTAAGTGTCTTAAGGCTGGATATGAACTCAGGTCCTCCTGACTTTATGGCTGGTGCTCTATCCACTGTGCAACCTAGCTGCGCCTAAAAATGACGATTCTACCTAACTTAGTTTACTTATTCAGTGCCATACCAATCAAATTACCAAAAATTATTTTATAGAAGTAGAGAAAATAACAACAAAATTCATCTGGAAGAACGAAAGGTCAAAAATATGAAGGGAATTAATGAAAAAAAATGTGAAGAAGGTGGCTTGGCCATACCAGATCTGAAACTGTATTATAAAGCAGCAATCATGAAAACTATTTGGTACTGGCTAAGAAATACAGTGGTAGATGAGTGGGTAGGTACACAAGACACAGTAGTCAACGACTATAGTAATCTCCTGTTTGATATACACATAGACTCCAGTTTCTGGGATAAGAACTCACTATTTGACAAAAACTGCTGGGAAAACTGGAAAATAATATGGCAGAAACTAGGCAAGGACCAACATCTCACACTGTATACCAAGATAAAGTCAAAATGGGTACATGGTTTAGACTTAAAGGGCGATACCTTATAAGCAAATTAGGAAAGCAAGGAATAGTTTACTTGTTAGAGCTATGGAGAAGGTAAGAATTTATGACCAAACAAGAGATAGAGAATGTTATGAAATGCAAAACTGTTCATTTTGACTTCATTAAATTAAAAAGGTTTTGCAAAAACAAAACCAATGCAATCAAGATTAGGAGGAAAGCAGAAAGAAAGGAAACAACTTTTACAGCAAGGATTTCTGATAAAGGCCTCAGTTTTCAAATATATAGAGAACTGAGTCAAATTTATAAGAATGTAAGTCATTCTCATTTGATAGTCACAGGATATGAACAGTTTTCAGATGAAGAAATTAAAACTATCTATAATTTTATGAAAAAATGCTCTAAATCACTATTGATTAGAGAACTGAAAATTAAAACAATTCTGAGGTGCCACCTCACACCTATCAGATTGGCTAATATGGCAGATAGATGATAGATGTTGGAAATTTGGGAGACTGACATGCTGTTGGTGTAGCTGTGAATCGATCCAACCATTTTGGAGAGCAATTTGAACTATGCCCAAAGGGTTATAAAACTGCATGCCCTTTGATCCAGTAATATGACTTCTAGGGCTGTATCCCAAAGAGATCATAAGAAAGGGAAAAAGACCTACGTATACAAAAACATTTATAGCAGCTCTTTTTGTGGTGGCCAAGAATTGGAAATTGAGGGGATGCCCATCAATTGGGGAATGGCTGAACAAGCTGTGATATACAAACACAATGGAATGCTATTGTCCTATAGGAAAGGATGAGCAGGCAGATTTCAGAAAAACCTGAAAAGACTTACATGAACTTGAACAGAACCAGGAGAACACTGTACACAGTAATAGCAACATTGTGCAATAATCAACTATGATTTACTAAGCTCTTCTCAGTCATACAGTGATCCAAGACAATTGGATTCACGTCCACAGAAAGAACTATGGAGTCTGAATGACAATCAAAGCATACTATTTTCACTTTTTTGTTTTTCGTGGCTTTTCCCTTTTGTTCTGTTTCTTCTTTCACAACCTAATGTGGAAATAAATTTATATGATTGCATATGCATAACCTATATGAGATTGTTTACCTTCTTGGGGAATGGTGATGGGAGGGAGGGAGAAAAAATTTGGAACTGAAAATTTTTTAAAAAACGAATAGTGAAAAGTATCTTTACATGTAATTGGAAAAAATACTATTTCCAGAAAAAAAAGAAGAAAATTGAACAAGACCATAGTGAAACTATGAAAGAAAAATGAGTGGAAGTTGCCAAGGAGGAAATTTAGACTTGATGTCAAGACAAACTCAGTAAAAATTAGAGCAGTCACCCAAAATGGAGCCGGGTCGCCTCTAGAAGTGGAGCTCCCTTTCCTTAAAGGTCTCCCCAAGCAGAAGATGGACGAACAGTAATTAGATATGTTATTGTGGTGGTGGTGAGGTGTTCCTCCGTGTATGGGTTGGATTAGAAAGCAGCTGAGTTTCCCTTCATCCCTCAAATTCCGGGAAGTCCTGTCTGTCTTTGCACGAAAACTGGATGATGTCTATGTAGGGAATGCCCTCTTTCGTCACTTGTTCCTCTTAAAATCCCTAATTTTCTTCAAGACTCAGATCAAATGCCACCTTTGGAAGCCTTTCCCAAGTCCCCTGGCTGCAAGTACATTCTCATTTCTACCTACAAAGTATGAATCTATCTTGTATTATAGATCTATTTTTTTTGCTCATAGTCTCTTCCGTTAGGATGCCAGCTCCTTGAGGGCAGATATTAGCTGGGGTGGGTTGTTCCTTCAGCGCACAGCAGTGTCCGGTTTAATAATGAGCTTAATAAATAGGAACTTAATTGCTTATTGATTATCTGCCGGGGGGGGGGGAGGTGTCTGTATTTGGCCCCAGACATCTTAGATTCGAATTACAACTTCCGGTCTTATCTTTAAAATGAGGTTGGATTACGTGAGTTTCTAGGTCTCTTGCCTTCGTCCACCCGAAAAGAAAACCCAACTATAGGTTTACCTTTGCAGCGCAGAGTCT
This sequence comes from Trichosurus vulpecula, assembly GCF_011100635.1. Lineage (NCBI taxonomy): Eukaryota > Metazoa > Chordata > Mammalia > Diprotodontia > Phalangeridae > Trichosurus > Trichosurus vulpecula. The sequence continues at coordinate 367,395,445 of NC_050574.1, read as the reverse complement.
CGGCTCCTCAGATTCCATCATTGCCTCCGCCAGCTTTCTGTCCTCCTCCGGGGGTGTTAGAGATGCGGGGGAAAGGACGTGGGGACTCGGCAGGGTGTTAGGGGGGCGGTCTACGGGTATAGTCCGCGGGAGGGAGAAAGGCAGTGGAGCCCGCAGAGGGGAAGGATCGCAGATCCTGATCTTAGAAAGCGAACTGAAGCCGCCTTCGGAATGCCTTTCCCAGACTAGGTTCACCTCGGCTTGCGCAAGAGGGGAAAATCCTAGCGATGGAAAGAGAGCGGGTGAAAGAGAAGCCAGGATGAGGGAGGGGGTAGGGAGGTGGAGTCGGGGTATGAGAGTGGGCGGGGAAAGACGAGAAAGGATGGAACAACAACGGTGACCGCAATGCTATTCTTTAAAGGATGTGCACTGAGCCCCCACGTGGAGGGACAGAGCAGTGCTCTGGGGTGCTTAAGTAATCTGTACAATGCACTACAAGCCATTTTTTGAATCCATACCTCCCCGGGGATAAGGGGCGGGGCGGGGTGGGGGAACTCTCCTGGCAGGTCGATTTAGAGTACTGGGAGTGGGAAGGGAAGAATGAGATACTGCAGTGATTCTAGGTTGGTATGAGTGGAGCTGGAACGGATCTCAGCGGTCACTTTGCCTTCCAGTCAATAAATATTTTTTTAACCTATGTGCCAGATATTGTGCCGAGCTCTGAGTACACACAAAAAAGGCAAAAGACAGGCTCTGAACTGAAGGAGTCCAGGGTCTAACGGGGAAGGTGACGTTCACACAAGATATATACGAGATAAATTGGAGATAATCAATAGAGGAAATGCATTGAGGTTTCTCGTAGAAGATGGGTCTTTAAGGAATCTAGAAAGTTGAGTCGTGAAAGGACAGCATTCTAAGCAAGGGGCCAGCAAGTGAAAATGTCTGGAGTGGGAACTTGGAGTGTCTTGTGCACGTGCAGCCGAAGGCCAGTGTGACTAATGCACAGTTAGGTGGATGTAAGGTATAAGAAGATTGTAGAGGTAGGAGAGGCCGGCTTAAAAAGGGCTTTAAATAACAAATTGGATTTTATATTTGATCCTGCAGGTAACACGAAGCTACTGGAGTTTATTAAATAGGTGGGAATGAAATTTTAGCTGGACTTGGAGGAATCCAGGAAAGCCAGGAGAGAGAGCATTCTATGCAAGAGAGAAAGACAGTGAAAATGCCTGGGAGGTGGGAGCTAGATTGTCTCGTTCAAGAAACAGCAAGGAAGTCAGTGTCATTGGATTTCTGAGTATGGGAAGGGCTGTGAGGTGTACATAGACTCAAAAGGAAAGGTAGGGTGGTGGGCTAGATTACAAAGGGCTTTGAATGCAAAACTGAGAATTTTATATTTGATCCTGAAGGAGAGAGGGAGTCACTGGAGTTTCCTGAGAAGGGTGGTATGTGAAGTGGTCAGACCTGTGCTTTGGGAAGATCACTTTAATAGCTGAATTGATTGGAGTGAGGAGAGGCTTGAGAAAGGCAGACCCAGCAGCAGGCCATGTCAGTAGTTGAGGTATGAAGTGATGAGGGCCTGCACCAAAGTGGTGGCAGTTATCAGAGGAGAGAAGAACAACTACAAGACCCATGTCCGTGGTGAGCAATGGCTAAATAAGTAGTCGCATATGGCTGTAATAGAGTTCTATCGTTTAGTTAAAAATGAGAAAATAGACTTGAGGGAGAATTGCTTTCCAAGAAAATGGCTGTGGGGGTTGGGCTTTGAAGCAGGATGGGTGAATTAGGGGATGATACTACTCTTAAAGTTTTCAGACTTACCCCTCAGTCGGTGGCAGTTGGTGTTGATAAAGAAGGTGAATTCCTGCTCCACAGTGATAGCTCTCCTTAATGACAGCCACAGGGCCTGGGATCTTGGACTTGCTGGCTTGTCAGTGGAAGTTGGCCAGCAGTTGAATCTCCCTTTCCTCAACCTTCACATCTACAATTGCCTATTGGGCATTTTAAACTGTATGCCCAGGAGCCATCTTAAACTCAACATATCCAAAATTGAACTCATTATCTTTTCTCCCCAAGCCCTACCTTCTTTCTAATTTCCCTATTACAGTTGAAGGCACCACCCTCCTCCCAGTCACCCAGGATTGCAACCCTAGGTATTAACCTCAACATCTCACTGTCATCCTCCCAGTATCCAATCTTTTGTCAAGTCTGTTTTATTCTACCTTTGTAACATCTCTGGTGTACGATTCTTTTCTTCTCTGTTACTGCCACCGTTCTGGTCAGGCTCTCTTCACCTCACATCTAGACTATTGTGGGTCTGCCTACCTCATCTCTCTTTACTCCAATCCATCCTCCACTCTGCTGTCAGTGATCTTCCTAAAACATAGTTCTGATCATGTTTCTCTCTCTCCCCTGATGGGGGTCCTTGGGTGCTTGTGCTTGGACCCTAATTCTAACATCACATTTCTCCTTAGCCTCTGCTTGGGTGCCTGTGTCTGGACTCCAATTCCAAAACCACATCCAGTTCTAAAATCACATCTCTCCCTAGCAGTTTTTCTCTAGCAAAGCAGGACAGCATGCCCTTATCTCTCCTCCTGATACTGCGGCCAGCTGTACCTATAGAATTTATTAGTTTGGACTCCCTGTGTATGTGCTAATTGGCTGTGCGCTGGGTCATAACAATATTTACTGCTTACTGACCTTCCTGATACATATCCTAGACATAGACATATGTATACTCCCCTACATTCATCTTGTCTAACAAGATATTTGATGGAAACAACCTGGATATTTCTGGTCAGCCCTGACCATTAGTTGACTTAGTGACAGTTCATGGTCAAAACCACACCTCCATGTTGCCTCCCCTTGGGCTATTTCCCAGTGAACTCTGGGTAAGATACCTGTGTAGTAGATACAAAAAGTGCATGTTCCTTTAAGAACTGACCATCCCTTGACCACTCCTTAATCTCACCCCAAACCACCTAATTGACATGTTTCACCCCAAAGTCTCCTATAAAAACTTTTCCTGCACCCCTGGAAGGTTGCAGATTCCTTAAGAACTCTTGCCAGCTGTAAAGCATAAAAAATCTTTGCCACCTTGACTTAAAGAATGTTTGAGATCATGAATTCATTCTAGACAGATCCAACCCTCTCTAGTAACTCGGGTCTTTGAGGGTTGCTCACCCTCAACCACCCTGTTCGGGAACTCTAGTCTTGGGGTTCCTGGACTTTATCTTCCTCAACCCTCAATACCCCCACCTGCCACCTTACCTTTTCTTTTAGGTCTTCCCTACCCCCTCCTTTCCTACCCCTACCCCCAAAACTCAGCAATCCAAAGACACCGGCTTCCTTGATATTCTGTGAACAAGACCTCCCCCTGCCACCCCAATCTCTTACCTCTACCCATTTTCATTGGCTTTCCCTCATTCATGAAAAACTCTCCCAGCTCATTTCTGCTCCTGGCTTCCTTGGTTTCTTTAAATCTCGGCTGAAATTCTGCCTCTCAAAGGAAGCTTTTCCTAATTCCTCTTAATTCTAGTACCTTCTCTTTGTTGATTATTTCCTATTTGTCCCCTATATAGTTTGTTCATATTTAGATGCTCACGTGTTGTCTCCCCTATTGGATTGTGATCTTATTTAGGGTACTGTTTTTTGCCTTTCTTTGTAAGCACAGAGATCAGCAGAGTTTCTGGCATATGATAGGCAATTAAAAAGTTTATAGTGACTGACTGAGAAGGCAGTTCATAAACATTATCTCATTTAATTCTCACAATGACCCAAGGGGGTTGGTACAAGAACCCATACTTAAGAAAACCTGAAGCATTGGCTTTCCTGGGGTTATTTAGATAGTAATAAGAGTTAGTGTCTGAACACTACTAAGTTCAAATTGGGTATTCTACAACATCACACGGCTTCATTAGTTTTTGTTTTTTTTTTTTAAAGACTAGGTCTCTCTATCTCACCTGGCTTGGAAGCACAGGGGCTACTCCACCTGTCAATCCCACTACTAATCAGCATGGCCAATTTTAGACCTGGGCTAGTCCAACTTAGAGGTTCTGGTGTTTCTCCTTTTCACACCCCCACCTTCTTCCCACATTGATACCAGGCTTAGTGCAGGCAGTTACATCTATTTAGCCTATTTCAGCTCAGCCTGCCCAGTAGCAGAGAATAGAGAAAGGCACCACCGAGCCTAACCTTCATAATAATTCTCTGCTGATATTGGCAGGCTTACTAAATAAGATAATGTGGCAAAGAGAAAAGAGAGCTAAATCTGGAATTAGAGGACCTAGATTTCAATTCTGGCTCTTCCATTTACTACAAATTCTAATCTTGGATGAATTACCCAACTTCCCATGCCATTTGTTTCTTTACCTATAAAACATAGGGGTTGAATGAGATGGTCTCTCAATTCTCCACAGTTTTAAATCTATGATCTTTTTGTAACCCCTGTTTTGGAAAGTCTTTCATGCTAATGTAGGTGTGAGGGTTAAGAGTTGATCCTCCACCTTCTCTTAGCTCAGGTACCTTTATCAGGTGAAAACATATCTTGATTGAATCAAAAAAAGGTGTGAACTAGATGTGAACCAGGCCTGGACACTCTTTAGGTATAAAGAGGCATCTTGGATTGGTGGAGAAACTTGGCCACTTCCTATAAGGGTGTATGTAACTATTGAGCTGGTTTGGGATTGGGGATTTGATGATCTAGTAGCAGGAAAGGGGTGAGGCTCTCAAGAGCCAACCTAGAAAGAACTGGCCACGCATGGGAGAAAGAAAAAAATAGGACTGAAAAGATTGAGGCAGAAAAGATTGAGGACTGGGCCTTACTGGCATCTTGGCACTGGCAGAACCCACAAGTGTTCCTTCCTCTTCATAAATTAAAGGAAGTTCCAAGACAAGTTCTCTTTCCCCCAACCCCTTTCCACTATCTATTAAAAGACACCATATCATACTCTGTTTGCTTTTTTACCCAAACATTTCTGGTAACCTGAGTTGTGTCCCAACCATAAAGGTGCAAGAGATTGGCTAGAGATAAATGTTTAAATTAAGGCAGAGAACCAAACCTCTGCCTAAATGTTAGGCTTTTACTGTACTATGACAAAGGGTTCAATGGCAGCAGGATATATGTAGAGAATTAATTGTGGCATAAAATAAAAAAGCATAAATAAAACTTTTTTAAAAAAAGTTAGCATGACTAAGTTTCCATGAAATATTTGTTGATTTTGAATATGATAAAATCACTCCAACATAGCATAGGCAGATAGGGTAATGGAGTAGGAATCTGAAAAATCTGGGTTCCAATGCTACATGGGCCCTTACTCATGTGTGAATATAGGCCAGTTATTTAGCTTCTTGTTCACTATCTCCCCTGAGCCTTGGTTTCCTTACCTGTAAAATGGTAATAACACCTGTAGTACCTACTTGATAGGTTTGTTGCGTGGATCACAGGAGATAATATAAGTAAAACATTTTGAAAACTTTAAGCACTACATAAAAGTTATGTTGTTGCAATTGTCTCTGTAAAAGGAACCTATGAACCACCCTTCCATTTGGTAAAACTGTTTGTCTTATGTTTTTTATATTGAGAATGCCAATATTACTATTGAAATGAATGAAAACTCTGAGAGACAGAGTTTCTGGGTAATTAATAATCAATTTATTAATGAGGCTAGCAAATAATCAATGAAATGAGGTCAGTGATCTCTCTCATAACCAAAGACTCCTTTTGGACGTCACTGACAGTTTAAATACCTTTAGAAAAGGGGGTGTCCCTGTTGGAAAAAGGAGTGTCTCTGACAGGTAGAAATCAACTCTGATTGGTTAACAATTAATGAGAGAATGAATATTATAATGACAGGTGGGCTTTTTCTAATGAGGGGCTGACTTTGGTTATGTCAGCACTCCTAGATCATTCTGCCTCCAGCAATCTATAAAAAAAAAATCTATTCTTCACCCTCTCCTACTTGAGTTGAACAATGGTGGAGTTATAGTAAGAAGTCCATCTAAATAAGATGGTCTGGGGTAGCTAGGTGGCCCAGTGAGTAGAGCACCGACCCTGGAGTCAGGAGGACCTGAGTTCAAATGTGGCCTCAGACACACTTACTTAGCTGTGTGACCTTTGGCAAGTCACTTAACCCCAGTTGCCCTGCCCCCCACCCAAAAATAAATAAGATGGTCTGGATGGGGTGAATTTTTGGGCAAGGTCAGAAACATCCTCCAGAATTGGGCTTTGAATATGCAAGCAAACAGAGGATCTTTGGGTCCTGTATATAAAATTGGTTATTTATAATAAGAAAAGAATCATTTTTCTCACTGTGATTCAGTTCCCCCATTAGAGTATCAACTAGCTAATGATTGATCATTGGAGTTCTAACAGTTAAACTGTTTATAGACTACTTAAAAATTGTTATTTTTAGCATTCTCTCTCTCTTTTTTTTTTGCCACTTTGCCATCATCACTGGAGAAGTAGAAGGAGGTCACAGAAGACAATTAAGTAGTTGTCTTTGTTTCATGGGTTGCCATGGCCAGGGAATTTATTACTTGATGCCAACCATCTAATCTTGAGCCTCTATAATAAATATAGACATGTATAGACAGAATAACAGAAAAAGGAAATAGACCCACAGTCTAGGTCAAGGACTAACAGCTACAATAACTTTTTCATCTTCTGCATTCTCAGGGTCTCTTTTGTTGCTGCCTCTGTCAAAAATGCAAAACAAAGCTCCCCTAAACATGCCAAAATTTGGAGACAGCTCTTTCTTCTAATTTTCCTGACTGACAAAACCTGGGAAAGAACCTAAGCTTCTGCCAATCAGATTCTTTTCTTGAGTCATCAAAACAAATCCTATTATCACTTAGTCAAGTACATTAAAATATCTGGGGGGCAGGAAGGGGAATGACCAAATTCAGTATTTTAGTCATAGGATACAGGTTTGCATAAGTCTAGATATTACAGGGCTTGATTACAGACAGAAATAAGCTCACCACATGACTGTCTGTTATGATTCATACTGCGTCTGTGAGTATTATCTTTTCTGACTACTCTCAAGTATAGTTGAACTTTACCACACTTCAGGGGAAAAAAATCACTCTTGTGGTCTCTGGGTAAAATGCACACTTTGTTACTATACAGTACTGTAGTACAGTAACAAAGTCTCCACTTTGTTACAGATGTAACAGGTCAGATCAAATGAATCATAATTTTTAGATTGTTGATAATTATTAACTGTTGGTACCCTAAATGAGAGATATTTTTCCAGCGATCAACACATTTATGTGTTACTGAAAGAAAGAAACTCTGATACTCATGAAACAAGTGAAAATGCAAGACAAAAAAGAAATGCTAACTAAGTGGAAGGATGAATTCCCAGGCTCACTTTGGAGAGGCAAATAAAGGAATTATATTCTTCTGTCCAAGGATAATTAGAAGCATGATTTCACAAGGACTCTTGGTCATCTTATCTTACAGGGCCCATAATAAGTATAAACAAAAACAGAAATATCCAAAAAACATGCAGTGAAGATAATTTCAAGGTATATATAAACATCTTTTCCAGACAAGGTTAGACTGCCCTCACAGACATAGATGGGGTTGTCATAAATCACAAGGGGACAAATCATGGTGATGTTGGTGGGGAACTGAAAGCAGAGAGCATGATGGAGCAAAGACAATAGATGGATGTTATACATTACCTGGGAGAGAAGGTAAACAAAATTTGGAAAATATCCAGAAGGGTGCAAATTACATAATGTGATCTTTGAATGCCTGAAAATTTGACTCTTGCAAAAATGGAACCCTAACAGGGAACTAGTTGGATAGCCAGTCTATTGAGCTATTATATCTTTACATATACCTAGGAAAGGCACTACCAATAAGTAGCCAATGAGTTGGATACCAAATTGGACAGGAGTAAAATACCAGCTTTTTATGTGAAGGCCTGTGTCTGCAAAATATTTTGATATGTACCTTGAAATTATCTTCATTGCAGGTTTTTGTTTTTGTTTTGCTTTTTGGAGGGGGGAAGGGGGAGATTTTTAAAATTTATGCTTATCATGGATACTGTAAGATCAGATTGTCTTTGGGAAATTACAGAGTGTGTTTAACAATGTTAAACTGCTCACAATCTCAAAAATCAAACTTTACACATATTCTCCCAGGGATACTACATTGTTACAAACTCTGGAATGCCACAATCTCTGAAGAACCAAGTTAGAGATGACTGCAAAAATCAGTTGGGGCAAGCTTATAACTTGAAACTATGTAATGGAAGCATAAACATCAGCACTTTAAAACAACAAGGATGATTTTCCTGGCACCCTGGGTATCTAATCAACAGCATCAAAGAAACCAAAATAAAACATATGTGCAGTAATAGTACATAACAGACATGGCTCTATTCTTGAGAGGATACTTCAGTGATAAGAAAACATAACTCCATGCAGTTTTAACATAGGTCACAACACAGGCACATTTCTTTCTTATCTTTTCAACACATGCACCTTTCAAAAGTTCATGCATAGCCATAGCACAGCAATCGATCACAGGCAACAAAATATGGCTAATTAATAGGGCAAAGCTAGCTAGCTGCAACCCAAACACTATCAGTGGTCCTATAGAAATAGAGCTTTTCAATAGAACCATTAACATGTACACACAACAGATATTGCTATAGCATGAACACAACAAAATAGTCAAGCATGAAAGTAAAATAAGAAATGAACATACTTAAGCATGCAGTAATTCACGCATGTAACTGTGAACATATGTAGTTACATGCAAGGCACATTTCTTATGAATAATCTCTAGTATCGTTGCCTACATATATGTGTAACATATCATAGGGCTTTGTTTTCTTATACAATGTCACTCTTTTTTGTTTTATTAGGTTGTTTAATCTATTCACATTTAAAGTTATGAGTTAGGTTTATGTTTCCTCCATTTGTCTCTAAAATTGTGCTTACATTTTAATTTTTTTTTGTCATCACTTCTGTGAGAAGGCCTATGACTCTAAGTGGAATAGAGTCATAAGGAATTACTGATGATTACTGTAGTGTGACTGTCCTTGGGACCCAGGATAGCCTCTTCACCTGGTCCTATTTTAATTTCCTGAAGTTAGACAAGAAGATTTTTAACTTCTACATGATTGGCATTGCATTTTCTTTACTAGTACATCCAACATAAGGATGGCCATCTAATCCACAATTATAATAGATGGTGGATCTATTACTCTGGTGATTACCTAGTGGAGGTGTTTCTTTGTTGGGGTTTTCATGCCCTCCATTCCTTTGGTCCTCTACCTTGCCAAGGGGAATAGAATTGTGTACTGCTTCTTCCCTCCCTGCCATACTTTCTCTGGGCCTGAGCCTGCAGTTCAGCACTGGTGATGCTATTGCCTTCCTGAGGCTGAGCCCTTAATAATATACTGATGCCTGAAGTTTAGAAGTATGTACATCACCTCAGACATTTTTGGGAGTGATTTCTGCGCGGGAATAGCTATGATGAAATCAGATGCAGGAGGGGCATGTACCAAGCCCTGACTTAATCTTTGCAATTTCACCTGAGTTCTCAGGATCTACAACAACTTTCTGTATCAGTCTCCACATGCATTGGTCTGCCCTGAGGAGAGACTCAACAAGTTTTTTTTTTCTTTTGAATTTCACAATATTGGAGAAAAATTAGCATAGTTCTTCTGGTCTGGCTCCCGGGATATCCCAGCTAAAATCTGTGTAAATCCATGCCAGGTAACATCTGGCAGGACATGAAGGTTGTTCATTGTTACTGAATCTTATGCCCTTAGACTCTTTCCATGCCTCTTGATCCTCACAAAACCTTCTCTTGATTCTTCTATCCCCACTAGTTGTAATCCTATCTCTCCTCTTTTCCATGGCTAAACTCTTTGAGAAAACCATTTGCAAATGATGTCTTCATTTGCTTTCCTCTCAGTCTCTTCTTAGCTCTCTGCAGCCCGGCTACTGACTATAATTCAACCAAAACTTTTCTTAATCTAATGTCCTTTTCTCAGTTCTCATCCTTGACCTCTCTTCAGCCTTGGACACTGTTGTTCACCTTGTTGTTGGGATACAGACATAATATTGGTATTGCTGGGTCAAAGGGTGTGCATGGTTTTATAGCTGTTTGGGTGTAGTTCCAAATTTCTCTACAGAATGGCTGAATCAATTCACAACTCCACCAATGGTGCATTAATGTCTCAATTTTCCCAACTCCCCTCCAGCGTTTGTCATTTTCCTTTTCTGTCACATTAGCCAATCTGTTAGATGTGGGGTGGTACCTCAGAGTTGTTTTAATTTGAATTTCTCTAATCAATAGTGATTTAGAGCATTTTTCATATGACTATAGATATCTTTGATTATTTTGTCTGGAAACTGCCTGTTCGTATCCTTTGACCATTTATCAAGTGAGGAATGGCTCTTATTTTTATAAATTTGACACAGTACTCTATATATTTGAGAAATGAGGCTCTTATCAGAGAAACTTGCTGTAGAATTTTTTAACAGTATGATTACTATGTATTTCCCTCTTATTTATTTTTCGCAGTGTTTATCCTTCTCTCTCTTCTTTCACCTTCTTCATCGTCAAAAATGTTTTGCTTCTGACTATAGCCTCCCCCAATCCACCTTCTCTTCTATTAGGGCTCCTCCTCCACTTTTATCTCCCTACCCTCCTACTTCCCTGTAGAGTAAGAAACAATTCTACATTCAACTGAGTGTGTATGTTATTCCCTCTTTGAACCAATTCTCATGATAGTAAGGTTCATGTGCTCCCACCTACCTCCTACCTTGTCCCCTCCACTGTAAAACCTCTTTTGTGCCTCTTTTATGTGAAATAATTAACCCCATTATATCTCTCCATTCACCCTTCTCCCAGTTCTCTCCTCTTTCTGACTCCTTAATTTTATTTATTTTTTTAGATAAGCATCCCATCATCTTTAATTCATACCTGTGCCCTCTGTTTATATGCATTCTTTCTAACTGCCCTAATAATGAGAAAGTTCTTAGGAGTTACAAGTATCATCTTCCCATCTAGGAATACAAACATAATAATATAATATATTGTATATTTATAATATAATAATATTACATAATATATAATATTTAAAATAATATTTATATATAATAAATATAATATAAAATTTAGCCTTATTGAATCCCTTATGGTTTCTCTTTCCTGTTTACTTTTTTATGTTTTGCTTGAGTCTTGTATTTGAAAGTCAAATTTTTTATTCAGCTCTGGTCTTTTCATCAGGAATGCTTGAAAGTCTATTTCACTGAATATCTTTTTTTTTTTTTTGCCTGAAGGATTATACTCAGTTTTGCTGGATAGGTGATTCTTGGTTGGAATCCTAGCTTTTTGCCCTCTGGAAAATCATATTCTAAGCCTCTGATCCCTTAATGTTGAAGCTGCTAAATCTTGTATTATCTTGACTGTGGCTCCACAATATTTGAATTGTTTCTCTCTGGCTATTTGCAGTATCTTCTCCTTGACCTGGGAGCTCTGGAATTTGGCTATAATATTCCTGGGAGTTTTCATTTTTGGATCTCTTTCAGGAGGTGATCAGTGGAGTCTTTCAATTTCTATTTTACTCTCTGGTTCTAGGATACCAGGGCAGTTTTCCTTGACAATTTCTTGAAAGGTGATCTGTAGGCTCTTTTTTTTTGAACATGGCTTTCAGATAGTCTAATAATTCTTAAATTATCTCTCCTCAATCTATTTTCCAGGTCAGTTATTTTTCCAGTGAAATATTTCACATTTTCTTCTATTTTCTCATTTTCATTTTGTTTGATTGTATCTTCATATCTAATGTAGTCATTAGGTTCCACTTGCCCAATTCTAATTTTTAAGGACTTATTTTCTTCAGTGAGCTTTTTTACTTCCTTTTCCATTTGGCCAATTTTGCTTTCAAGGAGTTCTTCTCTTCAGCGAATTTTTTTCATATCTTTATCTATTTGGCCAATTCCGCTTTTTAAGATGTTCTTCTCTTTAGTGGATTTTTTGTGCCAATTTTTACCATTCACCTTGTTCTGGTTTTTTTAGGTGTTATTTTCTTCAGTATTTCTTTTGTGCCTCTTTTACCAAGCTGTTGACTTTTTTCTTGATTTTTCTTGCATTATTCTCATTTCTTTTCCCAATTTTTCCTCTACCTCCTTTATTTGGTTTTAAAAACTTTTTCAAGGTTTTTCTAGAAATTCTTTTTGAGTCTGAGAACAATTCACATTTTTCTTTGAGGCTTTGGATGTGGCAGTTTGACTTTGGTGTCTTCTTCTGAATTTGTGTTTTGATATTCCCTATGACCTTAGTAACTTTCTATGGTTAGGATATTTTATTTTTTGCTCATTTTTCCAGCCTGTTTCTTGACTTTTATTTAAAGTTAGATTTTTATGTTAAAGTTAGACTCTGTTCCTGGGGTGGAGAGGACACTGTCCTAAGCTTCAGGTTTTTTATGCACCTGTTTTCAAACTAATTCTGGGGACCTATAAGTTTTTAGTTCTTCCAAGGTGGTATAATCTAAAGACAGGTGCGTTTACTACTCTCTTGGCCTATGCTCTGGTCTGTGAGCATTCTTTTCTGCCCTCAAACTATGACAGGGATTTCTTCTCCCCTGGGGTTGCAAGCTCTGGCATGCTAATACTCCTCCTTGTCCTGGAACTATGACCCAGGACTGCAACCTGGATCCAAGTATGGCAATGCAACAGAGTCCTGCCCCTAGTGTTAGCAAAGGGACCCCTGTAATCTCCTTCTGGCCAGTTGCCCAACTTCCTTGCTATCTGTGGGCTGAGAGCTCTGGAAGCTGCCACTGTGACCATTGCTGCCACTGATTCTGTTGCTGTCAATGCCTCCTGCCAGTTTGCTAGGGCCCAACCTGTGCTAATATGGCCTTCCCCTCACTCTAACACCAGTGCAACATATCTTTCCTACTGACCTTCTAAGTTGTCTTGGGATGGAAATTTGTTTTACCCCATTCTTTAATGGGTTCTGCTGCTCCAGAATTTGTTTTGAGGTGTTTTGTAAAGTTCTTTAGTGATGAATTTGGGCAAGTTCAGGTGAGTCCCTGCCTTTTCTTGTTCTTTTTTCTTCTTTTTTTGAAATGACTCAGAGATTTTATTCTAATAGCTTTAATTACAATGCTTGTTTGTTGAAATGAAAACTGAAAACAAGTACACAAAACTGAATTGATTACCAATTGTGTATTGAAAACAGTAAGAATTTCCACAACACCAAACAAACCAGTTTCAAGTTTTTCCTGAGATAAAGTTTAAAAGCTCCAGCTTCTTCAGTGTTTATCAAAATACAAAGAAAAAAAAAAGATCTTTTTCATCAGATGGCAAATCTGACCCTTGTAGTAATAAGGGGAAGGACATTCCACACATATATAGATAGGGGAATTGTTCCAAAACAGCACCCAATACTTCTAGAATGGAATGACTCCCCAAGCTCTCATGCTCAATTAATTTTCTTTCAAAACCTAGACATTGTAGAGAAATGCATGGTGTTCTTGACTATATTTTTGAGATATCTCTAGCCAAACTTCGGGGCTAACATAGACTGTGCTTACTGTGGAAAAGTTTCAAACAGAAGCACCACACACTTGACCAAAATTAAAAGGCTGGTTTTTGGTTGTCCAAATATGTCAGAAAGCTCTTGTCAATGTTTATAACCAGCCATCATTGTGTTCTTACTAAGAGTTATTCAGGTGTGATGGAGAACTAATCATAGCCTGAACTGAACTGCGAGGGGAAAAAGTAGGTTTATGATTGAAGATCTAATGTTCTTAATGTACAGCCTGCTCTGAACCACAACCTCAAAACTTTTTTTTTCCCTGATAAATATCCATGTGAGCACAAATACAAGCACAAACTCAATGGAATACATAAAGATCCAAAACCACAGCATTATGTGGGTCTCTGTTTTAACCATACAAAACTGATCACTTGTTTGACATTTCTCAAGTTTGAAAAGAGAAACCATAGACAATTACAGTGGTCTGGCATTCAAGTTGTTACTGCAAAATCCACACTAAGCATATTTCTCTGCTCTGTGTGTTCAAGTCTTTAATTTTTTTAAACTATTTAAAAAATACACTGAGTTCAGGTTAAAAACTAACCACCAAAACGGATCTCAACACAGATTTCACAAGCCAGTAGGAGTAGCATTCAGCTCTGCTGCTGCACCTTAAGCCCCAGTAATCTAAGTGTCAATGTGCTTAAAATCCCTTCCCAGTACTAAATGGTGAGTTGATTTTTTTTTACAATAAAAAAAGCTGAATAATGTTGCATAGGAGTACCAGAAATTGCCCCATTGGAAACAAAAACTATTTACATTAAATTAAATAAACCTGTTTTCAGACCTGTATTTGCCATATTTACAGCATGGTACAATAACATACCATGACAAGAGGAAGGAAAAAAAAACAGCATCTGGCACTCAATACCATAAAGTAGCATGGTTTGCCACATGAGAGTAAAGTGAAGGGCAAATAGGAGGAAATAAGAGGGAAAAAAAGGGAGGAGGAACTTTTATTGCTTCATTTCTGGTTTTGGAGCTGATTGGACAAACAGTCCAGTCCTTCATAGAGCCCATCCCCACTAGTGGCCCAGGTGGCTTGGATGTGCCAGTTTCTGTGACAAAGAGGATGCAGTCCATTTTGTCTGTGATTTCAGCTGCATTCATGGCATTGGGAATATCTTGTTTGTTAGCAGACACTAATAAGACAGCATCTCTAAGCACATCCTTTGCCCTTTCTTGGGCCTCATTCAATCCTGTCATTACTCTCACCCACAAAAATCAGTCCTTGTGTGTTCTGGAAGTAATGGGGTCGCATGTTGTCCTGAACACCTACATCCCACACTGTGAAACTAGTGTTTTTGTATTCTACAGTTTCTATGTTGAAACCTACAGTGGGAATTGTAGTTACTATTTCACCCAGCTTCAGTTTGTACAAAATTTTCCTGCAGTATCCAGACCAGTTGTTAGAATCTGCACTTCTTTTTTGCCAAAGAGTCCCCTGAAGAGGTCAGCAAATATATCCCCTGTGTTCCAAGTGTAGTGTGTTGAACACCAACAAAAGAAACCTCCCCTCTCCTGAGTCTTCCCATTTCCTCATCTGTGAGTGTCTGCCACTCCTTTTTATTGGTTCTCCAGGTGTTGCTTTCACTCCCACAAGATGATGGCTCCCCAGTCCTTGCCTTTTCTCTGCCATCTTGCTTCAACCTTATTACTTTCTTTTCAGAAATGGACTTTTAAATTTTTCTATGAGCAAAAATCTGCTTTCTCACCCTTTTCTCTCCTCCTAATTGAGAACTAAAGAAAAAAATGTATTACAAATGCATATAATTAATTAAAATGCTCTCAAATTGGCCATGTCAAAAAAAATTGTCTCATTCTGTACTCTGAGTCCTTCACGTCTCTATCAGAAGGGGAATAGAATGTTTCCTCATTGGTCCTATGGAATCATGGTTAGTCATTACTAAGAGCTCCTATGACTTTCAAGGTCATTTGCTTTTACCATATTGCTGTCATTATATACATAGTTCACCTGGTTCTGTTTCTTCACTTTTCATCAGTTCATACAAGTCTTTTCTGGTCTCTCTCAAATTGACTCCTCCATCATTTTTTACAACACTCTAGTTCTCTATCACATTTATATACCATAATTTCTTCACCCATTCCCCAATTTATGGGTACTTCCTCAGATTTTATTCTTTGCCACCTCAGAAGAGCTATGACAAATATTTATGTATTTTTTACTTAACCTTTAAAATTATTTATTTTTAGTTTTCAACATTCACTTCCATAAGATTGAGTTCTAAATTTTCTCCCCTTCCCTCCCCAAGATGGCATGTAATCTGATATAGGCTATACATATGTGTTCATATTAAACGTTTTCATATTAGTCATGTTGTAAAGAAGAATTAGAATCAATGGCAGAAAACTCAAGAAAGAAGAAACAAAATAAAAAAAGAGAGAGAGCAAATAGTATGCTTTGATTTGTACTCAGACTCAAAAGTTCTTTTTCTGGATGTGGATAGCATTTTCCATCATGAGTCTTCTGGAGTTGTCTTAGATCCTTACATTGCCAAAAAGAGTTAAATGTATCAAAGGTAGTAATCACATGATGTTTCTGTTACGATATACAATGTTCTCCAGATTCTGCTCACTTCACTCAGCATCAGTTCAAAATAAGTCTTTCCAGGTTTTTCTGAAGTCTGCCTGCTCATCATTTCTTATAGCACAATAGTATTCTATTACATTCATATTCCACAACTTGTTCAGCCATTCTCCAATTGATGGACATCCCCTCAATTTCCAATTAATGTCCACCACAAAAAGAACTGCTCCAAATATTTTTATACATGTGGGTCCTTTTCCCATTTGTATGATCTCTTTGGGATACAGACCTAGTAGTGGTATTGCTGGATCAAAGGGTATGAACAGTTTTATAGCCCTTTGGGTATAGTTCCAAATTGTTCTCCAGAATGGTTGGATCAGTTCACAGCTCCACCAACAATACATTAATGGTCTGATTTTCCCACATCTTCTCTGACATTTTTCATTTTCCTTTTCTGTCATGTTAGATAATCTGATAGGTATGATGTGGTATGTCAAAGCTATTTTGATTTGTATTTCTCTAATCAGTGGTAATTTAGAGCATTTTTATAATAAATATTTTTGTGTATCCTTGGTTAGAGCTTTTTTTGCTTAGTACTAATCTCTCCCTTAATCTACCCTCTCTCTAATTGCTCCTCCCTCCTACATTCCTTTCTCTCCACTTTCCCTGTACATTGATTTTAAGATAACTTTCCCTAACATTCCTCTCCACTCCCCTAGTGTATTCTTCTTCCTCTCTCTTTCCAATCTTCTTTTGAGATCATCAAGATATAATAGAACCACTCCCAGGCCTTGTCTAATTGGATTCCCTCTAAGACCCCTGAGGATGATAGCGTTTATCACCTCTCCATATTTGAATATAAGCAGTTCCTCCTCATCTAATCCATCTAGTCAATATTTATTCATGTGTTTCATGAAACATTTTTTGTGTTTCTCTTAACTCCTATATTTGAACTTCAAAGTTTCTATGTAGCTCTGGCATTTTCATCGGGAATCTTTGTATTTCTATTTCATTAAGGATCCATTTTTTTCCTCTGTAGCATTATGCTCAGTTTTTCTAGGTGAGTTATTTCTACCTGTAGGCCCATATCTTTTGCCATCTGGAATATTGTATTCTAAGATCTCTGCTAAATTGTATGGGATACCAACTGTGGTTCCTTGGTACTTGAATTCTTTCTTTTTGGCTGTAATATTCCTGGGAGTTTTCATTTTGGGGTTTCTTTTAGGAAATGAACAGTGGATTCTTTGGTTCTAAGAGAGCTGAGCAGTTTTATTTTTAAGATTTCTTGAAATATGATGTAGATACCTCATTTTAATCTCATCCCCCATAACCAAACTGTTGCCAAGTTCTGTCATTTCTACCTTAATATATATCTTATAAATTCCCCCTTCTCTCCTCTGAGAGAGGCAGCTAATTGGCACAGTGGATAGAGCACCAGTTTTTGAGTCAGAAAGACCTAAGTGCAAATCCAATCTTACACACTTACCAGCTGTGTGACCCTGGGCAAGTCACTTAACTCAGTTTCCTCATCTGTAAAATGAGCCAGAGAAGGAAATGGCAAACCTCTCCAGTATCTTTTCCAAGGAAAACCCAAATGGAGTCATGAAGAGTCAGACATGATTGAAACAACTGAAGAACAAGAAACTCCTCTGACACTGCCATGACCCTGTTAAAGGCCTTCAAGTACTGCAATATGCTTCCTGTTGACCTTCAAGTCTCTCCCCACTCCAGCCCAACCTCAACTCAGCTATCAAATTGATCTTACTTTTAAAATACAGCTTTGACTGTGTCATTTCTCTATTTAAAACTTTTATTTTACTTAAAAGTTTATTTAAGACTCCAGTGACTCTTTATTGGCTCCAGCATCAAACACAAAATCCTGTTTGGCATTTATAAACTGGACTGTTCTTATCTTTCCAGTCTTCTTATGCTTTACTTCACATAGTCTCCTCTGGTGACACTGACCCCTTTGCTGTTAGTCACAAAAGATGGTCAACCTCCCAACTCTGAGAATTTTCACTGACTGTCCCTGCATGTGAATCAAATGGGATGAAATAGAATGAATGGGAATCTTCTCATTTCTACCTCTTGACTTCTTTCAAGTCTCAGCTAAAATTCCACCTTCTACAGGAAACCTTTTCTGAGCCAAAAAACTAAACCCCAAATTAAACTCAGAGGCTACTCAAGTAGAAAGTTGAAATGGATTTTGTACTATCCTGAGGGAAAGGGTGGTCTCCAAACAATCAATCAGTAGGGAGAGGCAGGGCCCAGAGGGCAGAACTTTATTCCCTAACATAAACAACGCCTCCTCCCACTGGTTTTTACTCTCATTGGTGGAGTCCAGGCTTACAATCAAAACACAGAAATCTACTACCCCAGGTACAATTTATATTTTTTCAGTATTTTTTTTGGGTCTCCTTTAGCAAGTCATTGACTTGTTTTTCACGGTTTTCTCGCATCATTCTCATTTCTCTTCCCAATTTTTCCTCTACTTCTCTAACTTGCTTTTCCAAATTCTTTTTGAGCTCTTCCATGACCTGAGACCAGTTCATGTTTTTCTTGGAGGCTTTAGTTGTAGGCTCTTTAACTTTGTTGACTTTTTCTGGCTGTATGTTTTGGTCTTCTTTGTCACCAAAGAAAGATTCCAAAGTCTGAGACTGAATCTGGGTGCGTTCTCTCTGCCTGGCCATGTTCCCAGCCAACTTACTTGACCCTTGAGTTTTTCAGTGGTGTATGACTGCTTGTAGAGTAAAGAGTACTTTGTTCCAAGCTTGAGGGGATGCGCTGTTGTTTTCAGAGCTGTTACAGCCAGCTCTGCCACACCAGTGCTCCTCTTTCCCCAAGAACCCCCAACCCGGACTGGACTCAGATCTTCAGCAGGCTCTGCACTCCTGCTCTGATCTGCCACTTAATTCCTCCCACTAGGTGGGCCTGGGGCCAGAAGCAACTGTAGCCATAGTTCTGTAGCTGCCCCACCTCCGCTGTTCCTGGGGTGGTGGCTGAACCACAAACTCTATCACCTTGTCCCCAACAGTTTTTCCCACTGACCTTCTCTGTTGTCTTTGGTGTTTGTGGGTAGAAAAGTCTAGTAACTGCTGCAGCTCACTGATTTAGGGTGCTAGGGCCTGCTCCGCCTGGCTCCTGGTCTGGTTGGTCCGCGCGGCCCACACTGGGCTCTGCTCTGCTCCGCTCTGCTCCCAGCTCCGTGCGGGATAGACATCACCCAGCAACCATCCAGGCTGTCCTGGGCTGGAACCCTGCTTCCCTCTGCTGTTTTGTGGGTTCTGCAGTTCTAGAATTGGTTCAGAGCCATTTTTTATAGGTTTTTGGAGGGACTTGGCGGGGAACTCACGCTTGTCCCTGCTTTCCAGCTGCCATCTTGGCTCTGCCCCCTCCCCCAGGTACAATTTAGCCAATGCCAAGCTCTTAAAGACACTTTTTTCCTTATTTGGCGAGGACACGGTTCAGGCGATTTTTGTAACTCGAAACTTAGGCCTAGCTCATTCATCCCACTTAACTCACAGAAAGACCGAGATCCAGATTCCATGAGAGGGCTTCGCCATCCCACTCACTGGGTACGGCTCTGGACCCCTCCCCCCTGTTGAACTTTCAACCCATTCCTGAACTTTTCTACCAGGCCAAGTCTCTGGCACTCCCCTGAGGCACCCAGCCCATCCCAGCATAATCCTTTTAACTGCCCTTGTGGCCTTCATTGTCTACACCTGGCCTCACCCCAGGCTATTTGCCACTCCTTAATCTCATCTAGACCCTTTCCTGGTTACCTCAGAGTCACCCCAGGCCATTCACCACTCCTAGATCACATCCAGATCTTCCCACAGTCTTTCTCTATAAAAGTTCCATCTCACAGCCCCCTCACCCCCCATTAAATTACTCAGATTCTTAAAATCTCACCAATAGGGTGGATTCTTAAAATCTTGCCCACCTCAACTAGTGTTTTAATAAACCTTTTCTCTGACTGAAAGAAGGCTTGAGTTGAATTCTTTCAAGGCAGAACCTCACCTTTTGCCCTTGAATTTCAGGGCTCCCAGCACCCCTAGACCTCGACACTAGTGCATTCCCTCTGTTGATTAGTTCCAATTCATCCTGTGAGAGCAAAAAGGGGTCTTTTTGCCTTTCTTGGCACAGCACCTGGCTCTTAATAGTGGCTCCTTGGCTTGATTTAGAATAATAATAATCTATTGGATTAATATTCTGTACTTAAATAACAGCAAAGGACACGAATTCAAATCATGGGAAAAGCCATAACTTTTTTGTACCAACATAGAGCAATTGTGACTATAACTTCATAGAGATACGGTGGTGGTGTTCAGTTGTTTCAGGCATATCTGACTCCATTTGGAGTTTTCTTGGTAAAGATACTAGAATGTTTTGCCATTGCTTTCTCCAACTCATTTTATGGATGAGGAAACTGAGGCAAACAAGGTTAAGTGGTGCACAGGGTCAGTTAGTAAGTTTCTGAAGTCATATTTGAACTCAAGAAGATGAGTCTTCCTGACTCCAGGCTTGATGCTCTATCCACTGGGCACCTAGCTGTCCCTTTTAAAAGATATACCATATTGATAAGTTCATCAATTGCATTACAATATTTTCATGGTAATATTATGTTATAATCAAAGCAAGCTAGTTTGAATAAGCTCATTACACCTCCTCCCAGTCAAAAAAAATGTACATTAAAAACAATTCCAGGATACAACCAGAAAGAAACAAAATTGTATTTCTAGAACAATTCCACTACCTACAGAGAGAAAAGGAAAAAAAAATAAACAAAATGTCTTTTCTAGAATGAGAAAATAAAATCTGCTCCTGAAATAAAAATTACCTCAAACAAAATGTCTGTCTTTCACAATCAAAGTTTTTGGGACTACTCTAGTTGCTAGCCTGAGGCAATACTCATTCGATTTCAAATAGGAAGCAAAGGTGACTGATGTCAGGATTTAGCCTCTCATTCACAAAAAAATTAAGTCTGGAAAAAATTCCTTCCTTTAAAGTCTCTCTCAAACAAACCAACCAACCATGTAAATACACATTTAAGCTGCAAATTCAATTTAAACTCATTTAAGGTCAGGAAAAGCATAAACAAATAAATCTAATGCACAAGTTTAATAATGTGACACCTGGTCTTCTCCCCATTCCCATTCAGTAAATTCCAGTGGTGCCCTATTGAACTTCAGGATCAAATATAAAATCCCTTTAAAGCCCTTTATAACCTAGCCCTTTCCTACCTTTCCATTGTTCTTATACTTTATTGCTGGCCACATACACACACACTCTAGTGACATTAGCTTCCATGATACAAGATACTCAACCTCCCCACTCTGAGCATTTTCACTGACTCACATTTCTGGAATCCTCTCCCTCCTCATCTCTATGTCCTGGCCTTTAAACAGCAAGTTTCAATAATCATAGCTTAGGGCTGGGATTCAGTTATTAATACTCTCATGTTGTTAAGAATAAGTATTGTAGATTGACCTCCTAATTAAGTCCCTAACACTGCAGTCTGTTAAGACCAGATTGACTCAAGATGTAACTTCAATATATAGCATTCCAGATATAATGCTGTAATAACAACATGGCTAGCAGCTGCTGTAAGACCCAACAACACCAGCACACAGGAGGGCTGCCAGCACAGGTTCTTTGATATGCTTTTCTAAGGAAAGCAACTTTAAGGGGCTAACAATCTCACTTTAATTAAACATGCATATATCATTCACTTAGTTCAGGGGAAAAAGTCAGCTCCCTGAACTTCAGAGCAAATACATATAGAAATTATAAACAGAGACAATATCAACAGAGCAAACAACACAAACCAGTCTATCCATAGCAGTATATAGTTACCAGAGAAGCTTCAACGTCTGGGTTTTTCCAAGGCCTGGGGGACCGCGGGGTGGGGGGTGGGGGGGGTGGGGAGGGTGCCGCTCCAGCAGCTACCCAGAATCTCCACACCAACATTCTTCTAGTGAGTGAGAGCCCCCAAAGGCAAAACACTAACCTCTGAGCTTATATACCCTGTTCAGGGTCAAAGGGAGAGACAATATGTGGCCCAACCCATGTGACCTAAAAGTACGTGTGGCTCAAACCCATGTAAACTAGGCTTTCCCTTGAGCTAAGTAGGTTAGACTCCTGATTTAATGAAAGAAACAAAGGCTGACCTCATTCAAGTGAAGGGCACTTGATTAAATAAGTGCTCCAAAAGAGAAAACAGTAAAAAAATCCCACCTTAATTACTGATACAAATGCCATACTTTTTCATAATCACAAATCATCCTATATAATGCTATTGAGGTCAGGGAACTATATGTTGAGGTTTAGAGGTGCTGGAGACCCCAAAATACCGACAGGCTGGGTCCTGCCAAATAACTTCGACTCAAACCTTCTTTCAGCCAAAGAGAAAAACAAAGTTTATTAAAGATTCACCATATTGGGTAGGCTCTTAAGGAACCTGAGCATTTGTATCACTAATGCCAGCGGGCCAGATTGAATCTAAGCTGAGCTAGGTTGAATCTGAGCACCTTCATGAAGGCAAGATGAGATTTATATACAGAAAGATTGTGGGAGGGACCTAAGGGTGGTCAAGTAGTCTGGGGTGATGGGAGGAGGGGTCCAGGGAGGATCTTGAGTAGGGGTCTAAGAAGGATCTTGATGGGACTGGGGTGACTAGAGGTGAGACTCCTGGAGCTAAGAGAATATGGGATTTTGATGGGATCAAGGGTGGGAAGTAGCCAGAGGCAATCTAGAGGTAACAGATAATGCAGGGCTAGGTTAGTTTTAGGGTAACAGAGATTTGGGCCTAGAGATAATGGGAGGCTTATGGCCTCAGGTGAAGGCCAGATCAAGTGGGAAGATTCAAGGAGAGTTCAAGGGGGCTCCCAGATTCTATACCCCATCAATGCTACTGTAATGTAAACTTGGTAAAGGAGTGCTGGTTGTTGTGTTTGGCCTTTCTTCTTGAAGAGGACGAGGACATCAGGGAAATGATGACATGACTTTGATTTGAGTGAGGGAGGGCTGTGCAAGGTCACCAGTCTCCTTTTCTCCTCCAGAGCCTTTTGGGTCCAATGGCCTGATATTCACCAGGACCACTGAAGATGGCCCAGGATGCATTACAAGACCAAAGGAGTGCTAGTAACATGGGGGTGGGGTGTGTCTCATTTTCTCAGTACCCATATTCTGGAGTCACACAAGATAATGAAGAAGTCTCTGCAGCCTTGGAGCAGTAAGTCAAGAAATGAGTGGAGGAAATAAAGAGCTGAGTCAAAACGATTGGAGTTACCCTTCCCCTCTGTCCTTAAAATGAAAGGCTTGCTAAAGTCAGCACCATGTTGGTGCCACAGGGCACTTTTAAAATTCATGCGATGGTTATACTTGAAACCTCCAAATTTTGCTATGAGGTTATGATGTGCCTTTAGTACAGCTAAATAAATTTAGGTGGAATTTACTTTCTTCATGTGAGCTGATTGGTAAAACTTCTCATTCTAGATGCATGTGAAGCTAGTTCTTACCCCTCCGAATCTTGCAGTTCTCAAGTTTAAGCATTATAGAACCATATACTATGTAAGCAGAACTGAAACAAATTTACAACCATGCCCAAATAGTGAATTTCAAGACATTTTATCAGACAAAACAATGGAAAAATTTTTGAAAACATTATTATAATCCTAAAGAAATAAAATGTGCTTAATGAAATAGCAGCCTTCAGACAATTCTTTAACAGCTGAGTTTATAACCTAAGAGTATCTGAATTACAAGACATTTTTTTTAGTGTTGGTGTTACTAAGTTTCACAATATAAGCATGCTATTAATTTTCTATTAACAGTACTAGGAAATAAGGCTCTACCAGTTTAGATTTGTAACTGTTATTATTAGGTTAGCTCAGAGTATCCTTAGATAAATATTATAGACCATTGTTCTTAGAATTTTTTACTCTAAGATTCTAGGTGGAGGACTGATTTTGGGGCCAGGCAAATGATTCAAAGGAGTTTGGTCCCATGGCAGGGTGTGGCCCCTCTTCCTCAGATTTTATTGAGGTTTAGGAGTGTACGGGACCCCAAAATAGCAACACACCGCGTCCTGCCTGAATGAATTCGACCCACGCCTTCTTACAGTGAAAGAAAAACAAAGTTTATTAAAGATTTGCCATATTGGGTAGACTCTTAAGGAGTCTGAGTATTTGGAATGCTTGTCAAGTGGGTTAGAGCAACCTGAGCCAGATTGCGTCTGAGCTGTATTGAATCTGAGCACATTCATGGGGTCAAGATGGATCTTATAGACTATGGAAAGGATCTGGGGGTGGTTCTGGGGTGATGGGAGGAAGGTTCCAGGGAGGATCTTGAGGAGGAGCCTGAGGAGGATCTTGATGGGACTGGGGTGACTAAAGGTCAGACTCCAGGAACCAAGGGAATGGGTGGGAAGTAGCTGACAGCTACCTGGAGATAACAGACAATGGGGGGCTAGGCCGGGTTAAGGGTAACAGATTTTGGCATGAAAAGCCAGATCAATTGGGAAGATTCAAGGAGAGTTCAAGTTGGGGTTTTCCAGGGTCTATGGACAAATGGGACTCAAATTCTTTTGGGGTAAGGAGTGAAGGTCTCAGCTTGGGCTTGTACCTCCTCAGTTTGAAGTCCTTGAGAGTTTTCACAGAACACAAAAGAGTTAATACAAATATTTTCAAATTGCAAGATATAAGGAAACACTTAAAGCATTATATAATAGTCACATCTAATACAGAATAGAATCTTTATCTATTATACTTCTAAATAAAGTTTTCAAACATATTTGTGAGAAATAGGTAAAAGTTAGGGAAAGTTAGGTTTCCACAGAGAGTTAATTGAGTTCCACAGAATAATTAATGAAGTGTCAGCTTGAACAAAGAAGGAGTAAAAATTAACCAGGATGAGGGTCCCCAGCCAATGGGAATAGAATTTGTGGTTTTGCAGAAACTGCAGTTTTAGGATGTTAGGAAAACTGGTCTAAACTGGCCAAATAACGGTCAGGGTTGAAGAGAAAACTGGGTCAAATGGCTACCACACATGCTTAATTGGCTAATTGAATATTACCTCACACCCTCACAGGGAGGAGTTTTCAACCATTTTTGAACATGGGAAGTATGCTGAGGAGCGGGGAACATACCAAGGAGCTTCATGTTGGGGGCATATAGGGAAGATAGTGACCCGGAAGGGAGTAGACCAGTCCGCTCTCTGAGGGGAGGTACTGAGTTGATGGTACATCAATTTATTTCAGTCTAACAGAATAAAGTGGGTCTCACTCCTGTACTCTCCACTTCCTCTTCCTAAAGAAGGGTGGAGTCTGCTCCTGGCTAGGAACTTTTTTTTTTTACCAATTCCTTTGAATTCCTCAATAATAATAAATTGCCCTTGATACCTGAGTTTCAGTGTCAAGTGTATGTCTAACATATTTATAACCCAAGAGAACCAAAGAAGAGTTCACTTTTCTAACAATATTTCTAATACAATGAATTATCAGATTAATTTTAGGTATTAATTTTATCCCCATTACAAATTTATAAACTGAGTTCAGCTGTTTTAAGATCACACTTTTCCATTCTAGCTCAATGGAAAGTTAGTTCTGCCACCTCTGAACCTTGTAGCTCTCAGGTTTAAGCATTATAGAACCTTCTACCATATCTCTACCAGAGCGGTACTGAAACTTATAACAATGTCCAAATAGTGAGTCTTGAAACATCTTATCAGATGAGACAGCAGAAGAAATTCAGACTGACCATAATTGTCCCACTTAAAATGAAACCAGAGGCTTTTGGGGGGCAGAGCCAAGATGGCGGCTGGAAAGCAGGGACTAGTGTGAGCTCCCCACCGAGTCCCTCCAAAAACCTACAAAAAATGGCTCTGAACCAATTCTAGAACTGCAGAACCCACAAAACAGCAGAGGGAAACAGGGCTCTAGACCAGGACAGCCTGGATGGTCTCTGGGTGAGGTCTATCCCACACGGAGCTGGGAGCAGAGCGGAGCGGTGCAGAGCAGAGCCCAGTGTGAGCTGCGTGGACCAACCAGACCAGGAGCCAGGTGGAGTGTGCCCTAGTGCCCTGAATCAGTGAGCTGCAGCAATTACCAGACTTCTCAACCCACAAACACCAAAGACAAAAGAGAAGGTTAGTCGGAAAAGCTGCGGGAGTGGAAGGAGTGGAAGGAGTTCAAGGTTTGGCTACCGCCCCGGGGGCAGCGGAAGTGGGGCAGCTACAGAAGTACAGCTGCAGTTGCTTCTGGCCCCAGGTCCACCTGGTGGGAAGAATTAAGTGGCCATCAGAGCAGGAGTGCAACAGCCTGCTGAAGATCTAAGTCCAGTCTGGGTTAGGGGTTCTTGGGGAAGGAGGAGTGCTGGTGTGGCAGAGCTGACGCATCCCCCCAAGTGTGGAACATAGTTTTCTTAACTCCACAAGCAGTCATACCCCGCTGAAAAACTCAAGGGTCAAGTTAGGTGGCTGGGAATATGGCCAGGCAGCAAAAACGCACCCAGATTCAGTCTCAGACTTTGGATTCTTTCTTTGGTGACAAAGAAGACCAAAACATACAGACAGAAGAAGTTAACAAAGTCAAAGAGCCTACAACAAAAGCCTCCAAGAAAACATGAACTGGTCCCAGGCCATGGAAGAGCTCAAAAAGGATTTGGAGAAGCAGGTTAGAGAAGTAGAGGAAAAATTGGGAAGAGAAATGAGAAGGATGTGAGAAAACCATGAAAAACAAGTCAATGACTTGCTAAAGGAGACCCCCCAAAATACTGAAAAATATACTGAAGAAAACAACACCTTAAAAAAGACTAACTCAAATGGCAAAAGAGCTCCAAAAAGCCAATGAGGAGAAGAATGCCTTGAAAGGCAGAATTAGCCAAATGGAAAAGGAGGTCCAAAAGACCACTGAAGAAAATACTACCTTAAAAATTAGATGGGAGCAAGTGGAAGTTAGTGACTTTATGAGAAATCAAGATATTATAAAACAGTACCAAAGGAATGAAAAAATGGAAGATAATGTGAAATATCTCATTGGAAAAACCACTGACCTGGAAAATAGATCCAGGAGAGATAATTTAAAAATTATTGGACTACCTGAAAGCCATGATCAAAAAAAGAGCCTAGATATCATCTTTCAAGAAATTATCAAGGAGAACTGCCCTGATATTCTAGAGCCACAGGGCAAAATAGAAATTGAAAGAATCCATCGATCACCTCCTCAAATAGATCCCAAAAAGAAATCTCCTAGGGATATTGTCGCCAAATTCCAGAGCTCCCAGATCAAGGAGAAAATAATGCAAGCAGCCAGAAAGAAACAATTTGAGTATTGTGGAAACACAATCAGAATAATTCAAGATCTGGCAGCTTCTACATTAAGAGATCGAAGGGCTTGGAATACAATATTCCAGAGGTCAATGGAGCTAGGATTAAAACCTAGAATCACCTACCCAGCAAAACTGAGTATCATGCTCCAAGGCAAAATATGGATTTTCAATAAAATAGAGGACTTTCAAGCTTTCTCAGTGAAAAGACCAGAGCTGGATAGAAAATTTGACTTTCAAACACAAGAATCAAGAGAAGCATGAAAAGGTAATCAAGAAAAAGAACAAGAAAAAAGAAATTGCAAGGGACTTACTAAAGTTGAACTGTTTTGTTTACATTCCTACATGGAAAGATGATGTGTATGATTCATGAGACCTCAGTATTAGGGTAGCTGAAGGGAATATGCATATATATATATATATATATATATATATATATACATATACACACATATATATGTTTATATATATATAAGTGAATGTGTATGTATGTATATATATATATATAGAGAGAGAGAGAGAGAGAGAGAGAGAGAGAGAGAGAGAGAGAGCGGACACAGGGTGAGTTGAAGATGAAGGGAAGATATCTAAGAGAAATAAAATCAAATTAAGGGATGAGAGAGGAATATATTGAGAGAGGGAGATAGGGAGAGATAGAATGGGGTGGATTACCTTGCATAAAGGTGGCAAGAGGAAGCAGTTCTGTGGGAGGAGGGGAGAGGGCAGGTGAGGGGGGAATGAGTGAATCTTGCTCTCATCAGATTTGGCCCGAGGAGGGAATACCATACATCCTCAATTGGGTATCTTACCCCACAGGAAAGAAGAGGGAAGAAGATAAAAAAAAGGGGGAGGATGGAGGGGAGGACAGATGGGGGGGAGGTAATCAAAACAAACACTTTCGAAAGGGGACAGGGTCAAGGGAGACAATTCCACAAAGGGGGATGGGTTGGGAAGGAGCAAAATATAGTTAGTCTTTCACAACATGAGTATTGTGGAAGGGTTATACATAATGACACACATGTGGCCTATGTTGAATTGCTTGACTTCTTAGGGAGGGTGGGTGGGGAGGGAAGAGGGGAGAGAATTTGGAACTCAAAGTTTTAAAAACAGATGTTCAAAAACAAAAAAAAAGTTTTTGCATGCAACTAGAAAATAAGATACATAGGCAATGGGGTATAGAAATTTATCTTGCCTTACAAGAAAGGAAGGGAAAAGGGGATGGGAGGGGAGTGGGGTGACAGAAGGGAGGACTGACTGGGGAAAAGGGCAACCAGAATATATGCCATCTTGGAGTGGGGGGAGGGTAGAAACGGGGAGAAAATTTGTAATTCAAACTCTTGTGAAAATCAATGCTGAAAACTAAATATATTAAATAAATAAATTTAAAAAAAAATAAAAAAAATAAAATGAGACCAGAATAAATCCTAGTTATATCTGAATCTATTTTCCAAATGATATCATACACAATACTTAAATAATAATTTCAAGTATTTAGTATTATCCTTTACAAGAGCCATTTATTTCAAGTGCTTTATATCATAAGGCCTTCTATTTTCTGCTAATTCACTGCCAAAGATTTAAAATGGCAGTCTCTTGTTTTAGGTTCTAATCTACCATAATTATCCTAATAGGGGAGCATATTTAACAGCACATTCTGATGTACTTTTCAGGACAAAAATCAAATCTGGATCTATAATTGCTAATGATAACATTTAAATCTCAATTTATTTAAGGTTCATTTGCTGTTAGCACTTCAGAAAGGGGAGCCCATTATTATCAATAATCTCGTTTTTAAAGACATGTGGTAGCATTCCTAGTTCTTTATAATTTTTCTATATTTAACTTCATATCACCCAAAGAGCCCAGCCACATGCTTGTTTCTACCCTCTTACTTGCCCTGAGGGTAAGAGGTAGGGTTGAGGCCTCAGGAGGCAGCTTTGTGTTCCCTCTCCCAGCTTTTAGCCCAGGAATGGCTGGCTGCCAGATCTTAATAAATTTTTTTGAATCTTTTTTTTTTTTTGAGGGGGGAAGGCAGGGCAATTGGGGTTAAGTGACTTGCCCAAGGTCACATAGCTAGTAAGTGTGTCAAGTATCTGAGGCCAGATTTGAACTCAGGTCCTCCTGACTCCAGGGCTGGTGCTCTACTCGCTTCGCCACCTAGCTGGCCTGAAAGTTTAATAATAATAATAGTTAAAAAAACCACACACATGCAATTTCCTGAATTCTTATTTCTACAAAATTAAAAACCTTGGGCAAACCTTTTTCAACACACTTAAACTTCCTTCATTTCTCTATATCCTTCCAATGGTCTTGAGAACCACACCTTCTTATTTCCTTCATAAACTTCTGTTAAGCTTCTTTACTTGCTGAATTCCTTTTTTTAAAAAAATTCATTTTGAATTTAAATACAAAAAGACAAAAAAATAGCATTTCCATTTACACAGCACAACATAAAAAGAGGATTCAATATAAAACCATGAATTTCCATCTCACACTGGCTTGTCTTTCCCTTGTGGAGAGAAGAGTTGCCATTAAATCAGTTACACCTCCTCAAGTAGGATTGTATATATTTAAATATATTAATTAAATTAAATAGATTAAATTATATAAATATATAGTTATATAAAATATATTAGATTAATTAATTAAAATAAATATTTAAATATAGCTTTGAAGTGATCTATCCTGCTCCAGGGTCCTCATCAAATCTAAAGTTGGTACTTCTCCAGGTTGAGAGATCAGAGGGGCTGAAAGGTTTCTGCTGTCTAATAAAAACTGTGTTCTCCACAGTAGCAGTCTCATACAGAGAGAAGATATCTTTAGGTGACCTAATTGCTTTATTTACTTTTATTTTCCCAGGTTCCGTTAGGTATTACTCTAAGGGAGTCTCTTTTGATGTGCTGGGTTTGCGATCCTTAGTTCTTTTTATAAAAACAAAATCCTTAAAACAAACAAAAAGCCAGAACAAAATGACTGCATAGAAAGATCCAGACAAAACAGGAACACAGCAAAATAAACACACACTTATAGAAAAACAGTTTCAGTGACCAATTTAGAAAAGTGTATCTAGCTGGTGCAGTGGATAGCACACTGGCCCTGCAGTCATAGAGGATCTGAGTTCAAATCTCATCTCAGATACTTGATATTTACTATCTGTGTGACCTTGGGCAGGTCACTTAACCCTGATGGCCTTGCCAAAAAAAGTACCTTTTGCTGATTCAAATCCCAATTAAGAAGAGAATAGGAAACAATTTAGGGTATGCTTTCTAGAATTTAAAGGTACAGGAAGCCCTCCTGAGCAAATGGTCAGCTCATGAAAATGTGAAACAAAAACCCAGAAGTCACCTTTCCTTAAAGCCCCAAACACATATTTGTGCTGCTATTTTCAATTTGGTCCTTAGTAGGTGTCACTTGAGATCATGTTATCACACAAATACACAGAAAAAAATACTTACAAATATCCATTTGAAATCAATTGATCTATGATTAATATATTCCCTAAGATCTAGACAAGGATACCAGACAGTGATAGCTCACGAACTCCCTCAATTTTCCTTGCAAAAAGAGCACAGAAAACATTGAGGCCATTTGCCCTGAGTTCCCTCTTCTCATGTCTTCCTTACCTCATCTCATTCATACACCTTTAGCTACCCTCTCTTCCTTCACCTCTGTCTCACATGAAAAAGTGGCCTTGTTCCTTACTAAGGCCTCGCCTTCTTCCTGCTCAAACAATTCCATTTCATCTTGTCTCCTCCAACAGTTTGCCCCCTCTGTCATCCCTGCTCTTTTATTTATTTTCATTCTCTCCATGTCTACTGCCTCCTTCCCTACTGCCAACAAATATGTCCATGTCTCTCTATACTCAGAAAAACTCCTCACCAAGAGATGCTTCCATCTCCACCAATCACCTTCCTCTTCTATCTCTTCTGCCCTTTATGGCCAAATTCCTTGAAAAGGCCATCTACAATAGGTGCCTCTACCTTTTTTCTCTTCTTACTCTTTAACACCTTACAAAGTAGCTTTAGACTTCATCATTCTACACAAACTATTCTCCCCAAAATGACCAATTACCTCTTAATTGTCAAATCCATTGGCCTTTTCTCAATCCTCATCCTTCCTGACCTGTCTGCATGCAGCCTTTCACACTGTGGATCACCTCCTTCTTGACATTCTTTTCTCAAGGTTTTGGAGATACTTCTCTCTTCTGGTTTCCTACTTAGTTTATTGCTCTATCTCTTTTCTTGGATCATCAACCAGGTCATGTATATAGTATTCTAGAATGCCTGTCTGTTCTCAAGAGGTGTTGACTCCACTATGCCAAAGTCTAGTGATTAAGATTTAGTCACATAGCAGATTCAGAAAGAAGGAAAGGTTTTTTCAGTAGGTGGAGGCTCAAAGCCATTCTAATTTGGTAAATCCAAACCAATCACATTCCTTAAACTTATGAGATGGTTGACCACTCACAGAGAAGTGGAACTGATGGATAAAAGATAACCCATTCTCTGAGAAGTATAGACAGGTTAGGACTTAGTGATCACCCACAACAGAATAGAGAGCATAACCATCCAGAAGAGGGTGGAATTTCCAAAGTCCTTTTATGATAAATAAGATTGGAACAGTGGTTGGCAATGCCACCTGGTGGCTAAATATGGATGAAATCTTGTTTCACTTTGATGTATGGATCTTCTCTACAACATTTCTAGTGTCCAGGGCCATAGTGGTGCATGGTAGCAGCTGAGCTGGGATAGGGCATGACTGGTTTATATCTCATATAGAATTTTATGAATCAAGCTATGTTTTGAGAGTAAGAATGCTGGTCTAGGGGGCTGCAGGGTACCCTCTTCACTAAGAGAACTTTCAGATCTTGGCTCAAGTGTAGATTATTGGGGAGCCCGGCATTTAAAGGGTAGAGTCAGACACTTTCTTATCTTTTCTGGCTCTTTTTGGCCCTACTTCAGAGGTCCAAGGAAAATCTTAGGTTTGATTCATAGCTAAGGTCTCTCCAAAAGAGAGTAGATATACAATTCAGTACAGTAGAGATCAGATAAGAGACACCTATTTATTTCTTCCACACACAAAAATTCTCAAAACACAAAATGTTTTTAAGCACTCATTGACAAAAAAAAAATGACTCAAAATATGAAACAGGAACCTATAACACCTTAAAAACATCAGAATATGCAAGACTTCTGAAAAGTCATTTTTACCTTCATCTGGGCTTTTTACAGCCCCAACACCTCCTTCAAGGTCCCCATCTTCAGGCAAGACTCATCTTCCTGACTGGGGGCATTTTCTTTTCTGATAGGCATTGTAAGAGCTACAGGAAGTTCTTCATGCGGTATTGCCAGAACCAACTGAGGAACTGAGGAACTTCCAAACATCCAATGTAGGTACTCATGGAAAGTCCGTTTCTCGCTGTTGTCTGGTCACTCATGCTCAAGAAAAGAAACACAAGGCAGAAGAGGCAGGCTGAGACTCACCTAAGTGACACATGTTCTAGCTGCCATGTGCAAGCAGCCATCATTGATGCTGGATGAGAGGTGCCCCTCACCCAGTCCTAGTGATAGAAAATCATCCTCTGCCTTCTGGAAAGAGGTAGAAGAGAGTCACAAAGTTGTTCTTGCCTCTCTCTTTAAAAGTCTATTGAGTGGGAAGCTCTTCCTGGCTCACTCTTTTGATGCATCCTTCTTCCCCTGCTGTCATCTTGGCAACTGAAGTACTGCTTTGTCATCCTAAAATGCTGAGTGAGTCCTTTAGTATTGGGCACACATGTCCCTAGAACTGACAGGGTTTAGGTGGATCCCTGAAAACTTGTCACCAGGAAGTTGTTACATGAACTGAAATCTGCCTTTTACAGATTGTACCCCATTGGTCCTAGTTCTGCCCTCTGGTCTAAGCAAAACAAGATAAGTATTTTCCCTTATTTCATTATTCATGTTAAAGTTCAATGAGATATTTACTACTACTACTACTAATATTATATTATAATATAATATATATAATATAATGTAATATAATAATAATGTTAAGGAAAATGCATGATGCATATTATATATATGTATATATAAAGTTATGCTATTGAAATTTTTTCTAAAACAAGAAAGGAAGTAACAATACCTTAAAAGTGGAACATCAATTAACAATAATTTATTAAGTGCCTACTATATGCCATGTATTGTCCTAGGTGCTGGGTATAGAAATACAAGTGCGAGGCAGTCTTCTGCTCTCAAGTAACACATTCTATTGTCATCCAAATAATCGACACACATGTGTTATTTTATAAACCAGTTTAAGTCTGCTGTCCCTTCTTCCTGGGTCTTCATTTTATGACTAGAAATAGAGGACTTCTGTATAATTGTGTTGTTAGGTAGCTAAGTTCAGTTTGTCCATAATGTCACTGAGGCCCACAAGGTCAGAGATTCCACACCCTAAAGAATTGGCAGCTTCATTTGTTCCATGCCCATAGACGTGGACCTCAACATTGATCAGCTGTCTCACACGTGTTTGCCAAGGGAGAATAGATGAGATTGTCTGCAGATTAGCACAAATCACTGGGGAAGCAACTATGTTTTATTATCATCAATTCTGTGTGACTGTTGTGGCCTAAAGGTGGTGCTGTTTCTCAAGGAAAGAAGTTGCCAGGTATCGAATTACTGAAGTATTAAATATTTAGAATGATATGTAGCCATTTTTGATGTTGTTAAAAAAAAGTCACTCAGATCTTAATTCCTACTGTCTTAGGAGGTTCCCCCCTCAAAAGTTTAAATTTAGTCTAAAAATACATCCACTGTTTCATAGATTGGACTTTTATTTTTAAAACTTTAAAAGATTTAATTAATTTGTTCTATCTTTTTTTAAATGGAGTCCTAGAATGTTAAAACTGAACAGAATATTAGAAATCATTTTATTAAATCTTTTTTTTCAGTTGAGGAAACTGAGGTCCTGGTTCAATGACTTTGATAAAGTGCACACTTTTAGTTAATGGCTGCATTGGGACTAGAATCTAGCTCTTTAAAAAAAAATTTTTTTTTACCACCCATCAGGTGCTAGTCTCTTTCCTTTTACCTCTGCTCCCACAATTACAGCATTTTTTCTTCGTAGTGTAGAGAGATAACTTAATTTGCCTTGTAAACAAATTTGAGAGGACATTTTATTTCTCATTTTTTAGAATTTGATTCCAAATTCTAGAATTTAGAGGTTGTAAAGTAGGGCAATGGATAGGGTACTGGGCCTGGAGTTGGGAAGACCTCAGTTCAAATCCAGCCTCAGACACTGGGTAAGTTACTTAACTTCCATCTGCCTCAGTTTCCTCAATTGTAAAATGGAGATAATAAAACTTCCCTCAGAAGTTTTGAGGATCAAATTAAGAAAATATTGTAAAGGGCTTAGCACAGTGCCTGCCACATAGTAGGCACTATGCAAATGCTTATTTCCTTCCTTATTCCATAATTGCCTTTGAAGTTATTTTTAAAGATTATGTTAATTTCAAAATTGTTTAAGGGCTGGAGAAATCATAATTTAGATAATATGATAAATTAATTCATTTAAAATTTTTTTCATAGGTAATAACAGAATGATGATACCATCATCATTATACATCTTATACAAGAACTAAATTTAGGAGGGCTGTTTACGGGAATATCTTTTTTTTTTTAAGCAACCTTTTCTTTCTATGTTCATTGTCAGTGCAGTACCAGAATTCACTTAAAAGAGCATTTATAAGGGGGATTTCCCTTCTAAGGAGACTATCACACTGGACATATTTATCTGAAAATGTAAGATGAGGTTTATTTTACTTCCTGTAGAAATCAGATGTATAAAAAAATTGAGACTTGGCAGGAATTCTGAGTAGGATTTCAAATTTTCTTCTTCTGCCAAGTGTTTTAAAAGAGTGGTCTATGGTGTTCCTCTAGATATTCTGTGGTATTGGTTCTTCCAGAATATTTATGGTCACAATAGGATAAGGGCTCAGAGTCTTTTCCCTGGCATGAGTCAGCTAGGTGGCACAGTGGGTAAAGTGCTGGGCTTGGGATCAGGAAGACTCAGGTTCAAATATTGCCTCCTACATTTATAGCTGTGTGATCTTGGGCAAATCATTAAATCTGTCATAGGCTCAGTTTTCTTATCTCTAAAGTAGAAATAACAAAGCACCTACATACCAGGTTGTTGGGAAGAGAAAATGACATGATATTGGTAAAGTCCTTCACAGACCCTCATGCTGCCAATTATCCTGAAGCCATAAATTATTCCATCTGCTTGTTGTCTTTGTTTCGTCATTAGTCATTTCCTCCAACTATCTCTCAAAGTCTGTTCAAGTTCATGTTCAT
The DNA here is from genome assembly GCF_011100635.1 of Trichosurus vulpecula. Taxonomy (NCBI): domain Eukaryota; kingdom Metazoa; phylum Chordata; class Mammalia; order Diprotodontia; family Phalangeridae; genus Trichosurus; species Trichosurus vulpecula. The sequence continues at coordinate 367,359,697 of NC_050574.1, read as the reverse complement.
TGTTGCTATGATTGTATCTAACCATGCCTTTTGCTTTCAATCTTTCCCAACATGAGGGTCTTTTCTGATGAATCCCATCTTCTCATTTCAACTTCAGTATTTGACCTTCCAGTTTATAGCCTGAATTAATTTCTGTAAGTGTTGACTGAGTTGATCTCCTTGCTGTCCAAGGGACTCCCGAAAGTCTTCTCCAGCACCACAATTTGAAAGCCACTGAGTCCTCTTTATGGTCCAACTCTCACATTGCTACTAGACAAACCACACTTTCGACTCTACGGACCTTTATTTTATAAAGGGGGATTCATGCATTGGGCTAAGTGCTTGTAGTACTTACTAGAACTCTGAAGTGTCTTTGAACTTTGAGGTCTTTGAATCTCTTAATGAATCTCAGGGATCACCTCACTAATATCTCATCAGAAGTAGTATTCTCACCATTCATCCTGGTTAGGGTTTTTTCTAGTGGTAAACAGAAGCATATGTAGTCCAGAGGTCTTTTGTTACCTGGTTTAGAACTGAAATGGACTGAAAAGTTTCAGAAGTACTGAATTAGATGCTTGAATCTTTTCTGTCTGAAAAACATTGTTTTACTTAAATTACCTTCTTTCTTTCTTGAAATCTCCCCTTTTATATTGATTGTTTTCCTAGGATTTAGAGCTAGAAGGAACCTTAGAGATGGTCTAGCCTCATTTTACAGATGAAAAAATGGAGTAACTTACCCATTTCATCAAAGAAATAACAGAGTTGAAACTTGAACCTGGGTCCTCTGACTCCCCAAATAGCACTCTTTTTATTATTCCAGGGCTCCTTTTATCAACCTCCTGTCCCATTCGGCCCAGCTAGTAACATTCATTCCTTTCTCCTCCTCTCCAAAGCACTGCACTAAAAGAGATTTTACTACCTGGTGGCCATCAGGAGTGTAGTGCTCAGCCATGATAGAAAAGATAAGTTCTTCCATTTTAAGCCTGCTGTTATTGGCGATGGAAAATAGTGGACAGAGGCAGGTGAGTTTGGCTTTCTTCAAATTTTGGAATCTTATAATTTTAATGTTGGGAGCTACTACAGAAATCATCTAGTTTCACTCTGCTTGGGGTCATCTAGACCTTACTCTGGAAACAGGGAGTAGGGAGTATACGTTGGTGGTATTATGTCTTTGACATCCCAATTGAAGTTGCCTTTAGTACAACAGTACATAACTAACACAGAAAGATGGGCATTTATCAGAATGATACTATCTGACATTCTTATCAGGATAAAATATGGCTGACAAGTAGATACTGAAAAATTTTCCCATCCGTGCTAATTCTTGAGAAAATCTGAGAAAAATCAATAGTAGGAGAAAAATTGGCTGCATTTTCTTTGCCAGTTTCTTTTCAGGCCTGGCCTAGGGAACTATGCTAATTTGACACTATCTTACAGTAGATTATGACACTTTTGAATTATCCTGCAGATTTCAGCAAATTTTTATTCCTTTTGCATGTGACTATTCACATCCTGTTCTAAGTAAGATAATAGAGGAACAGAAACTGAAACAGCTGCCAGCATTACTTCTGTGCTAAAAGCATGGGATTATTTTGTAGTTAATAGATTCCAAATTGCCCAATGGGAAATAGCTGCTAATTGTGTCTTTGTTCATCAAAGTTGTGTGAGACAAATTCATGATTTATGGAATATGGGGAAACAGGCTTAGGAGGGACATTTGCTGGAGCTTGCAGAGATCTGCTCAGCCTGGTTTTTGTTTATGGAATCACGGAAGTTTGGGGGATCATACTCTTGGCCATGTGTGACTGAGGGTGTTTCATTGTGGGATAACAAAGGGTCTCCTAATTGGCTGTCGCACTGGAAAAGCTGATGGCTCTTTAAAAGAGGAGAGAGTGTCTGACTGGTTTCTTAGTTGTGGCTCTCCAAGGACAAGGTGTGGTTCTAGTGAGGGTTGGGGTAGGACAGGGTCCCTTTCTGTTCCCATGTAATGATGATCCCATCCTCAAGGTGGGTCAAGGACTTCACCAGGAGAGATTTCACTGGAGACCCTGGCTGTCTTTGCCTCTCTTTGTGTTTGTTCTTACCTGATCTTGGCAAATGACTCTCCCAAGATGGAGTGTTCAGGATACTTTGTGAGTATTCAAAGGGCTGGAGGTCTGCAGCTGTGGCAGCAGGGGCAGCAGTAGTTCCCACTGGTGCCAGGCTATAGTACTATTCAATGAAATTGCACTGACTCAAGGCAGGTGAATCTTCTGCATCAGGGAGTTCAGCTATGTGAAAAAAAAAATCAGCCTTGGCTGTTTGATCCTATACTTCCTAGTGTTGAAGTGTAATGTGGAATGCTTAGTTGATAGTAAAAAGCACATCTGCTGTATGCTAACATTTTAAGCCTCCCAACTGATTGTAACTGTATAAGTTGTTACTGACTGCTATTCTAATAACTTTGTTAATATACACTGTAATTCTTTCTTTTCTTTTTTGGAAGGGGGAAGGCAGGGCAATTGGGGTTAAGTGACTTGCCCAAAGTCACACAGCTAATAAGTGTGTCAAGTGTCTGAGGCCAGATTTGAACTCAGGTCCTCATGACTCCAGGGCCGGTGCTCTACTCACTGCACCACCTAGCTGCCCCACTATCATTCTTTCTATGAAGACATTCTTTTTTTTTCTGATTAGGAAGATTAACTATCTGTCCCATGTTGTTCAGTCATTTCATTGTGTCTGAATCACTCTTTGTGACCCCATTTGGGTTTTTTTTTTTTTTGGTAAAGATACTGCAGTGGTTTGCCAATCCTTCTCCAGCTCATTTTACAGATGAAGAAACTGAGGCAAACAGGCTAAGTGACTTATCCAAAGTCACACAAACTAATAAGTGTTTGAGGCTAGATTTGAACTCAAAAAGATGAGTCTTCCTGAATCTAGGCCCGGCACTCTATCCACTGTGCCCCCTAGCGGCCATTTGTCCTATACCTAACTCATGTTGTACATTGAGTATCTCATTTTTTGCTTCTTTGTTTTTGGTGAGACCCTAGGATTGACTCAAAAAGGAAAACTGTCCTAAAATTTAAAAAAAATGAACTGAGCTGGGGAGGGAGGGGTGGTGTTAACGAACTATTGAGTAGGAGAAAAAGATGCTTGATCCAGTATTTAGAGGAAGGCTTCTCTAGTACTGAACATGGACCATAGCTAAGATGATTGAGTAAAGAAGAAGGAATGTATTGGTCCCTAGCCACTATGAGTCAAGTAGGGTCTCTATACTAAATATATTTTACAAGCAGTTTCCACACAATACATATTGGCCATTTCAAATTATACATATTTTGTGTTGGATAAGATATCTTCAATTATCCTCCAATTATGCACAAAATCAGTGGTATTAAGAACATTAAGACCCTTAGACTTCCAAATTTTGGGGAAATATAAATACTTCTGGTATTTTAAAGAAAAAATTATTAGCAAGCACATGCTTATTGAAATGACAACAGCATCATATCACTGTTTGGGAATTATCATTCTCAACACTAGACAGCTCAGATTTTGAAAGAGAGGGTCCCAGAAGCAAATCCTTTCATGTTTTCAATACATGTTTGTGTAATGATAATGATAAAATAAATCAACCTCCAAAGGAAATCTCTTGATTGACCAGTGTTTTTTTTAAATCTCTACTTGAGATTTCAATGCACTTTTATTTTCAAGTAAGAAAATGATTTATACCACCAAACAAAACAATAATTGCATTTCACAATAAGAAGCCTTTCCAAAGGGAGGTTACTGCAGAATTGCTGTATGCTTAGGATGATAGAGCTTTTGCCTTTGCAAAGTGACTCAGGACCTCATCACATGGCAACAGAGCTTTATATACTTCAACCTATCTAGTGCAATTAATATGTTAGGTCCAGATCTGAAAATGTTATAGGTTTACCAGGTGGAAGAACCATAATGGGGTGATATAATTAAAAAAAGGATATGTGAATAAAACTGACAATAAAATTATTTTTAAAACCCCAGGTACTTTAAGTAAAAGAATTCCACAATTCCCCTAGCATAAAATAGTTCTTTTGGTCGAGTTCAGTGGCTCATGTGCCCTTTAGGTTCTAATATCTCCATCTTCTATACTCTATTTTCAGGTAAGAATAAGAAAATATAACCATATAACATATATTTGTGATTTTGATTGTTATTTATCAAAGAACATTTTTAGTTTTTTATTCTTTCTTAACTTATTATTTCAAAAAAATTGTTAAAGCCATTTTGCCCCCATTGAATTCTCTTGCTTCCATAGTGTTTTTTAAAATTTATTTTATTTTTAATTTATGGAATGGAACAAGCATTTCCATAGCATAGCACAATAAAAAAGATGATTGCACATGAAACTGAAATTCACTATGTATAACTTGCTACTCTCTTCAACCTTACAACAAAGTTATCATGTAAATTTCTTGTTTTTCCCTTTTTTCTCTCCCACCCCCAATGGCCACCATTAGACGCAAATATGTATACACACACACACACACACATACACATATATGTATATATATACATAGTAGTAGACAACAATGGTAAGTATTTATTATCTGTGTCACAGATATTTTTGTATTTTTGTTCTTGGTACTGACTTGAGGCAGCTAGGTGGAGCAGTAGGACAGCATGGTGACACAATGGATAGAGCACCAGGCCTGCTATCTGGAAGACCTGAGTTCAAATCTGGCCTCAGACACTTACTAGCTATGTCACCTAGGCAAGTCACTTAACTCTGTTTGCCTCAGTTTCCTAATGGAAATGGCAAACCATATCTTTGCTCCCCCCAAATCCCAAATGGGGTCACAAAGAGTCAGATACAACTGAAACAACTAACTGAACAACTGATTTAATTTCATTTGTGTGTGGGAACTCACAGTATGGAAATTTCCTTCATTGAAGCAAAAAGTTTCAGAGAATTAGGAGTCACTGAAAAGGTAAGTGACTTACTTGTTTGTGGTACCAGAGCTAGTATGTGTCAGAGGCAAGCCTAGAATTCTAGCCTTTTTGCTTCCAAGGCTGACCCTCTATCCACTATTCTATTCTGTCTCTCATATCTGTGTAAATTACAGTGAAGTCATATTTTTGTATTATTTACAGGAGGCAATTATTTTTTTTAAAGCAATGGTTCATTTCACTACAAACCTGAAATTCCTGTAGTGGAGGTGTTTAAGCTACTCTATGTGCCCTAATCATTCTGATTTAATGTCTAAGGTTATGGCATTCTTTTTCTTCTGGTTTTTTAAAATGAAAGGCCATTTCTAGGTAATTTGTACTTTTGTGTTTTCTGATTCATGTAAGAGACTTTAAATTGAAGGTTAATTTGAGGGGGTAATGTTAATAATCTTATATCTTGAGATCTTAGGCTGAAAACTCATTCCGTTTCAAAGATGCTGAAAGAGAAAGGGAAGAATTTCTATCACTTCTAAACTCTGGGGAAAAAAATCACCTTGAAGCTACAAACATTCTTAGGCTTCTGAAAGGGATATAGTTGCAGATCATTATCAGCAGGATTTCAATTGGGCTAAAACCCAAGCCCAGCATTTATTTCTGAGCTGGGAGTTTCAGCAGGGTGTACTGGCATATTGTACTAAATGTGTGGATATTAATTTCCCAGTTTTCACAGCTAAGTTAAACATAGGTACATGTCATAAATAGGCAACAACCTAAAGGTTGACTGCATCAGTTGGGATTTCACAGTTTGCAATTTTAAAATTCAACCCTGTCCCTAAGGACCAATCAATATTGGTGGCAATTATTCTTGGTATACAGTCCAAATGAAATAGGTGTCTTTCTTTCTTTCTTTTGTTTCTTCCTTTTTTTTTAAATCAAGGTGGGTTATAGCAAAATAGAAAAAAGTGAATTCCCTGGGGTGTGGCAATAGGGGCGCAGAACAGCAGCACCTGTTTTATATCAGGTCTCTTTTTACCTATTCCTGGGGAATAGCCCAATAATGGCCCTATTATTTTAGCCCTTAGACATGAGCAATGCACTATATGAATTCAGCATTTCTCAAGCAAGAAGAGAATTTAAAACTCTGCAGAACCTTATATAGTAGCTACTGTGAGCATTACCTTACACCCAGGTTTTTATTTACACTCTTCTGTTTCTAAGCCTTAACCTCTGGAGGGCCAAGGTCTCTGGAACACAGGGATGTTTTCACAATGCAAAGTCAGTTTCTGTTCTAGAAGGAAAGAAAGGTAAAGATGTTTTTACAAAGAGCAAATTCTGCAACATGCAAATCTGTAGAACTGATTTATTGAAAAACTAGGGATCCAGGATGGGGTAGGTATATTGGAAGAATTTGAGTGGGAAAGTTTAAAATAATCTAAATCTATCTAGTGGTGTTCAAATTCAAGTAAATTGAAAGCTGATTTGTTGATGGTCACCCAGACAGAATTAGATTTAAAAGATTAAAAATAAGCACTAACAATAAAAATAAATCCTCAAACATCAGGCAAATAGGGAAACATATGAATGAATACATGAAATGATATCCAAAAACCCCAGGGTTTGGGGGGCTAGGGTGAGGGTCCCTGACTATCTTGATCTTGAGAAAGAGTCTTTTTTGGGCTTTAACCCTGGCTGAATACTCCATCCCATTTTTCTTTCTGTGTAGGAAATAAAGCCTTACAATGTCACTATCATATCACTTGCATGTCTGCTTATAAAAAAGATAATTTATTTCTACAATTTTTGGTTGTCTGAAACTCCTCCCTCCCAATATTTACAATGATTCATTTGATCTTACAAAGAAATAGCAAATACAGCATTTCTGGAAAGATGTTACAATAGGTTTGGGTTAAGGCCTTAAGTAATAAGAGAAGCAAGGGAAAGAGTACTAGATTTGGAGACAAAGGCCCTGAGTTCAAATGCTGGCTTAACCACTCACTACCTGTGTAATGTCTGGCAAACCACATTACTCTCTGGGGCCTTGGTTTCCACAGTTTTAAAGTGTTTTATGAGACAAAGGGGTCCTAGAATCAAGTGCCCAACAGCAGCATTCTCTTTTCTTTTTGCTGAATTTAATTTAAAAAATATATGAATGTTTACAAAGTGTTATTTGTCTTTTTTAAAGTCATACATATACAATCATGTTAAACATATTTCTACATTAGTCATGTTGTGAAAGAAGAAACAGAACAAAAGGGAAAAACCATGAAACCCCACCCCCCGCCCCAAAACAAAAACAAAATGAAAATAGAATGGTTTATTTTTCATTCAGACTCTATAGTTCCTTTTCTGGATGCGAATAGCATTTTTCATCATTATATTGCTGAGAAGAGCTAAGTCTATCTATCATAGCTGATTATCACACAATGTTGAGCAGCATTTTCTTCACTCACTGGTTTCTTTTACTTGGCGGGCTAGAATGTGGCCCTTTGCTCTTCCTGGCAAGGATCACATGAAAGGGATTTTGCTCCCTAACATCCTTTAAAGATTGAAATGCTGTCTTCCTCCTGAAGTTGTTTATTTGTCATTAAAATGTGAAATGAAAATGCAAACAAACTAATGTGGAGATTCTGAGTTCTATCTCCCTCTTGAAAAGTCTGACACTTTGACTTTTCAGACACAAATCCTAGTACCTTTTAGTGAAAAATTTCCGAACAAAAAATAGCTGCCAGTGAATTGATGATGATGATGTTTAAACCACAAGGACTTCCAACCCCCTCCGCTAGCACAATACAGACAGTTATTGTCAGAAAGCATTTGGATAAAATAATCATTACTTATAATATGGTTGGCAGTTTTATGCAGTAGAAAGAACACTAGAGTGAGATTCAGAGAACCTGGATTTGCCTCTTGCTTCTGCCTCTTATTACCTTGTGTGGCTTGATGTGACCATGGACAAGTCCCTAAACTCTAAGGGTCTTAGTTTCCTCATCAGCAAAACGAGGGTGTTGGACCAGATAACCTCTGAGGTCCCTTTCACCTCTAAATCTACGATCCTATTAACTCCATGATGTTTTTTGTTTGTTTAATTACTTGACTTTTTTTCTCAATCCCTTTGAGAGAGTATATGAAACTTTTGGTCAATGATTAGTTGGGAATCAGTATTATAAAGCTTCAAAAATCAACCCCACTTTTCCTTTTGTCCCCTCTCTTGAAAATGCCTTAGAATAAAAAGACTTGATCGTAGTAGTGACATGTAGTTCACTATCATTAGACTTTTGTTTTGGGTTAATGCCTCTAATTAGTTTCTATCTTTGACTTTTTCCAATTAAGGCAGAGATGCCTTGGTGCTAAACACCTGGGCAGATCGCCTAATTAGATGAAAGGAACATATACACTATTTTCATGTGATTATTTTCAGGCTTTCAGGTTCCAGTGTTGACCAAGGGTTCTCTTTCACTCTTTGGTAGATTCCTGGAACTAACTTCCAAGTCTCAAGGATTCTTCGCCCAGATTCAAATTACACTGATGTTTTCTTTCACACATTTAAATGCAAAGGGTTTTATAAAGCACTATGTAACTTTCAGCTAGTGTTATTCAAATGGAGCTATGAAGTATGATGTATTGGCATGTGTGTTCCCTCTGAGTTGTTATGCAGACTGTAATCCATCCATGCCTGCCCATCCTGGGCACTTCCTGCCTGTCTCCTTTTAGAAGTTTGTCCCAGGGCAATCCAGTGTTGTAGGGGCCATTCTCAAGTTCTCTTGACATATGGAAGATCCCTCATATTTCTCGTTTTATTGGCTCATCTTTTTTGATCATTCATTTTTTTGCTAACCTTCTTTCTTCCAGCTCTTCGTTGTTCTTCATGTATTTAGATATTTGGAGTGGACTTTAGGTATGATACTGAGGTTATTAGGAAAGCCCCGGAAGGAACTTTGGAGACCAGTGATGAATGGCAGATATAAAGTCCTCATCACTTGTCTTTGTGAGCCTCTGGGAGTTGAGGCTGTGACCATGTTTGAAAGGATAGTTTCTTTTCCCTCTAATCTAAAAGGAGGAATAGAAGTGAAATCTTTCAAGAGCCAAGAGATAGCCAATGAGCTCCTGATGAGACCAGACGGCTTTATAGACGAGTGATAAGAAGAGAGAGGGCTAAAGAGTAGCTGCTTCTCAGCACTACAGCTCTCACTATTCTGCCTGTGAACTAATTGGCAGTGAGAGAATGCTGACTGATTGCCAAAAACAGCAATAATGCAACTCTACCTCTCCATTTAGGTGATACAGTGTTTAGAGAACTGGGTCTGGAGTCAGGAAGATCTGAATTCAAATCCAGCCTCAGACATTTACTAGCTGCATGACTCTGGACACAACCTCTGTTTGCCTCAATTTATTCAACTGTAAAATGGGGATAATAATAGCACTTACCTCTCAGAGTTTTAAGAATTGATGGTGTGCTTGTGCTTGGACCCTAATTCTAACATTTCTCCTCTGCTTGGGTGCCTGTGCCTGGACCCCAATTCCAAAATCACATCCAGTTCTGAAATCACATCTCTCTATAGCTTCAGAGCATTGGCCCTAGCAGTTCCTCTCCAGTTCAAGGGCAGCATGCCTTAGCACTTATCTTTCCTCCCGATACTGCAGCCAGCTGCACATATAGAATTTATTGGTCTGACTTCCTGTGTACATGCTAATTGGCTGTGAACTGGGACATAACAATATTTACTACTTATTGACCTTCCTGATATGTATCCTAGACATAGTCAAATGTATACTTCCTTACATTCATCTTGTCTAACAAAACATTTGATGGAAGTCACCTGGATATTTCTAGTCAGCCCTGACCTTTGGTTGATTTAGTGACATTTCACAGTCAAAACCACACTCCCAGGTAGCCCCCTCCCTCCCTTGGGCTATTTCCCAGTGAACTCTGGATGAAATACCTGTGCAGTAGATACAAAAAGTGCATGTTTCTTTAAGAACTGACCACCCCTTTACTACTCCCTAATCCCACCCCAAAACACCTAATTGACATATTTCACCCCCAAATCTCATATTTAAACTTTCCCTGTGCCCTTGTAAGGTTGCAGGTTCCCTAAGAACTCTTGCCCGCTGTAAAGCATAATAAATCTTTGCCACCTTGACTTAAAGAATGTTTGAGATCGTGAATTCATTACAGATGGCCCCGACCCTTTCCAGTACTCGGGTCCTCGAAGGGCACTCCCCCTCAACGACCTCACCTGGAAACCCCAATCTTGGGGTTCTTGGACCTCGTCTCCCTCAACAGAATCAAATGAGAAAATATTTGTAAATTGTCTGACACAGTAGGCATTTAATAAATACTTGTTTCCTTCCCTTCTCTCCCTTTCCTCATTTCATAATTCACACTGGCAATGCCCCTGAAACTATTTTCCATTTCTTGTTTCTTTAAAAAAAATCCATTCCCTTTCTGTATTGGCCAAGTGTTCTCCTGCCCAAAAGAAACCAGTTTCTCTAAGATAATGTTCACAATGTGTGCGTATGTCCTGGCCAGGGTGGGGGGGGAGCAAAGAGGAGGGGAAGCAAAGTTAGCAGAAACAGAGAATGGAAACCATGATAGATTGATGCATGAATAGTGCCATCAGGAGAAAGCTAGAAAGAATTACTTCCTATTACAACGGCAGAGAAGATAGCCATATATAGGCTATCTCTATACTCTCAAAAGTATGATGAAGCTGAGATATATACTGCTGACATCAGGAAAAGGAGATGAAGCCAAGGAGAGAGGATCCTCTGGATCTTAAAATCTAGTAGCATGACCTCATCATAAATTCCTTATCTATCCCACCTGTACATGTAAGACCCTACATGGAAATGATGGTGACTGTTAAGCTATCCTGGACAGAGCAGTGTGAGGATTATCATGTTCCAGTTTTTTTGTAAGAGACATTTGAGAAAAAATATTGTTTCAATCTTTGAATGGAAATGACAATCCATGGAGTGACAAAAATTGCCCATAGCTGAGATACATCAAAGGAAGCTTGAAGTTTTCCAAGGAACTTTCTGGCATTAACAGGGCAATGAGTATGTCTAAATCTACTCTGTATCAATGGAATGTCAGCACAAATTGGAACCAATTGCAGTCTGATAAAAATGCTAGCTGTTGTTCAGTCGTTTCGGTCATGGCTGAATCTTCGTGATCCCATTTGGGGTTTTCATGGCAAAGATACTGGAGTGGTTTGGCATTTCCTTCTCTAGATTATTTTACAGATGAAGAAACTGAGGCAAACAGGATTAAGTGACTTGCCCAGGGTCACACAGCTAGTAAGTGTTTGAGGCTGGATTTGAATTCAGGTCTTCCTGACTCTAGGTCTGGTGTTCTATCCACTGTGCCACCTAACTGACATAAAATGCTAGTAGGATATTGCAAACAACAAACTTTGACCATCCATTCAGCCTCATGGAAGACAGAGAGGCACATGATGACAGTTTTTAAAAGAGCGCTGGCTCTTCAACCTTAGAGTGTGATCCTCAGAAATTTGATTTTGGTGATTCTTTCACACCAGAATATTAGATGAAATACTTGAGGCAGGAATTCAGCAAAAGATACAGCTATGTCTCCCCACTCCTTATTCTGCCCTGATCTTGCTTCACCTAGCTTGGAACCAGGCCATCACAATACTTCCTGTAGTCTCCCCTCCATGACATCACTCTTAGACTATCTCTACCCCTAATTCCATTTCTAACCCATTTCTGTGTCTAACTCCACGTCCAATCCTAATTCTACGTGCGACTCTGTGTCTAATCCTAAACTCAGGGTCTGTTCCTGTTTCTAACTCTAATTCCAAGTTGTACAAAGTCTATTAGTCCTCCCCAAATGGCTCAGAAACAGACATTTCAAGTGAAGACTGTAATGCCACAATTAGTTCAAATGGGGGATAGGACAGAACTCCACTTCCTAGGGACACTGATCTTTATTACTATACTGATGACATTATATTGACTGGAACAGACAAAGCCAAAGTGGCAGAGTACCTAGATTGCATGGTGGTTCATAACAGGAACAAAGGGGGGGGGGAAATAATATTAATTCTAAGAAAATTCAGAGTTTAGCCCACTTAATCAAGTTTTGGGGAATACAGTGAATGAAGAAAACCCAAATGAATCTAGGCACAGTTTAATAGAAGCTACTAATACTTGTGGCTGATGGCTCCTGTTTACTGGCTCACTCGCTGAGACTATTTCTTTTTTTAAAAAAATCTGTTCCCTTGGCTCTTGGTCCAATTTGACCTCTGGATTTGCTTAAAGACCCCTAGGGAGGGAGAACTCACAATCTCCCAAGGCATCCCATTCCGCTTGAACAGCTTTAGTGGTTAGGAAGTTATTTCTAACATCAAACAAAAATTCGCCTCTGAAACTTCACTCTATTCCTTCCAGTTCTGCCTTTTGGGGCCAAATGGAATAAACTCTTTCCCACATAATAGCCCATCACATGTTGAAGATAGTTGTAATTTCTTTGTTAAGTTTTCTTTTCCTCAGTCTAAATAGCCCCAGCTTCTTCAAGTCATCATTGAAAAGTTTATTTTGAGACTCTGGACACACTTGAACTTAATATTATGTTTCCTAAAATGCACTGGGAACTGAAAAACATAATATTCTAAATATGGTCTTAACAGGTTAGACTATAGAGGCACCATTACCTCCAACTTCCTATATACTATGCTTTTTTCTATATTAAATTTTTTTCAGTATTTCATTTTCCCCAATTACATGTAAAAACAATTTTCAATATTTGTTTTTAAAATTGAGTACCAAATTTTCTCCTCCTCTCCTCACCCCCTCATTGAGAAGGCAAGCAATTTGATATAGGTTATACACATGTAACCATGCAAAACATATTTCCATATTAGTCATTTTGTGAAAGAAAACATAGACCAAAATAAAAAACCCAAGAAAAATAAAATTTAAAAAGTATGCTTCAATCTGTATTCAGACTACATCAGTTCTTTCTCTGGAGGTGGATAATATTTTTCACCATAAGTCCTGCAAGAATTGTCTTGGATCATTTTATTGCTAAAAATAGCTAAATCATTCACACTGAATCATCTTACAATATGGCTATTACTGTGAACAATTTTGTCCTGGTTTTACTCATTTCACTTTGCATCACTTTGCATCAGTTCATGTAAGTCTTTCTAGCACCTAGCTAGAATCTAGCATCTAGCACCTAACTCATCATTTCTTGTACTATTCCTCCTTCCAATGCAGCATAAGATTACACGAGATGTGCAAAGTTAGAGAATCCACCCCAAATGGTCAGATGGACTATTTGTGCCTGACTTGTGGTAGAACCTTCTGAATGTGTATTGGTCTGATCAGCCATAATCAAACATACTGTGACTTGACTCTATCATAGTGATGTCATTTATTCGAGAATGAAGAACAACAACCACCACCAACCAAGATTTTAGTAGCTTTTTTGGACTGCTATATTAAACTGTTTTTCTCACCCACATTTATTAAAAATTATTAAAAATTTTAACAGTTATTTAAAAATTGATCTCCCTCTCCCATTACCCTCATACCAATAAGCAGAAACAAAAAACAAATCTCTTAATATGTATCTACATAGTTTGCAAAGCTAATTTTCACTTTAGCCATGTCTGAAAATGTATATCTCTTTCTGCATTTTAAGCTCACAACCTCTCTGTCAGGAGATGAGTGGTATATTTCATCTATATTCTTTTGGACTTGTGGTTTATCTTTGTGGTGATCAAAGTTCTAAAGTCTTTTGAAATAGTTTTACTTTATGATGCTATCATCATATAAATTGTTTTGATACTTCTGTCATTTCACTTTGTATCAGTTCGTAAAGATTATCTCAATTTCAGCTGAAGTTGTCCATTTCATAATTTGTTGTGGCACAATATCATCCTATTACATCCACACATCATAGTTTATTTAACCTTTCTCTAAATAGAAAGACAGTCCCTTCATTTCCAACTTTGGGCTATATGTATATATATTTTTTATAATAATACTTGAGATCTTGACCTTTTGTTGCTCCATATGATTTTTGTTATTTTTCTCCCTACTTCTATAACACATTCTTTTGGGAATTTGATTGTTGTAGCACATTAACTTAGGTAGTATTATCTTTTTTATTACATTGGTTCAGCCTACCCATGAGCAATTAATATTTCTCCAATTATTTAGATCTACAAAGAGTGCTTTATAGTTAGATTTATATAAACCCTGGGCAAATCTTGGAAGATCCATCCCCAAATGTTTTATAACTTCCACAATTATTTCAAATGTAATTTCTCTTTCTAGTTCTTGTTGGATTTTGTGGGTTATATAGAGGAACACCAATGATTTATTTGTCCTAATCTTATATACTGCAATTTTGCCAAAGTTATTAATTATTTCAGTTAATTTTTAGTTGACTTTTTTAGGGTTCTCTAAGTACACTTTTATATAATCTGCAAAAAGCAATCATTTTGTTTTTCCTCTGCTCATGATTATTTCTTCAATTTCTTTTTCTGGTCTCATTGCTATAGCTAGAATTTCTAGTACTAGGTTAATTTCTAATACTATTTGTGGTAATAATGGGAATCCTTGCTTCTATCATGACCTTTTTGGAAAGGCCTCTAACTTTATTAAAAATATTTCTTCTTTAATTTGATTTAGGTAACTACTACTTACTCTATATGACTTTCAAGTTTCTAACAGAAATGAATGTTGGAATTTGTCAAAAGCCTTTTAAGTATATGATTTTCTTTATGTATATTATTGACTAGTTTATTATATTTATAGTCTTTCTTATGTTGAATCAACCCTGGATTTTTAGTATAAACCCAAGCTAATCATAGTGTCTGATCATTTTAATGTGTTGTTTTAGTATATTTGCTGTATTTATCATTTTTTGCATCAATGTTCCTTAGGTATATTGATGTAGGTTTCTGTCTAATTTTCCAAAATTTGCTTCAAATTATTAACTTCTTCCTCATTTATGTTTTGGCTATATTTTCCTAGTACTGAAAGGGGTACATCAAAGGCCCTACAATTTTAGTTTTACTACTAATTTTTTCCTCCAAATTGATTAACTTTTCCTTTAACAATTTATATGCAATGTTATTAGGTGCATATGTATTAAGCATTAATTTGCTATATATTAATTAATTTATCAACATTAACTTGTTTTATATGGTGTCTTTTTGAAATATGATTTCTCTCTTTCTTTTCCTATAGCCTTCTCAGAGATCATGATCATTACCCATGCTTTTTTGAGTTCACCTGAAGTATAATTGCTTTTGTTCCACCTCCTCATTTTAACTCTGTGTAAATCTTCATATTTCAAGAGTGTTTCTTGTAAACATTGTTGGATTCTGGTTTCTAATCCATTCTACTATCCTCTTTCATTTTATGGGAGAGTTCATCTCTTTCTACATTCATGGTTATTCTCTTTCACATTCATGGTTATATAAAGCAGAGGTGAAGAGTACCCCAGGCTTTGGAGACAGTCTGTACAAAAGTACAAAGGTACAAGATGGATTGTCATGTAAAGGGAACAGTAAGTAGACCAATTTGGTTGCTATGTAGAATGAATATGTGTATTGTGGTGGTGGTGGTGGTGGTGTGTGTGTGTGTGTGTGTGGGGATGAGAACAGTGGAGAATATGTAATCAGTGTATAAAAATTGGCCTGAGCCACATTGAAGGGATTTAAGAAAAGTGTGTATTTTATTCTAAAGACAATGGGGAGAAACTACATCCTGAGTCAGGAAGTGATATAGTCAGACCTGGGCTTTAGGAATGTTGGTTTGTCATGAGTAGAACATGGGTTTCATAAGGGAAAACATGGATGCAGGGTTACAAATTAGGAGACTATTGTTTCAGTAGTCAGGGTGAAAGATGATAAGAGTCTGGATTTGAGTAATTGTGGTGTGAGTAGAGATGAGGGAACTGATGATACAAGAGATATTCAGGAGGGGGAGATCTGGGCACATTTGTAGGTAGCAGGAAAGGATCCAGTAGATAAGAGGGAATTAGGAAGAAAAGAGGGATGATCAAAGGGGAAGACTGCTGGAGGAGATGGGAGGGGATGTGATTAAGGCTTGGCACTAGCAAGGACTGTCTCTTCCTCTGAAACTAGAGAAGAGAGAAACATCACTGATGTCCAGGTGATTTGAAATGTAGAAGTGTGGAGAAGGGGGAGCACATGACAGCTTCTCTCAATTTTTATGGGGAAGTATGAGGTGAGAAGCTCTGCTAAGAGACAAGGGGATGACATGATCTATGTACCTTGAGAGAAGAAAATCAGGTTTGAAACAACCTTTGTGCTGGTACATTACCAAGGCAATTAGAAAGGAATAAAGCTTGATGCAGTGAGGACCTGGATAACAATATAACAGAGAGTGTATCCTGTTAACATAATATGATTAGTGTACGCAGTCAGCATAAGTACATGAATTCCTCCATCAGTGTTCAGCAGTGTTGAGGTTGGAACAGAGAAGGTGGATGGCAGGTGATAATCCAAGAGTGGACTTTAGAAATGAATGCATGTAGGTAGGCCTAAGGGCCAAGTGATTCAAGGGTAGAGACAAGATAAAGTTGTACTGATTATATCAAAATTGCAAATGGGACAAAAAAGTGAGGTCAGAGCAAGGGTGTTGTACCAAGCGGGAAAAGCAGAGAAGGACAGAGTGACTAGAGGTTGTCGTGAGGATGAGGATAAGTTTAGGAGGGATGAGCAACAAAGAGAGATGGAAAGATAGCAGGTCATGGTTAGACAGTGGAATTTCATAATTATGGCTATATGGCTTTGACTCCCAATTAACCACTTTTCTTCAATCATTTCTTGTGCAGGGGTTCTTCCCCTTGGCATGGGAAACAAAAATAGAAGAAGGTGAGAAACAGTGCCTTCTTTTCTTCACCTATTGCCATCACTTCATCTGCTCCATGTAGTAGTTCCGTCCCTTCTTTCATCCTTCTCTTACCCAAATAAAACTAAAATTCCTTTTTTTCTGTTCTTAATTTTCCTCACTTGGCTCAGTTAATTATGAATTTTAATACTCTTGAGATTATTCTTTTTAGTAGTATTTTATTTTTTCCAATTACATGTAAAGACAATTTTTAACATTCATCTTTTATAAAATTTTGAGTTCCAAATTTTCTGCCTCCTTCTTTGACCCCTCCCCTAAGATGGTAAGCAATTTGATATGGGTTACATATGTGCAATCATGTAAAACATTTCCACATCAATCATGCTGTGAAGGAAGAAACAGAACAAAGGGAAAAAATCATGAAAAAGTAAAGTGAAAATAGTATGCTTCAATCTACATTTTGATTCCATCATTGTGGAAGGAATTTTTGGAATTGTCTTGATGCTATTCTTACAGAAACATGCTACACTTGTGAATTAATCTTCTTTTCTTTGAGCTTGCATTTTCTGTTCATATCTCCTTAAAATCTGTTAGGTGATGAGTTCCCTGTGAATCCACATCAGTCTAATTGGCCAAATCCTCCATTTCCTCCTCATCAGAATAACTTCTCTTCTGAATGTTATTTTGAAAGCTTCACATCCTTCACAGGCTGACTTCCCCCCAAAGAATTTTAGTCTGAGATGCTATCTATTTTTGCTCTGATCCCTTTGAAAACTGCTCTGGCAAAACTTGTCAGAATATCCCTGGCTTTCCTCTCCTTCTCTATCATGAATTCCAAGATGGAATGGCTGCTTCCTCTCAAAATTCTTATTTCCACTTCAACAAGCAGTTCTCCTTATTGGTTGAGAATCAGATCTAGAAGAGTAGTTCCTCTTGCTGCTCCTGTATATTTTGGAGAATTATATTATCATTAAAGTGAACCAAGAAATTAATGGTTTTGCTTTTTGGCAGAAGGAGAGCTCCAGTCAATGTCAGTATAACTGAAGTCCCCATATATTACTTTTTCTTGCCTCCTATGAACTGTTGACAAATTACATCTATTTCCTCTTTCTGTCCCAGGTACTCAGGAGTATACCCCAATGACAATATTACTTCTGCTCTTCTTTTTATCTCCACCCAAATTCTTCATCAAATGTCCCCACTGTGGTTTCTAGATATCCTTACATGAATGTGGCGGGGACTCGGTCTTTGAAATCCAGGATATAATCACAGAAAAGGGGCCAACAACAAGCTAAAAAAGTAGCTTTGACATTTACGAGGTAGGGACAAGTCCCTTGTGTGAATTAGAAAGGGAGCAATGATATAGAATAAACAATGATTGCTACACCCTGGGTGATGTTTAAAATTCAGTTCAATTGGTCTAAGCAGAAGTTAGACTAGAAGAAGAATCTAGGTCCTGATGAGATGAGTAGAAGATAGTGCAGAATTTGAGGGGACAAAAGACTGTGAAATGCTACGTGGAGATGAAGGAGCAGACATTCAAGGCGGCCACCAAAAGTGTAAGGACCAGAGCTCTGGGAACAAAGTCATTTGGACCAATGAGACAGATGTTGTGTGGCTGAAAACTTCTTCCCATTTCCCAATTATAGTCTCCAAGGTAGCAGTGCTATTATCTCCCCTGGGTCATTGAAGCCTGGAGCCTTTCCTTCTAGGTATAAGGAAACTCTCTCTTTCTTTGTCTTAAGTATTTACTTCGTCTTTATAAACACACACACACACACACACACACACACACGCACACACTACACACAGAGGCATCTAAATCTGGGTATGCTTTTTGGAAATACAGTTGGGAAGAGGCAATTGCTGCAGCATTATTGCCAGAGAAGAAAACAAATCTAACATTGAGGTGTTTTGCCAGAGCAATTATGCCCACCAGACCAATTTTTCTATGCCATATTTGGGGAGCAGTTCACCGAGGGGTTGTCTTCCTCTTCATTCCACATATTGATAACTAATATGCAACTTTTCTCACGAGTCCTCTGCACAAGGTTTAACTTATTTAGGCCCCCCAATACTGCCTCTGTCTACCACTATCCACATCTGGAGTTGGGCCAGAAGCAAACCGGGGGCCACCTACTCCCACCATTTTTTATCCATACTTACCTCATTGTGGACTCAACCTTACATATTTTACAGATTCCTCAATTGGTCTATTAAGTACATCTTTCCTACAAGATTGTCTGCTTTCCTAATACCCACAATGCAGCATTATATTTTCTCCTAACTTCCTGCCCACGCAATGGAAATTCCACCTGCTCTGGAAGTACATGGTTAGTAGACTCTAACTCTATTCTATAGATCCTCTGTGGTCAGAGAATAGTGTCCTCAACTAAGATTCCCGGAATTGACCTTACCAGACAATCTGTCCATGCCTCCATGGACATTTATAAAGATAAGGGTGCAAAAGATTTCTTATATCATAAACAAGGCAAACATCTTTTTTTGCATCAAGGTTCATCAAAGGAAAATTCTTTGGGGAAAAAATGGGAGGCAGAGTGGAATTCTTTGCTTGCCTGGCTCTGGAATCATGAAGAAAAAGAAAATTTTCAGTAGCATAATGTGGTAGGGAACAGATGGGGCTTCCTAGGAGCCAGCATTAATTAACCAGCTTGGTGGCTTAAGGCCCTGGGTCCAAGCATATTGCATGGGTCCCAGTGGATTTGGGCACACACTATGCACACAGGCAGTGAAGCCCAGAGCCAGGAGAAGTCCCAGCCTCCCAGCCCAGAGTATTAAGAAGAGAAGGAAGGGGAGGGGAGGATGTTCACTAGGCTGTTCTTGTCTTACCCCTGTTCCCGTTGTGGGGGAGGGAGGACCCTGGCAAGAAGGGCAGAGGTATGGTATCTTCCTAAATCCTACATTCCAAAGTGCAGTAGCATCTTCCCTTCTAAGTCAGTCACTGATCTAAAAATCTTTGCATGTCAGTGAGCCCCACCTCAGTCTGTAAAAGTAATGGAGGAAAAAAATTTATTGATCAGGACAGAAAGAAGAGAAATGACCCCTTGCTTATCTACCCTGATGCTACCCCAGGTTTTAATTTTAGGGGAACTTTTGTCTCAGTTGATGAAAGAATTTCTCAGATTGAATGCATAGCATTACAGGCATTTGCCAGCTTTTTAAGGGACCAGTTAATAATTTCCTCCCTAGACTTTGACTAGTGCTAATCAAGCAACAATTCTAAATAATGGCTCCCACCCACTCAGGTTATCCCTTTCAGGGGCCTGGGCAAGCTTATGTCCTTACTGGGTAATGTTATTCATGAATTTCCAAACTCCTTTTACATACTGATTTTTAATATCTTCTCTTTACTTTACCCACTTTCTAGCATAGGATAAAATTAATATTCCTATTATTACCCAGAGATAATTTGTGTGAGCAGAGGGAGAAAGTTGACAGAAAAACATTTATAGCTTTAAAAAAAGTTTTATTGATGTCACTATGTTACATCATAGTCGTTTATGTATATATCACTCCATTCTGCAACACTCAGTTGAACCCTCCATTCTAAGAAAGAAAAATATTGAAGCAAAACAACCATTATAGTGATTGTGTCTGTCAATGTATACAACATTCTGTCCTTATACTTCTCTGTCTCTTAGCTGGAAGGTGGCAGATATGTTTTGTTATCTCTTCCTGGGAACCATTATTATTTTTCTCAGAATTTGACTTCCTCTTACATTTTTGTAGTCATCGTGTATATTTAAGCTTGTTTTACTCTGTACCAGTTCATAAAAATCTTTTCATTTCTATGAATTCCTCAAATTCCTCATTTCTTTTTGTATAACAATATTCCATGACACTTATAGCTTTTTGATGAGGTTAAACACATTTTTTTTTGGAATCTTCATCTGGATGTACCACAAGTATCTTAAAGTCAATATGTCCAAAACAGAATTTCTTATCTTTCTCTCTAGACCTCTTCCTCCTTCTACCTGCCCCCTTGGTGTCAAGGGCATCACCATTCTTCTAGATATCCAACGTAATAACCTAGGACTTATCCTCTTTTATTCCTTCAAAAAATTTTGTGTTTTTTCAATTCACAAGTATTTGTTTTTTTCTCTCCCCACTCCCCTCCACTAATGGGGAAAATTGTAACAAATATGCATAATAAAAGCAAAACAAATTCCCACATTGGCCATGTCCAAAATTGTATGCCTCATTCTATGCCATATTTAGTCCTTTCACCTCTCTGTCAGAAGGTGGGTAGCATTCTTCATCATCAATCCTCTGCAATGCATTCATCAGAGTTATTAAGGCTATCTGAGTTTTTCATTTTTACAATGTTGTTATTGTTGTATAAATTGTTCTCCTTGTTCTGTTTACTTTACTTTGTATCAGTTCATAAAATCCTTCCAAGGTTTCTCAGAAACTATCCCCTTTATAATTTCTTATGGCAAAATAGTATTCTGTTACATTCATATACCCTGATTCATTCAGCTACTTCTCAATTGGTGGGTCCTGCCTTTGGGGGAAGGAAGGAAATAAGCATTTATGTAGCACCTACTATGTGCCAGGTACTGTGTTGTGTTTTTACAAATATTATCGCCTTTGATCCTCACAACAACCCTTTGAGGTAGGTTCTGTTATTATCCCCATTTTAGATTTGGGAAACTGAGGCAAACAGAGGTTAAGTGACTTGCCCAGGGACACACAGCTATTAAGCGTCTGAGGTCACATTTGGACCCATGTCTTCCTTATTCCAGGCCCAGTTCTCTATTCACTGCCCCACCTAGCTGCCTATAACCCTCTTAGTTATCCTCCTTCATTCTCACTCACCCTGGTATCCTATCCATTACCAAGTCTTTCTACCTCTTCGGTTTTGACCTTTTCTATCCCCTTCCCTTTACTCACGCATCCAATAACCTAGTTCAAGTCCTTATGACCTCATCTGAACTATTGCAGTAGAATCCTCAGTGGGATCCCTGCATTCAGTCTTTCCTCTTTCCAATACATTCTCCAGACAGCCACTACATTTATATTCCTAAAGCTCGGTCTGATCTAAATTCCTAATCAAGAAGCATCAGTGGCTTCCCATTCCCTTGAGAATAAAATACAAGCTCCTTTGTCTGGCATAGATTCACAGAATTTGGGTGTTGGAAGGGACCTCAATAGCCATCTAGTCCAGTCTATACACAAAAAGAAACCTGGCTATTAATACACCTGACAAACAGTTGTCTAGTTGCTACTGGAACACCTCCAAACTGGAGATTATCTAGGCCAGTCAATTCCGCTTTTGGACACCTTTAATCATTAGAAAGGCAGCTAAGTGGCTCAGTGGATAGAGTGCGGGGACCTGGAGTCAGGAACACTCTTTACCTGAGTTCAAATCTGGCCTCATTCACTTACTAGATGTGTGACCCTGGACAAGTCATGTAACTGTTTGACTCAGTTTCCTCATTTGTAAAATGAGCTGGAGAAAGAAATGGTGAACTGTTCCAGTATCTTTGTCAAGAAAACCCCAAATGGGGTCATGAAGAATTGACATGACATGACTGAAATGACTAGACAAAATCATTAGAAAATTTTTCCTGCATCAAGCCTAATTTTGCCTATTTGCAACTTCTACCTAAAACTCCTGGCTCTGCTCTCTGGGGTCAAACAGAACAAATCTAATCTCTCCTTAAATGATGGTCCTTTTTGGTAGGATGGCAGTTTCCTCATAAATCTTCCTTTACTCTGACTCACACAATTCCTCCACAATGTCCTTCAGCCCACCAGGTTCCCTGGTGAAGTTTCCTCCCCCATAGAAAGACCAATAACAAGCCCAAGCCATGTGGACTTTGTGCCTCTCATACTTGGTGGGTGACCCAACAGTGTGTCAATCACGGCACTCTGATGATCTCAGACATTTAATAGTTGTGTGACCCTGGCTAGGTTACTTTATCAGTGTTAGTTTCCTCATCTATGAAATGCAGATAATAGCACCTACCTTGAAGGGTTTTTGTGAAGATCAATTGAGATTACATATGTGGGTCACTTGGCAAACTTGAAAATTCTATATAGACCTCCAATTTCTGATTTAATTTTTTCTTTTATAGATTTTTATTTCTCTTTTGAATCATTTTTGAGTATTTTGATCTTTTTTATGATTTGTAGAAACCCACTAGGTTTATCAGGGTCTACTGAATTACTGTCCTTCATACTATATATTTATTAAGAGAACTTTATATTATCTTTGAGATTTTACTGATTCTTTCCTTCTGCTTTTAGATCTTCATTACTGATTTATCTGCTTGTATGCTGGGCTTTTTATCAAGGCATTTTCTCTTTTCTCTTTGGTGTTTCAGCCTCAGTTTTGGATGACTTCCAGATCTGTTTATCCAGCTCCAACCTCTCTCTTGATCTCAAGTCTCAAATCTCCTTTTGGACATCTCCAATTGGATGACCTGTAGAAATCTCAAACTCATCAAATCCAAATCAGAACTCATTATCTTTTCCTCCTCTTCCCTGTTTCTGTTGAAGGATGCACCATTCTATCAGCCACTTGTGCTTACAATCTCAATGTCATTCTCAACTCACCACTTGTACTCCCCCCAATATCTTCAATCTGTTGCTAAATCTTGTCATTTTAACCTTCATCATATCTTTCACATATGTCCCCTTCTTTTCACTCACATGGCTGTGACCTTTATCACCTTATAGGACTTTACCACCTCATGCTTGGGCTATGCAATAATAGCCTTCTGGGTGATCACCTTCACTCAAGTCTTTCCCCAATCTGGTCCCTCTCCACTCAGTTGCCAAAATGGTCTTTTTAATGCACAGTATGACCATGCCACCTCTTTGCTTAATAAATTCCAATTATTTCCTATTACCTCCAGGATGAAATGTAAATGTTCTTTCTTGACATTTAAAGCTCTTCAAACCTGGCCCTTCCTACCTTTCCAGTCTTCTTACACTCTGCTCCCACCCATTTTCTACAGTGCATTGACATTGATCTTCTTACCTTTACTCACATATGACTCTTCAACTCCAGACTCCATTCCTTTCACTGTCTGTCCACCAGGCCTGGAATGCTGTCTTTCTTCACCTCTGCTTTCTGATTTCCATTAAGATTCAGCTCAAATTCCAATAGGACACTATTCCTGACACCATCCCTTCTTCTTCCTCCCCTCTTCTTGCTTAGTGACTTCCCTCTGAGGTTACCTTCCATTTACATTGTATATATCTTGCATGTATAATTTTTTGCATATTATTTCTTCCATTAGAATGTAAGCTCCTTGAGGGCAGGGACTATGTATCTTTGTATCTCTAGTACATAGCACAGTGCATGTATCAGTAAGGCAATAATAACAATGTAGATGATAATTGTCAAAATGCCTATGTGGCTCTGTACTGCAAAGTATATGAGACTATCCACATAGAAGGTAGAAGAAGTAAACCATTTATTCAGACACGAGAGAACCAGATCCCACAAGCCCTTTGTCCAATCTATCAGAGCAATAAAACATTCAATGCACAATATCACAACATGGATCCTCACCATCCCAAAACCTCTCTGACCCCCTGCTGGGGTCTTCCCCAAACACAAACTCACAGTACAGCTAAGTCAGCCTGTTTGGCTCTAACTATCATGATAGCAGCCATTAGCAGCCATAACTGCACTCTCTCTCTCTCTCTCTCTCTCTCTCTCTCTCTCTTTCTCTCTGTGCATTTCCTGTGACATAACTTCCTTTTCTTGTCAGGAAGCTCCTCCCACCACATGTGACTTAGGCTTCCTGTGATGTTAGCAGGTCACATGGCATATTAATGGGTGGGAAAGATTTTCAAATCTAAATTGCTACTATGATGCATGACACATAATAAATGTTTTTAAAAATTCTTGTTGATTGACTCATTAATTTTTCTTTTTTGGTCCCTCTCTCATTACTAGTGAACTGATTTATGAGACTGGGCTTCAGGACTGCTTTTGCTTCCTTGCATGGGGAGATATAGGGTTCACTGGACTGCACCCTTGCCTGAGTACCCTCTTAGGGAGCAGGATTGGCCCTAGCTGGGTTTTAGTCCTCTTTCTTCAGGCCTGATACTCATGTTGCTCTTCCCAGTTCCTCCCTATGTTCTTCTCCTTTTCCTTCAAAGGGCTAGATGAAACAAGTGCTTGCCATTTCCTGCAAAATGGGGAAAGGTAGGAGGTGTTGAGGCAGAGTGGGTACAAATTTAGAGGCCTGTATTATAGGATCAGGTCCTAAACAAGCTTCTGAGTTTTTTGGTTTTTTTTTTTTTTTTGTGTTCCTGCTCCATATGCATGAGGGTAGGAGCCTTGAGTGAACTCTCTAAGAATTAGAACCAGCTAATATGAATTCATAAGATTTTTACCTTGTTGGAGATTTTGAATTCTTTTTCTGTGGATTTAGTTGTAATCACTATACCTGAGGGCCATAGTTCTTTTTTGGGGGATTGGAGCATTGTGAACAGTCTGGAAAAAGCAAGTAGTCTTCTGTCTTACTGGTTATATGACCTAAATGTCTAAAATGAGTTACTTGGACTAGATGATCCCTTGATCCAAATTCAGTCTGAATATGGCCAAATAAGCCGTAAGTTTAAAGAAAAGATGATATAATAGCTTCCTTCCAGTGCTTCAGTCTTCCTCTATTATAAAGTTTTTAAAGAAGGAAATATGGTCATTCTTTGAGAATGCATAAATGTACAACTGCAAAACCAGTAACATGCACAGATAAAATTTTATTTTTTTTGGAGGGGGGAAGGCAGGGCAATTGGGTTTAAGTGACTTGCCCAAGGTCACAGAGCTAGTAAGTGTGTCAAGTGTCTGAGATCAGATTTGAACTCAGGTCCTCCTGACTCCAAGGCCAGTGTGCTACTTATTCCACCACCTAGCTGCCCAGAGGTAAAATTTTAAATAAACACAAGTTGTAGATGTATAACAGTCCACAAAAGATGTAATACTGAAAAGTCTTATGGAGACAGGCATTAATATCTTAGAATTAATTAGATTACTTTGTTAGAGCCAATGCAAGAGAAGAAAAGATGAGTACAATATAGACAGACAGCCAAGTGATATTCCCCCAAAGTCACACAGGCCATCTGGTTGCGAGTCACAGGTCACAGGTTTCTAACCTCAGACAGCACCAGAGTTGAAATCTTTCTTTTAGATACTTCATTTGCCACTTCAGAAATGTTGAAGAGAGAATTTAATCTAGCATGTTTAATTTAATCTAGGATGTCTGCCCTTGGAATCAGAAATTAAAGAAAACTTAGTTTTCACTAAGAGGCAGGGAGAGGAAAAAGGAAGCAAAATCTAAAAAGGAGAAATCTCCTAGAGATTGGAGGTAGAGCAGAGAAAAGGTTTGTCTGGTAAATCTGTGACAATCTAGTGCCAATCTGAATCATTATGGCTATATGTCTACATCTATATCATCTGTATCTATATCTCAATCCTATTTTGGTAATATCCACCTCTTGACAGGGTAATGGCATTCCAGAAATGTTAATTATGTCTTTTTCCTGATAAAAATATGAAACTTAGGATAAAACTAAATTACCAGGTATGGGGATGCTGTCTCAAAATTTATACTCAGCTGTCAAACTGATCTTCCTAAAGTTCAGGTCTGACCACATCATTCATTTATTGAATACATTCCAGTAGGACAAATCTAAAATCCTCTGTTTGGCTTTTAAGACTCTTCATTAACTTGCCCCCTTCCTACCTTTCCAGTGTTCTTACATTTTACTTCCACTCTGTGATTGGTCCGGTGACCCTGAGTTCCTTGCTGTTCCTCTTAGAGGACACTCCTGTCTGTGAGTATTTACACCTGCTGTGCCCCAGGCCTGGAATGTTCTCCCTCCTCATCTTCACCTCCTGGCTTCCCTGGCTTCTTTTGAGTCTCAGCTGCCTCACCTTTTGCAAGAGACTTTCCTAATCCTACTTAATTTTAGTTCCTTTCTCTTGAGACTACCTACAATTTATCCTTTCTATATCTGGTTTGCCCAAGTTGTTTGTGTATTGCCTACCTCATTAGACTGTGAGCTTCTTGGAAGCAGAGATGAGGGTGTTTTTTGGTTGCTGTTTTTTTTATCCTTCCCTCCATCCTCAGAGCTTAGCACAGTATCTGGTACAGTAGGCGCTAAAATGCTTGTTGACTGACTGACTAGTCCTCTGAATCTAGCAATAGCATTCTTATGATTGCCCTCCACAATTTTTACCTCATAGATACACTGGTCATGATATCACTTGTCCTTAAAACATACACTTTTGTTGACCTGTCCAATGTAAATAACTCACTTGCTATTTTGCTAAAAAAAAAAGAAAAAGAAAAAATAAAGGTTCCCCATGTTCTACAAAATAAAGTCCAAACTCCTTAGCCTGGCACTCAAGGTCCCTCACAATCTCATTCTTTTTTTTGGGTGGGGAGGAGAGGGGAAGGGAATTAGGGTTAAGTGACTTGCCTAGGGTCACACAGATGATAAGTATATAAGGTCAAATTTGAACTCAGGTCCTCCTGACTCCAGGGCTGGCGCTCTATCCACTGTGCCACCTAGTTGTTCCCTACAATCTCATTCTAATTTGCCTTCCCTGCCTTATTTTTTACTAATCCCCTCCATTTCAGCCAATCTGGATCATTTGTCATTATCAAACTGCACCCTGCATTTTCCTGACCTCCATGTGCTCCCTGCACCCGCTTCCCTTCAATGCCCCCTGCATTCTACCTACACACATTGATATCCTTCTTATCAAAGGCCAAGATCAAGAGCCATCTTCTCCATGAAACTCATTGTCCATATCTTTTTTCTTATTTCTACTTTGTCCTCAAACACTTGAATCTATAGTTATTTACCTAATCTTATCTTCCCTAGGGTGTATGGGGTGTTCAGGAGGACTAGCACCTCTGGTGTGATTCACCCAACTCTCACCTTTGGCTCCAAGAAGCTACTGTAGCATGTGCTGTGGCTATACCCCGGTAAAACATATTGGCTGATGGGCTAAACCAGGTGGAGGGTAACCAACAGGCCTCAAACCTGTTAGGGGGATGTCTGTCTCAAGAGGTAGGGGGATATCTATGTCAAGCATGTGAAGACTTTCCCTGGCAGAGAATGGGCAGATGAGAACAGTTTGTTCCAATGGCGATGCAGGTGGCTGAAGCAGGTTCTGTGGAGCCTTTAGACCTTGGTCAGATATCAGAGATGATGACAAGGTCATCTACTGCATCCCAGACCATCAGCAGTCCTCTTGACTTTTGTCTTGCCCCTGGACTTAGATGACTGTGGAAGACAAAGTGAGGCTGAAGACTTTATGCAACTCTGCCTCACTTAAATCCAATTCACCCGTGATGTCATTAGTCCTCTTTGAAAAGAAAGGAAAAATAACATCTCCTTTACTAGACTAAAGGCGTAAATTGTGTTCAGCCATCTTGCTATTCCGCATAGGGCCTAGTACTGTGTCTTACATATGATGAACACTTAAAAGTTTGTTGAATTAAGCTAAAAAAAATTACTCTCTTTTCAGGCATTTGTTTAAAGCTTTTTATTTTGCCACCTATCTATAGCAAGAACTGTCATTGCATAGTGAATAGAGCACTGAATTTGGAGTCCAGAAGACCGGGGCTCAAATCTTCCCTAGGATAGGTCACTATGTGATTTAATCATAAGCCTTTTAGTCTCAGTTTCCTTATCTGTAAAATGTGAACAAAACTTCCTGTAGTCCCCATCTTCCAGTTTTTTAGTGAGGAAAGCAACTTTCCAGTTTCAAAACACTATACAGTTATGAGCTATTATCATTGTCATATTCCAGTGAGATCAATTCCTGTAAAGTACTTTGCAAACCTTAAAAGCCCTGCACACTCTAGCTATCATTACTGTATATGTGTTGGCTTCAGTGAGATCTGTCTTGGAACAGCCGCTATGAGAGACCATAGGCTAGGTCTATGTAGCTTTTCATGGGCAATTTTTAGCATGGTGCTACAAGCAATTAGTTACTCAATAATTGCTTTTTGATGAAAGTAATAATGATGGTGATAGTGATGATGATCACAAGTGGGAGCAATTGAATGAAATTAAGCAAAGGGAATTTCAAGATAACTGTCAGTAAAAGCCTTCTGGTGCTGAAATTTACTAGATTGTTCAGCTCTCCTCAGGGAAAGTTGAGACAATACTTCCCTAGAGATGACTTGTCTATATATAACTGAGCATTTGTAGCGTACTTATTACCAGGGTCCTTTTGCCTAAGAAAAGAACTCCAATGAGTACTTTGCCAGCCCAGCGGGGCACTGAGGAGGGAAGAATCACATGACTCGGGAGGCTTTTGTCTACCTTTTACTTCAGCGATTTGTCAAAGACTTGGTTAGGAGAATATGGACCATCCATACAAGAAATTGAGGGGCATTACAGTAATCATTGTTTATCCACCTTCTTTCATTTTAAAGTCCATTCTAGTTGAGGTAAGGCTGCCTTTGGCAGAGGTATGCTGGAAGTGTTTAACAACAGGTTTTTCAAAAAGAAAAATGAACACAACACACTTTTATATTTAATCTGCATTATTAACATGTGCTTTTTCACTTTCTTATGTCTAGACAATGGATAAAACAATAAAATGAAGCCCCAATTTGTAGCATTTGCCAATCTCCAAGGTGTAAATGCACACATTAAAAATTTTATAATTGAATCTGGCTGTCTTTCAGTTGCAGCTGACTCTCCCTGATCCCTGGTCTTGGGACTGGGGAGTATGGGAGAGTAGAGATTATAGAAATATTGTCAGAAATGATTTTCTGCATTAAGGAGGAGCATTGACTTGCAGAATATTTGAAGGATTGTCATGTGGACAGCTTGGCTTGAGATAGCAGAACTAAAAGCAGTGGTGGAAATTATAGGGAGTAAATTTTTTTCTTTTAAAAATTTCTGATTCATAATTATGAACATGACAAACATAAATAAACATGAATATTTCCTTTTGTAAAAAAGAACAGAAAAAAAGAATTACGTAGGCCATCATGAATCTCTATTAGGTACAACTTATTTCCTAACATGGTAGTTCCAACACTGCCCTGCTTGCCTACTCTACTTCTGAACTTTCTTCTGTCCTCTGCTGTATATTTAAAAAAATAGATTTTATTGATATCTTTTGTTTTTGCATTGCCTAGATTTCTTCCTATATCCATCTCCCTTCTCTCCTCCCAGAGAGCCATACCTTATAACAAAGATTAAAAAAAAACAAAAATAAAAAAGGGAAGAGAAAAAAATAGACAAAAGTGATCGCAAAGATTGAACAAAACAGAAAAATGCAGTATTTCACTCCTGAGGATTCCAAATTGTTCCAAGCAGCAAGAGGTCTTCTCATATCTCTTTTTTGAGGTTCAACCTTATTCTTTATAATTTTATAGCTTTCAGACCTGATTATTTGGTGATGGTTGTTCCTTCCATTTATTTTGTTACAGTCATCTTAGTCATATGTAGCTGTATTGTTTTCTTGGTTCTGCTTACTTTACTTTATATCAAATCATGGAAGTCTCTCCATGCTCCATTGTATTCATCATTCTCATCATTATTTATAGCACAGGAATATTCCATTACATTTATGTGCCAAAATTTATCTAGCTATTCCCAAATCAATAGGCATATCCTTTGTTTATAGTCACCTGTAACCACAAAAAATGTTGTTATAAATATTTTGGTGTATATGTGTATTGACAAGGCAATAATCACAATATAGACAATAATTGTCAATATGCCTATGTGGTTCTGTATCACAAAATATAAAAGGTTCTCCATATAGAAGGCAGAAGAAGTAAACCATTTATTCAGATACCAGAGAACCAGATCCCAAAACCAATAAGCCCAATCCATAACAGCAGCTAAGAATTCAATACACAACATCACAGCAGAAAGCCACTCCATTCTATAACCTCCTTGCCCCTGCTGGGGCCTTGCCACCAACAATCACTCACAGCACAGCACACATCTGCTCTTTCCCTCAGCTCTAAATGCTCTCTCTGCATTTCCCGTGACACACTTTCCTTTTCCTCTCAGCAAGCTCCTCCCACTACATGTGACTTATGCTTCCTGTGATGTAAGCAGGTCACATGGCCCATTAATGGGTGGGAAAGATCTTCAAATCTAAGTTGTCATTACAATATGGAGTCTTTATTTTGGTCAATGTTCTTCTGGGGGTGTATGCTGAGCAGTGGAATCTCTGGGTAGAAGGAAATGAACATTGTATTTTAGTTACTTATTTGCAGAACCTGAAGTTGCTTTCCAGAATGGTTGTACCAATTCACAGCTTCACCAACAATGCTTTATGTACCTGTCTCTTCCCAATCCTCTCCAACATTGACTATTCCCATATTTTGTCAGGGAACAATTTTTTTTAATGATCTGTACTTGAGAT
Organism: Trichosurus vulpecula; assembly: GCF_011100635.1. Lineage (NCBI taxonomy): Eukaryota > Metazoa > Chordata > Mammalia > Diprotodontia > Phalangeridae > Trichosurus > Trichosurus vulpecula. The sequence goes on along the minus strand of NC_050574.1, from coordinate 367,328,550 downwards.
TTCATTGCTGTTGCTAGAGAGGAAATATCTTCTGCCAGTGCAGATCAGCAACTGAATTTTGTAGCACTGAAACTTATCAAAAGTGAAACTTCAACCTAGGAGTTCCTGACTGTAAGGTCAGTTCTCCATGGGGACACATATTTCAACTAAACATAAGAATAAACTTTCTAACAAATAATTTTTAAAGTAATAGAATGAACTGCCTTAGGAGATGGTGAACTCACCAATACTGGAGGTTGTTAAACAGAAGCTGGACAAATACTGGCCTGAAATGTTGCAGAAAGTGCTTATCCTTTGGGCAGGAGTTTGACAGGATTGCTTTTGAAGGCCCTTCCAATTAGAAGATTTCATAGTCTCTTCGGAAAAGTATTACCACAGGGTCAGAATGACAGCCAAATATTTCCATGTGGTTCCATCCGTAGGAGAGTCTCCAGTTTCTGATCTGGACCTTTACATTCAACCATGAAATCAATATATTCAATTGGGATCAATCACAAAATGTTCTATTTGGCTTTCAAAGCCCTTCATAACCAACCTTGAGCCTACTTTTCTAGTTTCCTTACTCCTTACTCTGTGCTATTTCATTCTACCTATCCAGGCATTTTCTCTAGCTATCCCCCAGGCCTGGAATGCTTTCCCACTTCATCTCTACCTGTTTCCTTCTCTGGCTTCTTTCAAGCACCAACTAAAATCCTATCTCTTTCAAGAAGCCTCTCCTATCCCCTCTTAATTCTAGAGCCTTCCCTCATTCATCCATTCATTCATGTATTCATGTATTTATGTAGTTATTAATTAATTTATTCATTTATTTATTTAGATTCCAATGTATAGCCTATCTGTACATATTTGTTTGCTTGTTGTCTTCCCCATTAGATTGTGAGAATCCCGACGGACTATCTTATGCCTCATTTTTTCCCCTAGAGCTTAGCACAGTGCCTTGCTCATAATAGGTGATTAATAAATGCTTTTTCTCTGGCTGACTCAGTCTAATTTGGAATAAGAGCCATATATTCTCAATCCACATTTATCTTTTGACTCCAGCAAAGTAGAATGAAAGGCTAAATATTCTCAACCCACATTTATCTTTTCTCTTTTTTTTCCAAAAAAGATTTACTTATTTTTTTAATTAAGATTTTTTATTTTTAGTTTACAACACTCAGTTCTGCATGATTTTGAGTTCCAGATTTTCTTCCCTTCTTCCCCTCCTCCCTCCCCAAGATGGCCTGGAATCCGATATATCTTCTACATATAACTTCACATTAAACTTATTTACACAATAGTCAAGTTGTAATGAAGAATTATGGCCAATGGAATGAATCCTGAGAAAGAAGAAATGAAACCAAAAAAACAAAAGAAAAAAAAAGGAGAGCAAACAGTTTGCCTCAATCTGTGTTCAGACTCCATAGTTCTTTCTCTGGATGTAGATAGCTCTCTCCATCATGAGTCCTTTGGAGTTGTCTTTGAACCTTGTATTGCTGAGAAGAGTGAAGTCTATTAAGGTTTATCTTTTCTCTTCTTCATCAGACAGAACAAGTATGCAAAAAGACCACAACAACATTGATTTGTTTCTAGGCTGGGACTCCAGCTTTTCAGCCATTTCCCATGATTATTTCATCTTTTCTTCCCAGGAGAGTGTGTCTTGAAGGTCAGAAGTGCATTATTTTTGTTTTCGTATCTCCAACACCTAGCACCTGGCACTTAATAGGTGTTTAATAAATGTTTGTTGAATTTAATTGAATTTATTCATCATGATTCAAATAATGGATTATTATTTCTTGGATGAGGAATTCCCTCCCTTTTCATCTCCACATATTGAAATTTTCCTTTTGTTTCTAGTGCTCAGGCATCACCTCTTCCGTGCGGTGACACCCTAGACAAATTTTTGGATTCCTCCAAGTAGAAGTGGGCTTTATTTTTTCCTGAATCTCTCAGGTCACTCTGTTTCACTTTTCCTATTCAGTTATCATATTCTTTCTTGCATTATATTTAGTTGTGCCTATGATTAATCTTTGCTACAAGAGTATAAGCTCCTTGTGGACAGGAACTATGTCAATTTTTGTTCTTGTAACCCCACTGCCTTTTGTAAAAAGTGCCTTCCCAAGGAGTATCCCCAGCATTGCCCTTCTTACTTTCAGTAAACATTATGGGTACTGTGGGGTCTGTCATAGCCCACAGTGTGTGTATGTAAGGAGGATTTTGTTATCCTTTTTAGAGTTCAGTTTCTCAGGATCCATGGCCATGGTGATGTCTAGTTTCTAGGTGTTAGGTAATAACTCCCAGAATAACCCCAAGGATCCTAGATAGTAATTCCCAGAATCATAGTTAAAGACAGTCCTATTGTGACTGCTCCATGAGATAAGCGGTGACATAATGTGATATTTAGTATACTTGTGCAGAATGATGATATTGCTAAAGTTAACCTGTGAGGCTATTGTTGGCAAGATGCCTTCTTTGTCTGTTGCCCTATAAAGCAAGTGGGCACTGGTCAGTGAGTGGGGAATCCACAGGGAAAAGCATGGGGAATCCGTGTGTGCCTTGACTGGCCCCCATCAAGGCTTGAGGGGATTTAGGGGAATGCACAAGCTGTGCCTGTTTCAGTTGACTCCATTGAGACATAGGAGTAGTTACCCCGCTTTCTCGCTGGCCCCTGCGAGAAGGGTGATTAGGGAATGTTGTAGGAATTGGTACTCAGCAGCAATCTGAGAAGACTAGACTAGAATAAAACTGATTATTTATCCCTCCGACAGGTGTCTGCTTGTCTGACCTGATCAAAAATGAATCTGTTAGAGGCTGGAGTCCAAAAACTCCAGTGCCTCCTGTGCGTTATCTGTGAAACAGCGTGACCCAGCGCTGAAAGAACATGGTGTTTTGGTATGACACGGCAAATACTGAGAGGTTCCTTGGTTCTTCCTCACTCTATGGCAATGCGGGTGGAGGGCTGCATTAGTTAAAAAGAGGCAGGTTCAGCGTGGTATCTCTTCCTTCGGTGCTGCATGGCATCATGGGACTCTGAGACTCCCAGTGAAGGGGGAGGAAAGACTGGCTTTTCTCCACCCAAGCCTAATTGTGACCATACCCCCTGTGTAAGTGGCATGTGTAAGTGCTGCTAGTGTAAGGGGACTCAAATAGGTGAGCTTGCACTTGGGCCTGTGGCTGCTTTTTCTCTTTGCATGTTTATTCTTTCCTGATCCTAAGTGAACAAGTTTTGATCTTGAGGTGGAAGGATCCAGGATTGGAAGTAATTGGTGATTGTCAGAGGTTTGGGGGTCCTGGGGCTCATCAGATTGGAGCAGAGAAGAGTTCCTCAAAGCAATTCCAAAGCTCTTAGAACCAATGAGAGGACTGGCCCAAGCCTGGCCTGTTCTACCATCAGACATGAACTCACAGTTGTTTGGGCAGTGCAAAAAGGAAGTGAGAAATAAAATGCTTCATTAGAAGTCCTGCATACTGATGAGGTTTGAGTATCAGCTTCCCATCAGACTGTACAATAGTTATTAATTGTTACTAAATCCCGTTTCAAATTGTTTTGTTAATACTTTCTGTGAGTCTTTTATGCTTGCAATTCATTTTATGTATAGGAATAACTATCTGTCCCAAGTCCAGTCCAAAGGAGTAGCTTTCAACTACCCTCCCTGGGGGAAACCCTAGATGTGTGCCATAAACTAAGCTTTAAATAATTTGTCCCTGGGGTGGCAGGGTGGGTTTTTTTTAATGAGTTGAGAACAGGTAGCCTAGTCCCCAGAACTGAACCCTGTCCAGACACATACCAGCCTTCAGAACAGGATGGGGGTTCAGTACCCTGGATCTGAGGTAGCAAGCTTGTGGCAATCACAAGCCAGTGAGAACTGAACTAGATTCAAATGTAATTGAGAAATATTTAACAAAATAAGTAGAAACATAACGCAACATAGAAAATGTTAATTTGTGGTTATCTAAGTCAATATGCGGCAGTAGGGATCCCTTTCTGTTTGAGTTAGCACTGGACTATTTTGGTCCAGCAATGATTCTTCAGTGTTAGACTAGTTACAGTACCTTGTATATAGCAAGCATTTTTGCAAATGTGTTTTGAATTAAATTGAAATGAACTGAATTTGTCTATCTTAGCAGTCATCAGATATTATGAAGCTAGGATGATGGAAAGAGCTAATTATGACATGACCCAAAGATAATATTGTATGATTTTCATGTTTTTTTTTAATTTGAGGAAAAATCTACTATCACTGTCACTCCCCTCCCCCCATCCAGATTATTTTACAGTGGCATATGCAACCATGAAAAAATAAAAATGTTTTCTCACAGAGTGTTAGCCTGGGAGGGACCTTAGACATCATCTGATTGGATGCTTCATTTAACTGAGGCTCACAGTATTTGAGTTGGAACTGATGAGTATTTGAGCTGGAACTCCAATTCAGGGCTCCTGCCTCTCAATTTGGGCCCTTAGGGGCTGGGCCTGGAGTCAGTAAGACCTGAGTTTAAATCCAGCCTCAGATACTTAATAGCTGTGTGATTCTGAGCAGGGCACTTAACTTCTCAGTTAACAGCCTCAGTTTCCTCACCTGGAAAATAGGGATAATAAGAGCACCTACCTCCCAGAGTTCTTGTGAGGATCAAAATAGCGTCTCAATAATTCCTAGTCCCCCTCAGATGTGATTATCAAAGGAGGGAATGTGTGTAAAGTGCTTAGCATGGTGCCTGGCACATAGTAGGCACTTAATAAATGCTTATTCCCATTTCTTTCCCTCCCTTTTCACTGTACTGCCTCAGTTATTTTAACTTATTTAGTTGAAGAGTGCTATATTTAGCTGATAGAATCCTAATCTTGTAGCTTTATCATTTTACTTCTCTCTGAGGCTTTTGTATCTGAATCAGTGTGGACTTCTATGCAAATCAGAATTTAATTGTGAGTTATTCCCCTGCAGTTTCCTTACAGATGTTCCCAATGGATGAGTGGATTATATAAAGAACCACCACAATTAGTGGTTGTCTTGCTGAAGGTCTAAACGTACCATTAATTTCTGTTACCTTTTACTGTTCCTTCAATCAAGTAGATGGAATCAAGTAGATCAAGAACTCTACTTTATTCAAGCCATCAATCCCGAAAAGAAACAAAATGCTTGCTTGTTGTTCCTATTAGAGATTAAGAAATACTTGTTTCTTTTGTCCGCCAGACAATAACCATGCAGTTGGAACCCAGCCAGTGACTTTTGCAGCCTTTTTGCAGTCAGGCAATGCATTGCCTGAGATGATGTCTTCTCTCTGCTGGTCAGAGGTACATCTGTTACCTTGAAACAATTTAGCGTTTGTCTCTGCACAATATCTTGATGCTGTTTCTGCCTGTAGCTTGACTATACCATTAACTTGGGGAAAAATTATCTATTCTTTTTATGGACTATACTTGCAATGCTTTTTAAACTGTGGGTCGTGACCCCATATGGGGTTGCGTAACTGAATGTGGGGGTCACGAAAAGTTTGATAACAGTAAAAGGTTTCGACTAAAATTAATTTAAAATTAAATGCGTAATGAATCCAAGGTGTTTCTGGCAGAGCTTGCCCATGTTGCATTGCATGACTTTACTGCAGCTTTGGTTCTGAACACATAACATACACACTTTGCACTGAGCATGCCCTCATGCCATGCAATGCCAACAAACACTACCAGAAAAAATACCTCAACTCAGATTCAAGACTATTGTATGTTATGAATTGCAGTGTTTTTACTGTACATACAAAATTGTTAAATGAATTTTGGCTTGGGATTAGGACAGAATTTGCAACAATTTCTGAAATGGCCCTAAACGTACTTATGCTATTTGCATTGGTAATTAAGGTGGGACTTTTTTACTGTTTTCTCTTTTGGAGCACCTATGTAATGAGGTGCCTTTGATGAGTCTGGCCTTTGTTTCTTTGATTAAATCAGGAGTCTTTAATGACCTGCTTACCTCAAGGGAAAGCCTGGTTTACATGGGTTTGAGTGGCATGTTTGTGATGCCCTTTGACCCTGAAGAAGCTTTTAGGTCAGGTGGGTTTGAATTGCATGGTTGTGATACCCTTTGATGCTGAACAGGGTATATAAACTCAGAGGTTAGTGTTTTGTTTGGGGCTCTCACTCACTAGAAGAGTGTTGGTGTGGAGACTCTGGGTAGCCGCTGGAGCTCCCCAGCTTTGAAGAAAACCCAGATGTTGGTGCTTCTCTTTGGTTGGTGCTTCTCACACACTATGTATGTGAAGTCTTAATTAGACAAAACCTGTCTGTTGAATTGTGTTATTCAATCTGTTGATATTTTCTGTTTCTAATTTCTATTTGTATTTGTTCTGACATTCAGGGTGCTGGCTTGTCCCCCTGAACTAAGTGAATGATATATGTATATTTGATTAAAGTGAGACTGTTAACCTCTTAAAGTTGCTTTCCTTAGAAAGTCAAGTCAAAGAACCTGTGCTGGCAGCTCTTGTTGCTGGTCTTGTTGGGTCTACAGCAGCTGCTAGCCACATTGTTGTTACTCAATTTTGTACTACACATTTATGTGAAGTGACGTTCTCAGCATTGATGATTATAAAATTAGAATGTCGATCAGCTCTAAAAAATGTTGAAGATGTTCTATGTCCTACAGTATCAAATATCCACCAAGATTTAATTCTTTATGTAAAAATAAGTAAGCACACCCATCTCATTAGTACGCACATTTGCTTTCATCTTTAACAAATGGTAAAATTATATGTATACCAAAGAATTGTCTTAAAATAAATTTCTTTATGATTTATTATCAATAAATGTTTGATTTGTATACCTACATTATATGCCTGAGTTCAAGTTTTACAGAACAAATCCCTTTATTAAGGGGCCATATGTGGCCCTCTAGATCCCCAAGTGCAGCCCTTTGACTGAACCCAGACTTCACAGAACAAATTCACTTAATCCTCAGTCAAAAGGCTGCACCCAAGGATCTAGAAGGCCACGTGTAGCCTTGAGGCCACAGGTTCCCCACCCCTACTGGACTATAGAATCAATTAAACTCTGTCATGTATGACATCCCATAAAGTAAAAACTTACTTCCTCAAAACTGTTTGGTAGTTAGGAATAGCACCATATGCCACTGACCACATGTATGCTTCTGACCTCAAAATTCCACTTTTCTTTCAAACAGCTATAGGGGAAAAGTAATATGTGCATGTAATTTGGGGCTTTTGCTGTCCAGAATAATGATTGTTCTTTAAATGAAAAGGTTTGTCATAATCCAGGTCAAAGTGATTCAGTGATAGCTGTTGATCACTAGTTAAAACTTTTCTTATTTTTCTTTTATCTTAACAGCTTTTTGCCTTTAGAGTCTCAGTTAAAATGCAGCCTGCTCTAGAGTCACCTCAGGAATATGAGTAGAGCATTGACAGAAGCAACAGCAAAGAAAAGCAGAGAGGGCACTTGAAAATTTCCTAGATGACATGACTTTCAGAAAGACTTTGGCACCCTCCAAACTACCCAAAATAATACAGTCACTGTTCTGCTCATAGTCCACAACACAGCCTAAAGCCAATAAACCCATATGCCGCTTGACTCTGGATTTCCATGGATTCTGATTTCAAGATAGGCGTAGTTTTGGATAATAAGCATAATTCATCTTCATGGGCTCAAACCTCTACTCAGTTTCTTGGGAAACTTTTAAAAGTTGACTTTTAAGAGCCATCTCAATTTAGCTTATACATTGCTAAAAGATAAACCAGGAAGACTGTGTTGAAATCCTGCCTCTTATGCTCAACAGGTATCTAACCATGAACAAGCACTTAACCCTCTCTGAGCCTCAGTTTCTTCATCTGTAAATTAGATATTGTGACACCCGTAGAACCTTTCTACATGGCTGTTGTGAAACTTAAATGTTTGCAAAATGCTTTATAAGTGTACTTTATACATGTCAATAACTATAATAATTATTAATATATTTTTAATAGTTGCAATCAATTTATTAAAAGAGACGATTGATTAGGCATCTGCAATGGTGACTTCAACTTCTACACCTGGTTCAATGCTGATAGTGATCTGTTTAAAAATTTCAGAAGGACTGTGCAAATCAATAAGGTGTTTGTGGATTCTCATCTGGAACTGACCCCAAGTCTTTGAATCTTCACCTCAAGAAGTTTTTCTAGTTGTGATTTGAAGTGTCTTAGTGGGCATTCAGACTGGTTTCTTCACTTTCCAGTCCTTTTCTTTAACTCCTCTAATTAGGTCAGCACACACTTTCTCTCACAACCTGGCTGATGAGGGTGATTCGGTTCTGGTGAATGGCCACGTCAGGCTCCACAAGTGTCTTGCCGGTGTCTTTGAACGCCATGGCAGTGACTTATTCCTTGGTGAGAGTGAACAGCAGCAGTGAGTCAGGAGGAGGTCAGGCAGAGATTGCCGACTCCATGCGGCTGCAGCAGTGATACCTTCACCAAAGAGCCATTATCAATTATATTAGTAAAGCATTTCACCATGGGAGAATTGTTAAACAAAGCAATAGATGGACCATTTCCCAGATGGCCTCTGAAAAGGGAGGAGGGGTACGCAGTTCAATATTAAGTGTGGCCCACTTCTTTACACCATGCAGGAACTGAAACTCTGTTTGGATCATTCTCCTGTCTTACCATCTCTCTGAAACCTGGTTGTCTCTTATGTTACGCCATGCAGAGTCAAAAACATGCCAGGAATATGGAGGGGGGTCTTGCGTGTTGCCATTGCAGTATCGGATGTCTCTAGATCAGTTCCAAAACCACAGCTTCCCTTCTTCAAACCTGAGTCCTTTTACCATCTAGGTGGCGTAGTGTATGGAGAACTGGGCTTGGAGTCAGAAAGACCTGAGTTCAAATCCAGACTCAGATACTTCCTGACTGTGTGACCCTGGGCAAGTCACTTAACCCTTGTTTGCCTCAGTTTCCTCACCTATAAAACAGGAATAATAATAGCACCTCCCAGTGCTACGAGCATCTCCCAGTGACCATGAGGATCAAATCAGATTACAATTATAAAGCACTTAACAAAGCCTGGCACATAGTAGGTGCTATCTATATGTGTTAGCTATTCTTATTATTTTAATTTTTATTATTTGCATCATCTTTCTTGCGGGGGGGGGTAGGGTAGATAGTGGAGAGACTAGACCTGTGATACCATTGACATAGGGAACTCCCAGTGAGGAAACTCCCTCTATCAATTCAGATTAGACACCAACTCTGAAACTTATTACTTTAGCTGCCTGGGGCACTGAGAAATTAAGTGACTTGCCCAAGGTCACAGAGCCAGTATGTGTCAGAGGGAAGTTTGTCATTTTCTTATGACCCAATTACCTGGTACTGTAGGCACTCATTGGGAAGTAGGTCTTGGGAATTTCTTCCATGGGCACCAGCGAGGTGTGTGTGTGTGTGTGTGTGTGTGTGTGTATGTGTGTGTGTAAGGTGGTATCATTTTCTCATCCCTGACAAATGAAAAATCTATTCCTGAGGCCCATAATTCTATGACAAATGCAGTTCCCTTCTCATCCTATACATCTCAGCTACGCCTCCTCCCTGTAAAAATATTTATAATCTCTATAAATTATACCTGTGTGCACATGTACAGCTAGAAATATCTGTCATAAAAACATCCATTAGTTTATAGGTAGTGTAGTCACTGGCACTCATCCCTGACATCATGTGTTGGGGGCCCTCATCATATCCTTTTGGGAGTAGTATGTCTAGTCCCGGGTGTCATGGTTTAGGAGGCATGTTGATAAGCCAAAGGACATCCAGAGGAAAGAAACCATGATGATAAAGGGACTTGGGTCCATGTACAAGGATTGGCTGTAAGACTTAGAGAAAACAAGACTGGGTGGGAGTGGGGGGAACAGGGGAGGACATGATAGCTGTCTTTCCATATTTGAAGAATTATCATATTGAAGAGGTATTGGACTTGATTGGTTTGGCCCCAGAGAGTGGAACCAGGAGCACAGATGGATGCATCAGAGTCAAATTTCAGCTTGATGTTAGAAGAAAAAAAATTTCCTAACAGTTAGAACTATCTATAAATGGAATGGAATGCCTCAGGAAACAATGGATTCCTCTTCAAAGGAGCTCTTCAGGAAGATGCTGGATGATCCCTTATTGGTTATATTTGTAGTGGTGACTTCCTTGGGGCATTAGGGGAGTTAGATGAGTATTGGGGTCCTTTCCAATTTTAAAATTCTGTGGTTCTGTGATTCATTTAGATTACATATCACTTAGCATGCCATTAGTGGGCACAGTTTGGTTACATGTATAACATCTTCACTCAATACCATGGAAGCATCATATGTCAGTCATCATATCACTGTCAGCCTGATCTGGACACTGGCTGGTTAGTACTTCCACTTCTGTGGAGATGCTATCACATACACATCTGTAGTCTCTGAACCCCATATGGTTGGTTCAGTGCTATGTAGTCCAATTCTGGGGACCTGTAGATAGCCTAGTTAAATGGAATTGTCCCCAGACCCCAATGAATAAAGCTTGGTACCCTCAGGACTATCATAGCTGAGTATTAGTCTCAAAAGGGAAGTCTCTGTATTCAGCTCTGGAGGGAGCTAGGTGGCACCATAGACAGAGGGTTGAGCTTTAAATTCAGGAAGACCTGAGTTCAAATCTAACCTCAGATGCTTATTAGCTGTGCGACCCTTGGCAAGTCACTTAATCTCTGTCTGCCTCTGTTTCTCCAACTGTAAAATGGTGATAATGATGGATCAAATGAGATATTAGTAAAGTCCTTAGTACATTTGTAAAGTGCCAGGACACATAGTAGGTGCTTAAGAAATGTTTGTTGTCTTCCTCCTTTCTCCTTCCCCCTGTCTCATCAGAGGTTCCTTTCACACTGGGTATCTCAGAAGGCTTTCCCAACTCCCAGAAGGGAGTTTCCTCTTCATCCAGATCTTCATTCAGATCCTCATCTTGAGAAAGTGCCCCCAAGCAATTGGGGAATGACCACTCGCTGGAACCTGATTCTCAGATTCTCCATCTATAGTCTTTCAGTTCTTGAAGCTCTGGTAACTTTTCTTCCATGGGCATTAGATATCTGGGCTGTATCATCTTTTCAGGTCTCTGGCAAAAAGCTCTTTTTTAGACCAGCAGATGACCTGAACTTTAATTACTTAGTATGAGGTGACCCTTGACTGGTCCTCTGACTTGTACTCTCTCTGGGCATCAAGATTTTATCTAAAGATTTATTTCCTTGACTTAAGTTCCCAATCATGGACTGGGGTATCATGCCATTGCTTGTTGCTCCCACCACTCCTGTGAGTTCAGGCCTTCAAGTGATCTTTCAACCTAGTGATATACTGGTTGCACACCTCCCAACCTTCTCCATTTTTTGAGACAGATCACCAAGTAGCTGTGACTCTTACCTAAACATGAGCAGTTATGGAGGAAAGCCTATGTCATTGTTGCTGGTAGCATTGCAGGCAGTCATGAGAAAGGCAACATAGTGACTCCAGTGGGCCTTCTGCTCAGGCCTCTGGGGCCCTAACACATTCATCAATTCATGATTCAAATGCTATGGCTCCAGGTCATGAAGTTAGATGGGACCTCAGAGATCATCAAGTTGAGCCCCCTTATTTTACAAATGAGGTAACAAGACCGCCCCCCCCCAGTTAGATAACTTGTTCCAGATTACACAGGTATGAAGAGTTAGATCTGTGAGACCTATGACCCCCCCTCTCATAAAAAGAGTTGCTATGGAAACAGAGAGCAGAGGAATGGGTACAGCAGAGGATATTGCCCTGTCAGCTATTTCTACAACTTAATTAAATTCCTAAAGCCCCCATACTATGTATGAATGTAATTGCAAGACATGTGCCCTCCCCCTACTCCTTAGCAAAATAACTCCTTTCTTAATGTAAAGAAGCATGTAAATTTCATAGTCACGTCTACTGGTAACACCCTTTAGGCAGAAGCTTCATATAGATAAGCTTAGGTGGCCTCAAAGTACTGCTTGAGCTAACCCTGCTGTTCTCCCCAGACAAACCTCCTACTCCTCCCTTTACACATAGAAAAATTGTATAAAAACACATGGTTTTGTCCACTAGCTAGCCAGCTTTAGCCAGAGCAGCCTAGCCAGCTTGGTAACTGATGCTGACTTCCTAGCAGCATAGAGGAGCCCGCCCGACCTTCCCCAAGGGGAGCCACGATCTGGCTTTGGGGGAACCTTCCCATACCCTTGTAAGTATGGACAACTCTGGGCAGACAGTTCCCATTGGTCTTGTCCAACACCATACCTGGCTCTAGACAAATACACCTGTCTTTACAATAAACATCATGTATTGCGCATCACTCCCGAATGGGTTATTCACAGCACTGGCACGTCATGTCACGTTTTGACAGATCCAGGATTCAAATCAAGCCCAGCATTCACCCTACTTCCCTCTGCTGATGTTCCTTTAGGATGGTATACTGTAATTTTAGACTTCTTGATTTTTGACGTCTTCAGATTTAAAAAAATAGCTTGCTTTCAAAATCTCAACCCTAATTATAAGGAATATTCACAAGGAAGTTATATACTAAAAACTACTTCTCCGGGGACACCTTCCCTATGAGGGAGTCCTTCTAGTTTCTGATTGATTGGCCATAGAGGTGTACTGGAACCAGCTATAACCTAGCTTTTAGGAGCTGATTGTTAAATTCTCAGTGTGAGCATTTATACTTCAGAAATAGGCAATTGCTACAAACCAGGGATTGATTTATTTTTGTCTAAACTGCAGAAAGTGTTAATAATGCAGATTAAATTTAAAATTGTGCGTCTCCAGAGCCTGATTGTTAAATGTTTGCCAGCAAACCTTTGGGTAGACCTATACATACAAGGTGAATTAGTTCTTTACTAATTGATTGTTGTTTATGTTCTTCCTATTCCCATCCACAGACAAGAAGTCTATTCTATGTAAATCTTTTCCAAAATCTTACTGTTGCTTATACTCTTCAATTAAGCAGCCTGAATCAGTAAGACTTTCATTTGAATACACCAAGCCTTTTTCTCATACTTTTTACATACATCTGTTGCATCGTAGGCTAGCTAAATCTGATCAGCACCAGCTCCAGAGTCTTCATTTAGCCCGTGTCCAAAATCATCATGAAAGTCTTTCATTAAATGGCTTGGCAAGCTGCCATTCTTGTATAGCATCAACCACCTTCTTATACCAATTGTGGTTTTGGTTATAGTCCTGGACAATACTTCTTTACCAGTCAAACCGTCCAAACCACTTGAACTACCATCTCTTCTCAGACCCTGATGGAGACAGCCCAGGACCCTGAACCCATGAACCTTGGGAATAGCAATGCTTCCATCCAGTGTCCTCAGCCATCTTCTTGGAATGCAACCCCTGTGGAAATGCAGCCTAGCAATTGTTCTGGAGATCCAGGAAGGAAGGTTCTTGTTACCAAATCCTTAAATGTGCTCTGTCAAATGATCATCAGAAACTGATATGATTTTATCAGTGGAAATACCATTAAAGAAGAGGTATTACTATCTGCTTTGCCAGTGGACTCTAAGGATCATAGGACATTTCCATCTGACTTGTAGCCGAAACTTTCCTTATCTATTGTCTCCTCTATTAGAATGTGAGCTCCTTGAGAGCATTTACACATTTGTAAAACAAATAAAAGCACTGTGCCTGGCACATAGCAGGCACTTAATAAATGCTTGTTTCCTTCTTTTTTAAGTGCCTATTTTCATTCTCATCACAAAGCTCTCCAAAGGATGCCAGCTTCCCTGTTATGTTTTTGGTTCTTTTCAACCAAATTTATTTTGATATTTCAGCATCCTTTTTTTGGGTGTGAATGGTATCAACTGCCTTGACATTACAAGAGCCCTGTTGGGGTTGCAAAAGTAAAGGAGACTCATAGCAAAGGTTTTGACAGCACCAATTTGCCAAGCCTGATACAAGAACTCCTTGGGTTGGCAATCTGTAACAAGTCCTAATTCAGCAACTTTGCTGACAATAGTTTGGAAGTGTATCCATATATATATATATACACACAGCTACACACACATACACATATATGTATATACATGCCTATGTACATACATGCGTACATTCTACCTTAAAAACTTAAAACATTACTGAGGAGGTGGGAAATGAGGATAAGCAGAATCTCTAGCATTAATTGCTAAGAGCAGACAAGGATAGGTACAACAAAGGAAACCAATTTTCCTATTTTTTTAAAATTAAACATTTCGAAATATCTCCAATTTAATGCAGTAGTTCTGATGTTGCTGTTTGTCTGTGTCCCTTTCTGAACTTTCTTCTTTGTTGTTATTTTAGTTGATCAGTTGGTCAGACTCTTCATGACCCCATGTGGGGTTTTCTTGTTAAAGATATTGGGATGCTTTGCCATTTCTTTCTCCAGCTCATTTTGCGGATGAGGAACTAAGGGAAATAGGGTTAAGTGACTTACCCAGGGTCACATAGCTAGTAAGTGTCTAAGGCCAAATTTGAATTCAAGAATATGAGTCTTCCTGACTTTAGGCTTGGCGCTCTGTCCACTGCACCACCTAGCTGATCCCAGGCAGACACATAGGGACACACATAACAGCATGCACCACACATCCCTACGTGTATTTTTATGTTTCTTGTTGATGCTATTTACTCTCTTTTTCTGATTTCTTGCGGGCATTATTCTCACTATTCCTATTTTCCTCCAAAATGTTCCCCATTCACCCAATAAAAGCCCTCAAGCTTTATAGTCAAGTAAAACAAAAAGTATCTTATTGGATGTTTCTGAAAATGTATGCCTCATTCTGAACATACAGTCCATCACCTCTCCCTCAAGAGGGAGACATGCTGCATCGTCATTCTTTTTGGTCACATTTGGTCAGAGTTCTTAAGTTTTTCAGAGTTGTTTTCATCTACAGTTGTGGTCTTTGTATAAATAATTCTCCTAGTGTTGCTCACTTTACCCTGAATCAGTTCTCACAAGTCTTCTTTGGCTTCTCTGAATTAATTTCTTTCATCATTTCTTATTGTGTAGTAATATTCGAGTACATCCACATATGACAATTTGTTCAGTCATTCCCCAATTGATGAGCATCCACTTTGTTTCCAGTTCTTTGATTCAAATATTAAAAATATTAGGGTAGCTGAATGATGCAGTGGATAGAATGCCAGTCCTGGAGCCAGAAAGACTTATTCCTGAGTTCAAATACAGCCTTAGATACATACTAATTGTGTGACCTTGGGCAAGTCACTTAACTCTATTTTTCTTAGTTTCCCATTTGTAAAATGAGCTGTGGATGGAAATGGCAAACCACTTCTTTGCCAAAAATACCCCAGATGGCATCATCAAGAATTGGACATGACTAAAACTACTGAACAACAAAATTAAAAAGATTACAAACTATGAATATATTGGATTTATATCAAGAATTCAGGGACGGTTCAATGTTAGGAAAATGGTAAGCATAATTAGCCATATTATTAACAAAAATTATACAATTCAATTAGTAGATTCATAAAGAGCTTTTGACATAACACTCATATCTTTAAAACCACCAGAAAGAGGCAAAGGTTTCAAAAGAATGAGGCAAAAAAAAATAACAAAAGATGCGAATAGTAAATGTTGGAGGAATTGTAGGAAGATAAGCCTACTAGTATATTATTGGTAGAGCTGTGAATAAATATGATAACTTTGGAAAACAGTTTGGAATCATGCAAATAAAGCACTAAAATGTTCATACTGTTTGACTTAGAGATTCTACTACCTGACTTAGACAAAGGAAGTCATTGATAAGAAGAAACTCTCCATGTATGTCAGAATACTTAGAGCAGCACTTTTTGAGACAGCAAACGATTGGAAACAATGTAGATGCCCATCAATTGAGGAATAGTTAAAAATTATCTTATATGAATGTAACAATATTACTGTGCTGCAAAAACTGATACATACAGTGACTACAGAGAAGCATGAAAAGATTTACATGAGTTAACGTAGAGTGCAGTGAGTAGGGCCAAAGTAATACAAACACAATGACTACAGCAATGTTAATAGAAAGAATAAAAACAAAACAATCAAAAGTGAATGCTGAAAAATTACAAAGAGCAAGTATGTCTCCAAAAATGAAATTTGAGAAGACGACCCTACTGCAATCCATTTACAAAGATGGTAGGTACACAGATGTGACACGATGCACACATTTGCAAGCTTTTTTATATATTAATTAATTTAGGCTTTTTATGTATTATTGTATTATTTATTTATCTATTTATGTATTATTGCTCATTTTCTCTCTTCTTTTTCTTTAAAATAGTTTTTTTGTCATATGGATTCCCCCTTAGAATTGGGGAGAGGAAAGAATA
The DNA here is from genome assembly GCF_011100635.1 of Trichosurus vulpecula. Classification (NCBI taxonomy): domain Eukaryota; kingdom Metazoa; phylum Chordata; class Mammalia; order Diprotodontia; family Phalangeridae; genus Trichosurus; species Trichosurus vulpecula. The sequence goes on along the minus strand of NC_050574.1, from coordinate 367,312,237 downwards.
TAGGGGGAGGGAAACTTTGGTAACGTTAAAAGACAAGAGATCAAGAAAATTTGGTGTAAATAAAAATATCAGAAAGCATTGGAATCTAATATTGTCATCAGTATCAATCTAAATATAGAGTTGGAATCATCTGTAATAGAGACATGCTAGAGGTTTTTCAAATGAAATCAAAGACAAAGTAGGGATACTCATTGTCATTATTATTATGTTACATAACTCTAGAAATATTATTATAGTTACATGGAAAGAAAAAGAAATTGAGGGAATAAGCTTGGGCAAGAAGAAACAATTTTTTTTTTCTGCAGATGATATGATGATTTACCTGGAGATTTAAATAAAAATTAACAGTAACAATAACTTTAGTATAGTAGCAGGATATGAAATAAATACATAAAATCATTGGCATTGCTCTATGTTATCAACAAAACACAGCAGGAAGATATAGAAAAAGAAATCCATTCAAAATAATTGCAGAAGGTACACAATATCTGGGAGCCCACCTACCAAGATACACATAGAAAGTACATGAATACTACTATAAAAACACCCTTTACAGAAATAGAGTAAGACAAATAATTGGAGAGGCACTAAATTCTTATAGTTGGGCCATAGCCATACTGTCCAAATTAACCTAAGGAATTCAATGTCATACTAATAAAAATGTCAAATAATTATTTTATAGAGTGAGATAAATTAATTTTTAAAACTGCATTTGGAGAAACAAAAGGTCAAAAATTTCATGAGAAATAGTAAATAAAGTATGAAGGAAGGAAACCTAGATCCCCAGCAGTAATTATCAAAACAATATTGACTCTCAGTCCTCTGAGGGGTATATGGCTGGCCTCTGTGTCCTTGTGCAATGGAAAGAAACTGGCCCTTGTGCTTCTGTTTCGACTGGTCAGCGATAAAATTCACTTGAGCTTCCTAAGTACCAAAATTCATACTGGTTTGTATACCCTCTCTTGAAAGGACTGTCTAGTTTCAGTTCCATTTGTGGGAATTTTCACAAATGGAAACTTGTTTGGCATGACTGCGTCCTTGGCCAACCTCTGCCAGCTTTTGATTATCTTTTTGTGCAGTTCTAAACCAAATAGAGAAGCTTACTGATGATTTTTTTTCAGTTCTCTTTCTCTTTGGTCTTTCAGTAGCCCTTTTCAGGTATTTAGTGGCATTTATGTTAGAGAGTTCTACTTCTCTAGAACTTCTCTAGAACGTCTGTCTTAATTAGACAGAGACATTAATTTATCCATTGGCTCTAAGCAAGGGCTAAAATATACATATGCCTATGTATTTGGTTTTCACCAATATAAAGAGAGGTAAAAATCAATTTACATTCTTATTTGAGGTTAGAGGAAACACCAGTTCTTCATTTCACAGCAAAATGGCATATTGATAGGGTCATATCTTACACCTAAAAAAGGAAAAGTTAAGAAATCAATTCCACAACTAAAACTTTTGCTTTGTTCAATTAATTAGTTTTTTCAGATGTGCTATAAGTATAGTAGCAATTTCTGAAAGATATGCTTACGTTTGATATTTTTATTAACTCTGTGTGTGTCTTTATTTTAGTGCCTGGAGATGAAGTGGGCAGTACTTTTTAAGACAAGACACAGGTTTAAACAACATGAAAGACTTCATTGTGTCTAATTTTATCTCTGTCTATGCCTCATTACTGTGCAGTAGCTTGTTTCATGCAAACAATTGCTGGTTTCCAGAATAACAAGAGTGGTGTCTGTATTGAGCATATTCCTTAGAGAATGGGAAATCTCCAGCTGGGAAAGAGGTGGATTCTTGTTAAGCACTGGAAATAGGCTGAAATGTAAATGTGTGTTCGTTTTTTACAACATTCCTAATTGCCCCTAAATGTCATTAAATTGAGAAATGTTTTCCACCAAATTAACTTTGACTCATGATGTCTAATTAGCTGGAGAAACTGAAAGATAACTTATCAGTCACTGTTTAAGAAAACATGTTTAATGGGTGACTTTTTGCTTGCAGTGATGTTGAACCAGGCATTGGAACTGTCAAAATGTAGCATGATCACAGCAATTAAGCTCTGTGTCTCTGTTTCAGTGCCAAGAATTTTACAGCAACCTCACAGACATATACATTAGCTAAATCTTCCCAGTAATTCACTGAACACCTAAATACTGTTAATAAAGAATAAGTTGCTGATGATGTGAAATATACACACACGCATACACACATACATACATATATATTTCTAAAGAAGATCTTGTATTAAACAGTAAGGAAATATTGACCAGTGTCAACCTTTCACCAATGAGCAGAAAATGCTGTGTTTAATATGCACAGCAGATAGGGGATGAAATTGTCAAGGGAGAGAGAAGAAACCAGAGCCAAAAGAACCATAAACTCACTGACCACAACCATGTAATTGAAGACAATGTCAAACATTTTCTACAATGGAGTGTGTTTATAGGATCATAGACTCATAGACCTAGATCTGGAAGTGACCTCAGAGACCATCTCATTGAATCTCCTCTTTTTACAGCTGAGAAAATAGTTTTTTTTACCAGATTAGGGTCAAAGTTCACAACTGTCACAAGTAAGTTGCAAAAGTGAAACGGATGTAAGTTGGTAATAATCACATCAATGGTAAGTTAAAAAAAATCACTCGTGCTTTTTTCTCACTGTTTTCAGGAAGTACACTTTGTGGTTTTGTTTGTAAGTTTAAGTTTATTCCCTTTGAAAACAAAATTTATCCATTAGCAAAAAAGAGAGTTTGTCGATGTCCTACGGTATCCTTGTTACATTGTTGTTGGGTTGTTTCAGTAGCTCCTGGCTCTTCACGACCCGAATTTTGTGATTTTCTTGGCAAAGATACTGGAGTGGTTTGCCATTTCCTTCTCCAGCTCATTTTACAGATGAGGAAATTAAGGAAAACAGGGTTAAGTGATTTGCCCAGAAAGTAAGTAGAGGCTGGATTTGAACTTAAGAAGATGAGTCTTCCTGATTCTAAGCCCAGTAATCTATCCATTGTGCCTCCTAGCTATCTTTGTTATAGCTTGGTACTAACAGAGAGGAAAATTATGTTCTCTACACATCTTGTAAAGGATCTCAAAACAACCTAAAAAACAGATTATCATCATTGAAACTGGATGGCAACCCAAACACTCAAGCAAAATGAGAATAAGGAGAAAGGACTAGGGAATATGACTATTTTTAAAGACGGCGACACTGAAGTGAATTGGTGACACCCTTAGTCATCAAATCATTTATGGGCTATACTAGAACAGAACCTGGAAGCCCAAGCTCCCTCCCAAGTTTCCCTCAGATCATTAGAAAAAGTGCTCTCTTCACAACAACTCTGTGAGGATTATAATAAAGAAACTGAGACAAAAGAAAAGAAAATCAACTTGCCCAGGTTTGCACAGAGCTGGCCTCCTAAGGCCCAGAAATCTGAGTCACAACTTAAAATATCAGTGCTTTAGGGCAGCTAGGTGGCGCAGTGAGTAGAGTACCAGCCTTGAAGTCAGGAGGACCTGAGTTCAAATCTGACCTCAGACACTTGACACACATGCTAGCTGTGTGACCTTGGGCAAGTCACTTAACCCCAATTGCCCTGCCAAAAAACAAACAAACAAAAATATCAGTGCTTTAAACTTTCAATTTTTCCAGATCTCTCATTTTCCATGTGTAACCAGCTTTTGTTCTAGCCTAATTTGTCTGAGTAATTTCATATCTTTAGAAATGTTGTAAAATTAATTTTTATTTTCTTCTACTCACTCCTAGAATTAACTTTAAATACCATTAGAGATCTGATACCCTAAAATAGAGTTGTCTACATTTCACTCCCTAAAGAGAGCAAGCCCAATGTATATGAGCTAAACCATCCTTCTAAGAATTAATGTTACAAATTAACTTGAGCCTAAGCTCACTCAGAAGATGAAGATTTCCAGGGTGTTATAATTGAAACATGAGTCCTAATTCTAACATGGGTCTTCAAGAGTCCCAATCCAGAATAGAAGGGGAACAAGCATTTATTAAGTGCCTACTATGTGCCAGGCCCTGTGCTGCGAGCTTCAAAATATCTCCTTTGATCCTTACAACAACTCTGGAAGACAGGTACTGTTACTATTTCCATTTGATAGTTGAGGAAACTGATTCAGGATATGCTTAAGTGACTTGCTCAGGGTCACACAGCTAGTGAGCATCTAAGGCTGGATTTGAACTCAAGTATTCCTGAGTCCAGGCCCAAATGCTCTACCCACTACACCACCTACTTGCTCCATATGCCACTTACTCCTTCTGTTACTGTGGCAAGTCGCTTAAAGACTCAGCTTAAGTTCCACCTTCTACAGGAGGCCTTTTCCCATCTACTCAGGTACTAGCGCCTTCTCTAAGTTCCCTCAGTTTCTTTGTATCTAATATATACCTATTTATGTATATGTTGTCTCTTTCATTGCAATGTAAGCCCATGAAAAGTAGGGACTGCTTTTTTTTCCATCTTTTATTTGTATCTTCAGCACTTAGAACAGCTCCTGGCATGCAGTAAGCACTTCATTTGTGTTTCTTGATTGACTGGTCCATTGATTTAAAGATATCCAGGTATGGTGTCACCCCAGTGTCCTCCTGTGTTCTTACTACTCTTAACTGTCAGGGCATTCTTCCTTATAGTTCTCCTCACTTAATTCACTCCACTGCCCTCTGCAAAGAGCAAAAGCACAGCGGGAGATGGGTTGCTGCACAATAACATTTCACATATTTGAAAGTCATTATTAAATATCACCTTTCAAAGGTTTCTTCTTTGGGCTAGTTAATCTTCATTCCATTAGTGTTTCCCAAAAGGTTTTCTTTTTCAACTCCTCTGTCATTAACAATCATTTCTCTCTCTTTCCCTTTCTTCCCAATCCAATAAATCCAATAAACATTTATTAAGCACCTATTATGTATTTGGCACTATGCTAAGGGCCTGGGGATACAACTGATAAAGGGAAAGACAGCCCCTGCCCTCAAGGAGCCTACGAGGAGCTCAGGGGGATCCTACAAGGGGACATCGTTTTCCATGGAGCAGATGCAGAGTAGAATGACTCTTTGGCTCTCACCTAGTTCACGTTCTTCTTAAGTTGCTGAGCCCAGAACTGCAGAGACACTACTTCTCTCATAACAACTATATCCAATGCTAGGAGACAAGCAGTTAATTATGAAAGCTAAACTGTAGCACAGAGAACTGCCTTTGATATCATGTGGTACAAATCACTGTGTTGGTGAGACTAGAAAATGTGTTCTATATGTACCTTTCTTCCTACATTGGTCTTGAGCTAAATATAGCTCCACGTCTGAAGGGGATTAGCATCTTTCCTGCTATAAAGTCTCTTCCTCAGGCATGCTCAGTGGAGCGTGTAATATTTCTTCAGCACTGTGGACTGAGCACTCACTGTAGAATGATAGAAACATAACTGGAGGGCAGAAAGGACTTCAGAGATCATCAAAGCAGTCCAACTCCCTCATTTTACAGATGAAGAAACTGAGGCTCAGTGAGGTTAAGGAAGCTAGGGATTCCAAGAGACAAAGGTAAAGAGGCAGAGCATTTCAGGCATGTGGGACGGCGTATCCAAAAGTGTGGAGGTGGGAAATGGAACATCATGAGGAAGGAACAGCAAATACACCAATTTCACTGGATTGTAGAGTATAGGAACTGGAGTAATGTATAATAAGACTGGAAAGTAGAGGTCAATTTGAGAAGAGCTTTAAATACTAAATAGAGGAGTTTATATTTGATCCTAGAGCTAACAGGGAGCCACTAGTATTTATTGAAGGGTAGCTAGATGGTGTAGTTGATAGAGTGCCAGTAAGGAAGATTCAGACACTTACTAGCTGTGTGACCCTAAGCAAACCACTCAACCCTGTTTGCCTCAGTTTCTTCATCAGTAAAATGGGCTGGTGAAGGAAGTGACAAACCACTCCAGCATCATCACCAGGAAAACCTCAGATGGAGTCACAAATGTAGTGGACATGACTGAAATGACTAAACAGCAACAACAATAAAGTATTTGTTGATTTGACATGGTCAGTCCTACTCTGTAGGAAAATCCCTGGTAGTTGTATGAAGGCTGACTTGTAGTGGGGGAGAGACTTGAGGAAGAAAGACCAATTAGAAGTCTATTGAAAATAGTCTAGGATTGAAGTGATGAGGGCCTGAACAAGAGTGGAAGCTATGTGATTGGAGAGGAGGTATATAAGAAAGATGTGACAATAGAAACAAGATTTGACAACTGATTGGATATGGCTACGTGAGTAGGAATGAGTTATAGATAATGCTGAGGCTGTGACCCCGGGGTGACTGAAATGGTGGTGGTGCCCTAGACTGTAATAGGAAAGTTGAGAAGAGAGGAGAGGTTTTTTGAGGGCAGAGCAGAAAGATAATGAGTACTGTTTTGGACATTTTGAGTTTGAAATATGCAGTTTGAAATGTCCAATAAGCAGTTGGTGATGTGAGACTGTATCTCAGGAGAGAGACTAGGGCTGACTATGTAGATCTGAGTCTCATCTTGTATTGATGCTATCGATACCATGGGGGCTCATGCAATAACTAAGTGAGAAAATATTGAGAGAAAAAGAGAAAAGATCCCATTATAGAGCCTTGGGTGAGTATTCATTGTTAGTGGGCAGGATATGGTATGAAAATCCAGGAATAAGGTTAAGAGTGGTCAGACAGGTAGGAGGAAAACCAAGAGAGAAGTATCACAAAAATACGGAATATCAAGGAGGAGAAAGTGATCAGTAGTGTCAAATGCTATAGAGAAGTCAAGAAGGATAAGGTCATTAGGTTTGCCAATTATGAAATCACTAGTAACTTTGGAGAGAGCAGTTTCTATTGAATAATGGGATTGTAAGTGAGATTACATTAGGTTTAGAAGATAGGTGGGAGGAGAGGAAGTGGTGGTGATATTTTCAAGGAGTTTAGCTGAGAATTGGAGGAGAGAGACAGGATGATACCTAGCATAAATGATAGACTCTAGTGAGTTTTTTTAAGGATGAGGAAGATTTGGGAATGTTTAAAGGCAGCAAAGAAGGAACTAGTAGATAAGAAGAGATTAAAGGAGACGGGAGAGAAAGAGGGGGACGCAGACAGACAGACAAAGACAGAGAGAGGGAGAGAAACACAGAGAGAGAGAGACAGACAGAGAGAGAGAGACAGAGATAGAGAGAGACAGAGATAGAGATGGGGACAGAGACAGAGACATACAGAGAGAGACACGCACACAGACATTGATCAATCTCTTGGAGAAGGTAGGAGGTTGGATTGAAGGTCTGTATAGTGTGGTTGGCCTTGGAAAGGGGAACGACCATCTTTTCATCAGAGACTGCAGTGAAGGAGGATATAATGGGAGATGATGTCAGGAGGATGTGAGATAAGGTGAAGGGAAGAAGAAACTAGAGGCAATGACTTCATTCTTTTTTTTTAAATAAAAAATGAAAGACAATGGGAAAAGGCAGTGCTTTGAGAGACTCTATGGAAAGATGAAAAGGTTTGGAACAGCCACTTTAGTAAGTGGAATAGAGAACTGATATAGAGAGGTAGAAAGATCACTTTACTGCTATGAGGGCCTAGATGAGATTACATAAATTTGTAGTAGAGTCAATCAGCATGCCTTTTAATGCCAGCAACATGTGAGTTGCTCCAAGAGAGGAAGCTGGCAGGAATCATCCACAGTTGGGGTTTGGCAAAGCATAATTGTCAAGGGATTTCAGAGTAGAGGTTAAAATAAAGTTGAACTGGTTCATTCAGGTGCTAAGAAAGGGAAAAGAAGAGAGTGTTGCCAGAATAAGGATGTCGGCCTTGGAGAGGACTGAGGGGTGGAGGGATTGATGGGCATGGTGAGGACAAAGAACAGATTTAGGAGTAATAAGGAATAGATGGAAATACAATTTTATTATCAGATAAAGGAATTTCAGAGTTCTTGAACATGGAGAAATAGAAGAGTAGGTAATGGGAGTTGAGTAGACTGAGGCACTTGAAAATTTTTGAGGGAACATGAAAACATATGTGAAGGCACCCTAATACAAAAGCAGGAATTGGGGGTGGAGAGAGCCTGTGAGTCAGGCATTGAGAAAGGAAGCAGAATGTCATGTGTATAATTGCTATCAAAATTTTTATTGGATGATAAATTTGGATTGAATGAACCTCAAAGAAGGAGAGGTTGTTGAGTAATGGGAGTAGAGGACACAAATTGAAACAGTGAACGAGGAGTTTGAATCTCCCTCCTGTCCCACTCCCTCCAGGACCAGTGTGTTATAGTGGGTGAGAGAAGGTACAGAGAGTACTGGAAAGGATGACTGTAGGTGCAAGGACTTCAAGGGGAGCCAGGTCTTAGTGATGCCAGAAGATATAGGAGCAAGAGAGGAAGAGGCTTAAAAATGAGGGAGAGTTTGATTATTTTTAGAGTGGGAGTTCTAGAAGTATAGCAACAATGCTACTCGTAGCTGCTGTTGGGGTGTAAGACTAATAACACCAGCACACAGGAAGGCTGCTAGCACAGGATCTGTGATCTGCTTTTCTAAAGAAAAGCAACTTTAAAGGGGTCAACAGTCTTACTTTAATTCCATTCACTACTTTAGGGGAAAGGTCAGCACCCTGAACGTGAAGAAAATACAAACAGATAAATTAGCATAGAGATTCAACAGATAAGGCTCTAATTGCCTGAACAAAGTAATACAACCACCTACATATACCACCAGACCAGGAGAGCACAGATACATCTGAGTAGTTGGGGCTCTTAACAAATGGCTGCTCAGAGTCACGTCCAGGGAATCAAAAGGTCCTTCTCACAAGTGAACTCCAAAGCAAAATGCAACTTAGAATATATACACTTTTGGCTAATAGGCTCAGAGCCAGAAGGTATCATAACCCTCATGACTCAGGGCCTAATTAGCTTAGTACCAATAGGTGTGAAAGCCTTCCTACAAGCAAGCCTCCCCCTAAGCAAGTTCATCCTTAGGCAAGTTCCTCCCCCAATGGGCTCTATGTGACTCGGGATATATCACAGCTGGGCTGGAGTTCAAAGCATCAAGACATCTGTGACTGTGGTCACATAGGCCTATTAATGGACAGGGAAGATCTTCCTACTCCATTAACATTATAAGAGGACACCTGAAAAGTGTGGGCAGATCGAGAGTGGGCCATCATGAATGATAAGGTTGAGATGGAGAGCCATGAGAGAGTAAAGCTGTTATGGGGAGGGGGCTCTGTTCTTCAACAGTAAGGTGGGGTTCAGTATTACTGGGATAGGGAGAGTAAGAAGGTAGGGAAATACATCCACCACTTCTAGAATGAGTCCATGCAGAGAGGAGCTCTACCGAAGGCAGCAGGTGATTAGAAGTTTCCAAGTGTTACTCAGAGTCCAGTTCCTAAGAGGAAAGTCTGTCTCTGCATAGCCCTTGACTGCCAAGGCTCCTGATAGGAACAGTTGTGTCTGGAGGCCTATAAGAGCTATGTCCCAGGGTGGCGAGAAGCCCAGTCTCTCAGGAAGCAGGAGTAAGGTCTGGAAATGTGGTGTCCTGGACAAATCATGCTATGTTTGAGATCTTCATCTGGTAGCCAACATGAGCAGGACTGGGCATGGTTGTGTCCTGAGACCTCCAGCAGTCTAGCAAATGGTAGGATGTGGGAACAAAAATGGTATAGAGCCCAGTCTGCCCTTTGAGAGCTTTGAATCTATCTAGTGAGACACTAACACATTACTTATGTGAGTTTAAGAAAATTACTTAATCTAGTTGAAACTTTGATCTGAAAGTTCCTCCTCTAAAATGGGGGCTAATTATCTTACTTGCCAGCAGGCAAGCTAGACGACTTTAAGATCCATGATCTCAACAACACACACATGAAAAGTTAATTAACAACCAATAGGTCACTTCTACCATGGATTAGCACAGTTAGGCAAGCACCAACTGCACTGTAATTTATCTTTTCCTTAGTCCAAAGGGATTATGTTGTGATGTGCTGACAAATGTGTAACACCTGGCTCTCAAGGGGGAAAATGTACCCATGGCACACTTTTAAGTTTAATCTGCATTATTCACATTTTCTCCATCCCTTTCCTCAGTCCAGACAGTCAACAAAACAATAACTCAAGCCCTGATTTGTAGTGTTTGCTAAATTTCTGAGGTGTAAATGCTCACATTGAAAATTCTACAGTGGTTTGAACTGGCTCCTTGATATGCTTATTGTTTGCCAATTACTAAACTGGCATTGATTTTAGTAGAAGAAAACACTGTCTTAAAGATTGTTCTCTCACAAGATATCTTCCATGCACTAAAAAAAAAAAAAACCACCAAAAACCCCAAGCCAAACCAAACTGAACTATTTACAGTTCCTGGAAAGATAAGACAGAGAGAACTTCATTCAACAACTCTCTGATTATGTGAGATTATATCCCAGATCTGTGTTTTGGGCTTTTCTTTTTCTAGGTGATCTCATCAGATCTCTTGTGGGTTCAGCTATTACATCTATGCAAATAACTCACAGATCTATCTTTCCCATTCCAAAATCTTCTGAACTAGGTCCCATGTCACCAACTGCCTATTGGACCTCTCCAACTTGAGATCCTTCCTATCAGCATCTCAAGCTCAATATGTCCAAAACAGAACTCATAATCTTTTCCCTTCAAATGAGCTTCCATTCCAGAATTTCCTGTTTATTTTCAGGGAATCACCAGACTTGTGGTAACCCTGGTTCACAACTTAGCAGTCTTCTTTGACTCTCCTTCTTTCTTCACCCTTCTCATTCATCCTCTTCACTCACTCAACCTTCCTTCAGACACTCATCATTTCTCACTTCAACCATTGTTTTTGATAGCCTCAGAACAGCTCCCTAATTGGTCTATCAGCCTCCAGTCTCCTCCCATTTCCCCTCCCCCCACCAAATTCTCTTCCATATAATTGCCAAATTAATATGCCTAATACACAAGTCTGACCACTTCACTTTCTTGCTCAAGAAGCTCCAATGTCTCACTCTTGCCTCTAGCATAACTTCAAATTCTTATGTTTGAGTTTTAAAATCCTTCACAATCTGTCTCCAGCTTACTTTCCTGGCTTATCATACATTTCTCTGTCTCACAAATGATAGGTTCCAACCATATTGGACTTTTTGCTGTTCCCCATACATGAAATTCCAATTTCCCTTCTCTATGGTTTTGCAAAGACTCATCACTAGTCCTGGAATGCACTTCCTCCTTAAGCTCAGCTCAGATGTGACCTTCAACAGAAAGTCCTTCCCCACTGCTACCCCTCTGGAAATTATTTTGTACATAGTTTTTCTATGTACACTTGCTTTCCCCAGTACAATTTCTTTTTTTCAAATATTTTTTATTAGATTTTTTTATCTTTAGTTTACAACACTCAGTTCCTCAAGTTTTTGAGTTCCAAATTATCTTCTCTCCTCTCCTATCCCCTGCCCCCCAAGACAGTATGGGATCCAATATATGTTCTATGTATACCTTCGTATTAAACTTATTTGTACAATAATCAAGTTGTAAAGAAGAATTATGACCAATGGAATGAATCATGAGAAAGAACCCAGTATAATTTCTATGTACATGTTATTCCCTCCTTGAGGGAAGGAACTGTTTTATTTTTAATATTTATGTCCCCAGCATCTAGGACAATGCCTGGCACAAAGATGGCTCTTAATAAGTTTTTGCTGAATGAATGATTAATATCAATCAAGGCATAATACAAGCAGATATATATTCACCAAAGATATTTGTCATTCCTTTAGAGGATTCCTGTATAGTATCCAAATAGAAAAAAATTCCCTATACATAATTAGATCCTGCAGATTTGCCTTTTAACGATTTTGTACTGATTGTAGAAAACCCTGGAATACTGGAGGACCTCTTAAATAAGATTCACATCTGCTTAAAAGAGTTAGACATGCCAGAGGTCAATGGAGCTAGGATTAAAACCAAGAATCACCTACCCAGCAAAACTGAGTATCATGTTCCAAGGCAAAATATGGATTTTCAATAAAATAGAGGACTTTCAAGCTTTCTCAGTGAAAAGACCAGAGCTGAATAGAAAATTTGACTTTCAAACACAACAATCAAGAGAAGCATGAAAAGGTAAACAAGAAAGAGAAATCATAAGGGACTTACTAAAGTTGAACTGTTTTGTTTACATTCCTTCATAGAAAGATGATGTGTATGATTCATGAGACCTCAATATCATAGTAGCTGAAAGGAATATGCATATATATATATATATATGTGTGTGTGTGTGTGTGTGTGTATACATATATATATATATACATATGTGTGTGTCTACGTATGTATATGTGTAGGTATGTATATATACATATGTATGTATATACATATATATATATATATACACACAAAAGGCACAGGGTGAGTTGAATATGAAGGGATGATATCTAAAAAAATAAAATCAATTTAAGGGATAAGAGAGGAATATATTGAGAGAGGGAGAAAGGGAGAGATAGAATGGGGTAAATTATCTTGCATAAAAGTGGCAAGAAAAAGTGGTTCTCTAGGAAGGGAAGAGGGGGCAGGTGAGGAAGAATGAGTAAATCTTGCTCTCATTGGATTTGACCTGAGGAGGGAATACCATACACACTCAGTTGGGTATCTTACCCCACAGGAAAGAAGGAGGAAGAAGATAAAAAGGGGGGGATGATAGAAGGGAGGTCAGATGGGGGGAGGAGGTAATCAAAAACAAACATTTTGAAAAAAGGACAGGGTCAAGGGAGAAAATTCAATAAAGGGGGATAGGTCGGGAAGGAGCAAAACATAGTTAATCTTTCACAACATGAGTATTGTGGAAAGGTTTTACATAATGATACGCATGTGGCCTATGTTGAATTGCTTGCCTTCTTAGGAAGGGTGGGTGGGGAGGGGAGAGGGGAGAGAATTTGGAACTCAAAGTTTTAAAAACAGACGTTCAAAAACAACAGCAACAAAAAAAAAGTTTTTTCATGCAACTGAGAAATAAGATACACAGGCAATGGGGCATAGAAATTTATCTTGCCCTACAAGAGAAGAACGAAAAGGGTGATGGGAGGGCAGTGGGGTGACAGATGGGAGGGCTGACTGGGCAACAGGGCAACCAGAATATATGCCATCTTGGAGTGGGGGGAAGGTAGAAACGGGGAAAAAATTTGTAATTCAAACTTTTGTGAAAATCAATGCTGAAAACTAAATATATTAAATAAATTTAAAAAAAAAGAAAAAAAGTGAAAAAAAAAGAGTTAGATACGACTATCTACATAGGAAAAACGAAGTGGATGAAGAATACCTATTGTGTAGAATGTGATATGAAGTTGAATGGACATCCTACAGAACTTGTTCATCAATACACTATCTTGGAATGGTTGGCCTTTGGGAAGTTTTGTAACTAAGGCCTTTCTTTTGTTTTCAATATCAATATTCTCCTAGTTAATTTTTATGGATATATACCACAGTCACTAAAGAATTAAAGTTGTGGGTCACCTAAATGTCAATGGAGAATGTGAGTGGATTGCAACATATTACCAGTGGAGAATTGTGGGCTCCTCATTTATTGGGAAGTAGGTAAACAAATTGGAGCATCTGAATATAATGGGATACTATCACACTGGCATAAGTGATAACTATGAAGAATTTAGAGAAACTTCAGAAGATTTCTACAAACATCATGGTGCAGGATGAAATGAGAAGAACCACAAGAACAATTTGCCTCATAACAACTATAATGTAAAGGAAGATAACCTGTAAGACTTCAGAACTCTGATCAATGTAGTAACCAAGTTTGACTTCAGAAAATTGATGACGAAGTAAACATTTTAGCATGTGATTTTTAAAATTTCCTTTTGTTCAATTTTATTATGTCGTTCCTCCCTGAACATTTGATTTGCCTGTTTTCTGTTAAGATTAACTTCACCTGGCTGAAACCTGAGTCAAGCAGTGATAGTATTAAAGGAAAACTTTTGACATTCTCCAGATAAGAAGCCAAAGAGGAGTTTGAGCTTTCCAAAGTGATTTAACCATGTGTAGAAGGATTCTCCTGGCTTAGAGACTCTGTGATATCTTACTTATGTTTGTGATATGTAAATCTCCTCTCAATCAGCTCCTTGTGAATCCTTTAAATGTAGTTCAATCTGTCAATCGCCAGACAGCTTACCTATAGAGTCTGTTTCATAGATTTTTTTCCTTAGGGGATGTATGAGATTAAACTAATTAAACTAATTTTGTTCAACTTTTATGCCCTAAGAGGATGTATGAAATTGTTGTATGTCAGAAATTATTTCTGTGTCTCTTTGTGATAGTCATAAAAAACCAGAGCAGAATTCTGTTGAAGATGATGAAATAATATTTCCTACCCAGTTTTAAGCATAGGAAAGACAGACAGGAGTCTAGAATGTTTTTAGATGCTGTTTTATCTAGAGAAAGAAATGTAGCCTTTGAATTCCATGATTTAAGGGAATTATTTTACTAGCCATGAATCCTTTGTAGGATAAGGCTAATATTTATTGGTATGTTCTTGATAGATTTCAACAGTTTCTGAAGGCACTACATACCTGAGAAGTAATGGTATGGTTTAAAATAAAGGGGAAAAAGTGTTACAGGACCTATTTCAAAAATGAAAGATTTACAGTTGTCTAAATCACAGAATTATATGCTAGAATCAAGGATCAAAAGATGAAATTGGCTGATAGTTCACAAATGAATAGACAACTCCTTCTTAAACAGCTGGTAGGCTCCTCCTAGATTATCTAGCCTAGCTTTTTTTTTTTTAAATAATTGTCTTTGTAATGCAATTAGGGAAGGGATAAAAACTATTTATCAAAAGAATGTTCAGGATTTAAAGATTACAATAGGTAAGAAATGTGGTGTTAAATGTCCCCACTGGGTTCTTACCTTTCCTTATTGTTTCTAGACACTATGGCTTAGTGAATATACATGATATGTAAGATTATCCATACAGCCAAAGGTGGACAGTAAGGCAGGTGGATTTGTGGGTCAGCTTGCTCTTTGCCTCAGTTTTAGCTCTGATGTTCATTCTGAAAGTGATTCCCTTTGTCAACACCAATTTCTTTTTGTTTGATAGGTGGTTGAAGACCAAACTCTCTGAAGTAACTGGTTTAAAACAGCATCATAAAGCTAAGCTGCTGACATTGACACTCAAATATGGCTTTGCAATTGGATACTGGTGTATAGGAGGGGCATCATGAAGCACATAAGATACATGCCTAATGACCTCATTTTATTTTTTGTGATTTAAGTCATTTATATTGTGGCCAAAACAATGCATCAGCAATGAATGAACTTAGAAAAATTGATTATCTGAGGAGATTCATTAAATCATAGCATCTCAGAGTTGGAAGGGACCGTGGAGGTTACCTAGTCCAACCTCTCACCTGATGAAGGAATCCCCTCTGCACCATATCTGACAGGTAGTCATCCAGTCTGTCACTTCCAATGATAGCAAGCTCACTCTTTCCTGAAACAACCCATTTTTTGTTTGCTGCTACTCTTTAGGATTTTGTCCTTTTTCTGAGCTAAGATCTCAAGTGGAATGTATTCTCTCTGAGCAAAGGACCTTTCTGTTTTTGTCTTTGTATTCCCTGGGCAAGGGCAGCTAGGTAGTGCAGGGGGTAGAGTCCCTGGTCTGGAGTCAGGAGGACCTGACTTCAAATCTGGCTTCAGACATTTACTAGCTATGTGATCCTGGGCAAGTCACTTAACCCTGTTTGCTTCAGTTTCCTCATTTGTAAAAAGAGGTGGAGAAGGAAAAGGCAGACCATTTGCCGAGAAAACCCCAAATGGGGTCACAAAGAGTCAGATATGACTGAAACCACTGAATGAGAAATTCCCTGGTCCTAGAACAGTGACTTGCATAGAGTAGGCATTTAAAAGAATGTTCAGTAAATTGGACTGAACCTAATTGAAATCTGTCTTCCTATAATATCTACTCACTGTTCCAAACTCTACCCTCTGAGGCAACATAAAAGAATTTTAACCTCCTTTCTACAAGCTTTCTGCACTTTCAGTGATGATTCCACAGCTGTATGAGCCTTTTGCTAAGATGCTGTTTTAAAATGCAGATGAAAGGACATTAAAAAAATTCAACTGTTATTCTTCTGAAGAGTTAATGTGGTACAGCGAAATGAATGCTGGAACTGGAGTCCTGAAACCGCTGCTCTGCCACACGTTGGACCTGTGTGATCCTAGGTAGGTTACTTCACCTTTGAGTTTCAGTTTCCTTATCTGTGAAATGATGGCGTTGGACAAGATGAACTGTAACTTCCCTTTCAGTCCTAGATCATTATCCTAACCCTTCGGCAGCAGGTTTTTAAGGATGTATTTATTTATTTGGTTTCATAGGCTTACGACATGTATATGTTTCAATTCCATATAAATTCGGGTGATGAATTCACACAGCGCCTCCCAAAGAAGATTTGCAATGGAAATGGTAGCAGACCCTTAACTGTAACACTCGCAGGGTTATTAAAGTGTCTGATTTGGAATTCAAATGCAAACCAAGACAATGGCCTTTTATTAAGTTTCTGACAGTCGTTACTTTCCCAACCTATTTTCTGTCTGCTGGAAGGTCATATATTTCAATATCTCATTTAGTAGTTGTAATTCATACTGACACACGTATATCTAAAAAGTAAACACTTGGGTAATGGCTTGGGTGGACGGGTGAGTGAGTAGATATCTCATTGGGAGTTACCAACCCATAGAATTAGGAGGAATGTAATTGAGGAATGACCCAGAAACAAACCAAACACCAAAAAGCCTAATTTCTCCTTCTCGCAGTTGACTGAGTTGAAGGAAGCTGTTTTCAAAACTGCAAAGCAAAAAATGATGATTTTTTTTTTGGTCTCCAGTGATACCTGTTGACCGGTTTTCTCTCCCTCTTCATTTCAAATCCTCTGTTGCTATCAGCGACACATGCTTCCTTGCTCATCTGGGGTGGCCCAGCCTCATTAGGAAAGGATTTGGTGCATGTTACTTAATTGAGTCCCATTCTCACCACCTGCCACTCCTGAGCCTCATCTGCACACTAACTGCTCCTAATTGTCATCATACGGCAGACTCAGGGCAACAACTTGAGAACAGATCCGGAGCGGTGTGTGCTGCTGAGTAATAACAGAGGGAGTGATGGCTGGTGAGCATTGGTAACTGTAACAATTTATCAGGGGACCAGATGTTTGGAGAGAAAAGGCACCTCGTCCCAACATCCGGTTTAGAGCTTTGATGTTTATTAACGTGTCAGATACTACTTTATAAATCCACCGATATCTTTCTCAGTCAGATGGGGCTTTAAAGAGGAAGCTGAGAATGAATAGAAACTTCTCATGTAACCACTGACAAACTTGCTGGTTCAAGTGCCCAGACTACAAGTTAGTTGGTAATGCTGCAGCCCATATATAATTCCATGTAATAATAATGATATAGTCCATGTAATAATATAAATACATATCACAACAATATAGTTGTATATATATATATATATATATATATATATATATATATATATATATGTATATATATGTAATTCCAGTCAGGGTATTTTGCTAATTATGTCTTGCAAGGGTTGAGGCAAATTATTTTCAAGTGTCAGCATGGTTATATGTCCTTTTTCCAAAGGAGTTTTACACAAAGAGGTGCATTTGAGCACACAGCAATGGACTGGTTAAGTCCTTGAGATTGGGAGGGGGGAGAGGAGAGAGAGAGAGAGAGAGAAAGAGAGAGAGAGACAGAGAGACAGAGAGAGAGACAGAGAGAGAGACAGAGAGACAGAGAGAGACAGAGAGAGAGAGAGAGAGACAGAGAGACAGAGAAAGACAGAGACAGAGAGACAGACAGAAAGACAGACACATAGACAGACACACACACACAGATCCATAAGGATATAAATATATATTTAACAAGTTTATAGAGAGTGGAACAAGAGTGGGGACAGGGGGAGATGAGGAGAGGGAAAGGGAGGGAGAGAGAGATGGACAGAGAGAGAGGGAGAAGGAGGAAGAGAGAGGAGAGGGAAAGAGATGAACATAAATATGCAAAGAGAAAGTGGGTAGAGAAAGGAAGAAAGGGGGAGAAAAGAGATAGAAATAGGTGAGTAGATAATATAGCTACAGATAGTCTTCTGTCATATAATCGATATAGACATAGATATGAATAAGACACTGAGATATCATGGGTGCAGGGAACTCTGCGTAGTAATTTATAATCTTAGAGAGTTGTCTAGTGCTTTGAGAGGTTAAATGACTTTCTCATGGTCACATAGATACAATTTCTCATGGATTAGAGATAGATTATGATTACTTAGGCAAGAATATACAATATAGAGATAGATAAAAAGAGACATTGAAAAATACATCATAGATTCTTAAACCTGGAAATCAATAAATAATAATGGAAATCAACAAATTATATAAAGAAATAGACATATATATCCACATACATGTATGTAGGTATATGTGTGTATGTGTATGTATGTGTATGGTTCCAAGTAACAAAAGCACCCTGCATATAAAAAAAGAGAGAAATCTAATATACATATAGAATGAAGTATCTGTAGTGAGAGAGGAGGAAGACAGTTATTTCCTGAAGCTGAATTTTATTTTTTTATTAGTTTATTTTTGGTTTTCAACATTCACTTCCGTTAAGTTTTACCTTTTTCCCCCTCCCTCCTCTCTCCCTCCCTAAGAAGGCCTGTGATCTGATATAGGCTTTACTTATACATTTCTATTAAACATATTTTCACATTAGTCATGTTGTGGAGAAGAATTATAACAAATGGGAGAAACCATGAGAAAGAAAAAACAAAACAAAACAAAAAAAGAAAATAGTCTGCTTTGCTCTGCATTCAGACCCCATAGTTCTGAAGCTGAATTTTAACAAAATACTGTTAGGTTATTTCTTTATTGGTTGGTTGTGTTCTTTAAAAGATTTGATCTGGGAGTTTGGGAATTGAGCAGACCCTATTACAAAGTCTCAGTATCATTTTCATCAGTCAGTTTCTGTAGCAGTAGTCTAAAAACCCATTAGTTTTTATTCTGAGACCCATTCTTGAGGATCTGGAACGCTTCTCCTTGATAAACTCTTCCAGGGCTGTTCCCAGGCATTTGCCCTCTCATTTTCCTCACCACAGGTGGGTGAGGAGAAAGGTTTAAGATCTTCCCTCCATATCAGTCCCCACCTCTGGACTGAAACATCCTGGCAATGCAATGCCTAGAGAGTTTGCCTTTCAAGTCCCCACATACTGAGGGGCAAACATGTGGGCATATGGTGTTTGCTCATCCTTATCACCAAGTCTCATCCTGAAGAATACGTAACACAGAGATCTCCAGAAAAAACCAGTGCCCCCTGACCCAGAGTTGAAACATGTTACCAGTATCTCAGTAGTATCCCAATGGGAATGGGCCTCAGTAGCTTGAGGAAATCTTTTAGTTCCAATGTAGTGTTGTGTTTTAGTTTTAAAGTCTTAATTCCTCACCGCCCATTTTCAATTAGAACCAGATTAATTTCTTCCAGACTTTGGTTCCATGAACCCTTGCTAGTTTGCTACTAGCAGTTTAGAAGCTTTGAGGAGTAGATACATTAGATACTTAATTACTTGGAATCCTTCCTAAGAAAGCAATCAGCTTGAACAAACCAGAAATCACTTTCCTTTGAATGAGTTTATACTTCAGGGCAAAATCTGGAGGAAACAGTTCAGAAAAAGAGAGACAAAGAGAAAGATAAATACACAAGTGCAGACAGACACACAGAGGCAGAAACCTAGATGTGACAAGAGATAGAGATGACAGAGAGAGAGAGAGAGACAGAGACAGACAGAGAGAGAGAGACAGAGACAGAGAGAGAGAGAGAGAGAGAGAGAGAGAGAGAGAGAGAGAGAGAGAAAGGTGGGAAGAGAGACAGAAACAGAGAGACAGGCAGAGAGATGGAGAGAAAAGCAAAGACAAACAGACACGGGAAGAGAGAGACAGAGAGATGGAGAGATGGAGAGAGACAGAGAGAGAAAAGAGATTGAGACAGAGAGACAGATGAAGAAATACAAGCAGACAGAGAGGTGGGGGGAGAGAGAGAGAGAGAGAGAGAGAGAGAGAGAGAGAGAGAGAGAGAGAAGGGAAGGATGGCAGTTTGACACTCTACTGTCACAATTAAGACGGCTCCTCCGTGTGACCCAGGCCTGGATGCTGACGCTCTGTACCCAATCACAGCTGAAGCTGCATCTGCTGCAGTTCATGGGCCTGCTACTCCATGCTGTGCAGCCAGATGCCTCTGTTTATGCTAGGCTCCTCACAGCCTTCTGGCCAGGCTGCAGCAAGCCAGAGC
Source organism: Trichosurus vulpecula (assembly GCF_011100635.1). NCBI lineage: Eukaryota > Metazoa > Chordata > Mammalia > Diprotodontia > Phalangeridae > Trichosurus > Trichosurus vulpecula. The sequence goes on along the minus strand of NC_050574.1, from coordinate 367,291,925 downwards.
CTAATACTCCATCACTGTACTTCATCTGTCTCCTTAGGCTGGGCCTGCCTTTCAATATAGTCTCTTTTCTTCTTTTTCTTTCTTTCTTTTTTTTCCCCTTTCCTTTTCTTTTCCTTTTTTTTTTTATTTGCCAAATAAAATGGCCAGAAGGGGTGTTTTCTCTTTTCAAAGTTTGACACAATGAAACAAAGCTAAATAAAAGGCTGGGTGGGTGGACTTTGTTTCCTGCTGAACATCAGATAATACAAAACCCAGCAATAGTCACCACCCAGTTAAATGAAGAAAGAAAAATTGGGGTAAACCAGGCCTGGAGTCCCACTTATGTTTCTTAACACTGATTTCTCAGTTTTTTTGTTTTTTTCTTTTCTTTTCACTGTCGTCATCTAGAAATCTCAAATCAAAATGCTTGCTGCTGATCCTGTTGTGCACAGTTCCCAGCAAGTTGCCTATACGTCTGCATTTTAGGTAGAAATTTACCTTTTTTTAGTGTGAGGTGGGACTGAGAAGAGTATCAGATTCCAAACACTTTTCCCCCTTTTTCAAGCATCCTGTTCCAGAAAAAGAGACAGAGAAAGACATTAAAATATATGCACTTGCAAGAGATTACTTCAGATGTCATTCTTTATTCTTATCGCAACTCTGAGTCATGTGCACATGGCAGATGAGATACCCAGAACAGAATGAATCAAGCACCCACAGGAGAAGTAATTATTTGTCCTCAGAGACTAGGACTTTTATTAACAGTGGTGTTGACTCAAACGTTTTGCATGGGGGCTTTCTTCAATTCTCTAGATATTAGAAAGGAGCTGAACGATTGACTCTCCTCAACAATGAAAACACAGCTATGGAGAATACACACTTACATTTCTATCTAGACACAGCAGTAAGAGCTTGGGTTTGGGCATAGGCAAGCAAAATGTATGGCTCAAGTTGGCCCTGGATTCCTACAGTCTCACTCTTGGGGCCAAGTAAAACCCTATATTCATGGTTAAGTCCCTTACCTAAGGCTCTTCTCACCATCATCAATCCTACCCCTAAACAGGAGAAATATAAGGACAATTGGATCATTGCTTGGAGGCTAAGCATCAAGTTCTCCATGTTGCAAGTCCCACTCTGGTCTTTTACTTTGGTTCTAGTGGCTAAATTTTTGCCTTGTTTCTTCTAACCAAGGCCTAGGGCTCTTTCACTGAGTATCTGAGTATATGTAAGGAGGATTTTGTTATCCTTTTTAGAGTTCAGTTTCTCAGGATCCATGGCCATGACAGTGTCTAGTTTCCAGGTGTTAGGTAATAACTCTCAGAATAGCCCCAAGGATCCTAGATAGTAATTCCCAGAATCATAGCGATAGACAGTCCTATTGTGACTGCTCCATGAGACATGGGGGTGACATAGTTGATATTTACTCCACTTGTGCAGAATGACTATATTGCTAAAGTTAACCTGCGAGGCTATTGCTGGCAAGATGCCCTCTTTGTCTGTTGCCCTATAAAGCAAGTGGGCATTGGTCAGTGAGTGGGAAATCCAAGGGGAACCCATGGGGGAATTCATGGGGAACCCTTGGGGAAACCATAGGGAACCCACAGGGGAATCTACGCATGCTTTGACTGGCTCCCATCAAGGCTTGAGGGGATTTAGGGGAGTGCACAAGCTGTGCTTTGTCTCCATTGACCCCGTCAAGACGTAGGGATAGTTGCACCCCCCCTTCCTGTTGTCCTCTAAGAGAAAGGTTGTTAGGGAATGCTGTAGGAGCTGGTGCTCCCATTATCAGCAACCCTTTAGAGAAGAGTAGACTAGAATAAAGTAAGATTATTAACCCCTCCAAAGCTGTCCTTCCTGTCTGACCAGATCAAGAGTGAACCTGTTAGAGGCTGGAGTCCAAAAACTCCAGTGCCTCCCTGTGTTATCTATGAAATACTGAATAATGTTCTTCTGTGCCTGAGTGCTTCCTATGGTTTTTCTGGTACTCAGGTCCTCTTTTATTCCACCCCACGACCACCTCAGTGATGATAGAGGCCTGAAGCCTAGGCTGTTGATTGGCCCCAACACCTGCCACTAGATATGCAAAAAGTATTGGCTCTGGAGTCAAAAAACCTGCATTCAAATCCTCCCTCTGATGCTTATCAACTGTATTGCCTTGGGAGAGCCATTTAATCTTTACCACCATGCTCTTGTGGGTACCATTCCCAACTCTTCATCAAATGAAATAATATTTGTAAAGCATTTACCATAGTGCTCGACACATAGGTGCTTAATAAATGCTTGTTCTCTTTCCATTCCCTCTTTAACACCCTTATGTATGTTTTCTTCTCCCGTTGGAACATAAACTCCTGGAGGGCACTGTCTTTCCTTTAGTTTGTCTTTATATTCCCATTGCTTACTACACTGCCTGGAATATAGTAAGTGCCTAAAAAGTGTTTGTTGCCTACCTTACAGGTCCACCTGGATTTCAGTTTCCTTAATGAGGAAATTAGACTTGATGGCTTTGGTGGCTCCTTTCAGCTCTAGATCTGTGATCCAGCCTCCCTGGATTTGTGTCTTGCCTGCTGCCAGAATCCTGATGCTGCCAGCCAACCAGGACTTTAGCAGTTTTGTCCTATGAGACATCCCTGACACTAATCAACTGTCTGGACTTGCTTGTATTATCAGCTGTTGGGAGACATGGCCCCATTACTTTCCTCCCTAGTAGGTTTAACTAGTCAATCCTAGTCCGCCCAGTCCAATTGTTGGACATGCCTTGGTTCTAGTAGGGAAAGCTTTTCTTTTACAGGAAGTTCCCAACACAAATGTTTGGATATTAAATATTTCTTATATCGGAATAATCTTCTGAGCTGGAGCTTCACTTCCCTATTGTGTTGGTAGGCAAAATGGGCTCCTTAGCACTTAGTTCAACAAGTGCCCTTGAATAGTTTGGCTTTTGTTCCCTTTGAGTAATTCATTGAGCCTTACTAGGTGCTAAGCTCCAGGCCCAAACCCCTATTAGGTGTAAAACCTTAGTGGGTGTGGATTGGCAACTAAGGTGGGGCCAACTCCAGGGAGGGCCTAGTTTACATGTCTGGGAGAGCAGAGGCTTTTAGACCACGGTGGGTTTAAGTCCGCCTCTTTGTGATGATTGTAGGTCACATGGGTGAGTAGCATGTGTGACTCACCCCTGACACCGAAAAAGATATAAAAACCAGGGGCTGGCTGTCTGTTCCTTGGAGCATTTTGCCACAGCAGTGGTGGCGCGTGACTCTGGGCCAGCCCTTGTTCTGAGCTCCTGGACTGAACCTAGATGTCAGTAACTATGAATCTGTATTGGGTCTGTCTGTTGATGTTTGTACTTTGTTTGTAATTTGCTCTGAAGTTCAGGGTGCTAGCTTTTTCCCCTGAACTAAGTGAATGATATTTGTGTGCTGAATTAAAGTAAGCTTGTCAAACCCCTTCACTTTGCTTTCCTTAGTCAAGCAGATCAAAAGAACCTGTGCTGTTGGCAGCTTTCTGAGTGCTGGCTGTGGGTGGATCTTACACCCCCATGGAAGCTGCTAGCCGGATTGTGGAAACACCTATCGAGGGAGGAGAGAGAGAGAAAGAGAGAGAGAGAGAGAGAGAGAGAGAGAGAGAGAGAGAGAGAGAGAGAGAGATGTTGTCTTCCTTAATAGAATATAAGGCAGAGACTCATGAAGGCAGAGACTTTTATTTCTATCTTCGTATTCCCCAGCACCTGGCCTAGAACCTAGTAGGTGCTTAATAAGTATTTGATCATGGATCGATTCTTGCTCTTTCTGGAGTCTCCAGTTCCACTGCTATTGCCCCATGCAGAAAGTGGAGAGGAAGAATCTGTAACCCTGTTACTGAAGAGAGTTGTGTTCCTGGTGTCCCAAGTTGGAATTGGAAATGTTTTCACATAGAAACAATGTTAGGAAATAGCTTGGTTGGCAGAGTGGCTAGAATGCTGGACTTGGAGTCAGGAGGACTGGAGTTTGAATACAGACACTCGGTAGATGTGTGACCCTCAGGTCTGCCTCAGTTTCCTCATCTATATGAAGATAATGGTAACATCTACCTCCCCAGGTTGTTGTGAGGATCAGATGGATATTTTAAAAGTGCATTGAAAACCTTCAAGTGCTATACAAATACTAGTTGTTATGATTATGATTATGGTTGATATGCTCTTTTAGTATTTTCCTTTAGCTATTCCAGGGACTCAATAGGCTTTGGGTGTCAATTTGAAGAAGATAACTGTAGGAAAGGACTTTAGGAATCATTTAGTAGGACCCCTTTGCTACCATAGGCTGTGGATTCCATGGGAAATACATTCTGAGTTCCAAACTCACTTGCACAACATATATGTGATTTGGGGGCTCTCAAATGCTTGCTTAGATATTGATAGCATTTCGTAGTTACTCATCTCACCTTGGTGCTTTCCAGTTGCTTTAATGGAATGAGAAGACTGACTACTTGTGCTAACATGGTATGACTCAGGACAACTCTGGGGAAATCCTTTGAGCTCGTACCATACACATACATCTTGTGGCCTCGCTTGGAATCCCTCTTGGGTTCACGGCAGCAGGAGTTGCTTGATTCCCTAGAAACCCAGAAGGCTTTGTAACTTTGGTGGAGACACCTAGTTGTTTTTCTTTTATCTTTTTTTTTTTGCTGCTATTTGTTTTATTTTTACTTTCTGCTTTTTTGGGGGAGGTTCTCTCCCAGGTCATTTCACCTGCATTAGCCACCCTTTCCTCTTTTCCCCATCTTGACCTCTTGGTGAACCACTTCAACTCAACACTGTCCTCCTCTCTTGAATTCCTATCCCCTTTATCATTTCATCAATTAGGCCATGCCAAGCCCTCAGCCTTATATCACTCCCACAATTTGCCAACCTTACTCCTACGCACATGCTGCTGAATGGAGGTGGAGAAAATCTCACAACAAATTTAGGTTTTACAACTTCAACTGGACCCTCACTGCTGCTTGGCAGTTCTTCTATACCTGCCTTATCAGCTTACTATCCCACTCTCCACAGTTGTTCTTTCAAACCTTTCTATCCCTACTTAAACCTCCCTTGCCTCCCCCTACCTCCACCCTCTCAACTGAGAACCTTGTTTCACACATTACTGAAAAAATTGAGCCTATTTGCTGTGTTATTCCTCTTCTCCCCTCTTCCCCATCTTGTATCACTTAGAGTACTTCTGCTACTACTTCCTCCTTCACCCCTGTCTGACATTATCAAGTGGTTTTGCTCCTTTCCAAGGCTAACCAATCTACCTGCTCAAGGATTCCCAGTCCACCCTGTTTCCTCCAGCATATGTCATCCCTGCTCTGTCATTTATTTTCAATCTCTCTCTGTCTACTGGCATATTCTTTACTGCCTACAAATATGCTTAAGCCTCTCCCATACTGAAAAAACTCTCACTTGATCTTTCCATTCCTGGTATCATCCTATATCTCTTCTGCCCTTTGTGGCTAAACCCCTTGAAAAGGCCAGCTACTATAGGGGCCTCTACTTTCTCTCCTTTCACTTTCTTCTTAATATTTGACAGTCACTTCCAACCTTATCATTCCACTGAAACTGCCCTGTCCGAAGTTACCAATGATCTCTTAGTTACCAAATTCAACATCCTTTCCCCAATCCTTTATGGGTCAGCTAGTGTAGCCTTGTTGCTTGCATAGTGGTAGGTGGGGAGAGAGTGTGAATGAGGTCAGGGTATATGTCAATTCACATGAACTTTATTTTGGGTATCCTAGACCATGGAGACAGCTGAGGTTGCTTTATCTTTGGCACATAAATTCAATTTTTAGAGAGATCTGAGATGTGGTGGTGATCAGAGAAGATGGTCATCTTATTGGTCAAGTGACTCAGAAGTCCTGGATGGAATATTATGTAATTAACATTCTTGTTTTGCCTTTTTGGTCAATGGGTTTGATTAAGAATTCATTGAGTCGACGGGTTGATTTTTTAGTGAGGATTACACCAGTGGGAGCTCAGGAGCGACAATGTTAGTAGGAAGAGCCACTCACAGAGGTTATCTTTAGAATACTGAGAGTAGTAGCTTTAGCAGACTCCTCCTCTTGGGGAATCCCAAGCTGGTACAGTGGGGCACAGGTTGAAAGGAAATGAGCCAGTAGAGGGAAGGAGAGAAAAGAAGGGAAGTAGGAGTTGTCCACACTCAAACTATATTTATACAGAAAAAACTCACTATAGTCTTCATAAATTGAACCAATTTTAAAATTAAGAACCTATTATGTTCAAGACTCTGTACTAGCTTCTGTGGGATATTATGATGTATAAGACACAGTCCCTCAGTTTCCTTAAAAGTTGCAGTTCTCTAAATGCCTCTCAAAAATGTTTACAATGCAATAGGAAAATAAGGCATGTACACAAATAACTATAATACATCATGTCAGAATAGGTATGAAAAAGATGCCATAAGAATATTTAGGATTCAGAGCCATAACTAGGAATTATGGTACCCTGGTCAGATTCAGTTGAGCAGGGGTGGGAAGTGCTTAATGTGTGATTGCTACTATGTACGTTTATGGTAGACCAGAGACAAATTATGGGAGGCCAAAGATTAGAAAAGTCTGTGATCCAAGTACTAAGCTTATTGGGAAGGAGACAGAATATCACACTGTTGTTGTTCGGTCATTTTCAGTGATGCCCGGCTTTTCATGATTCCATTTGGAGTTTTCTTGCTAAAGATACCAGAATGGTTTGCCATTTTATAGATGAGGAAACTGAGGCAAATGGGGTTAAGTGACTTGTCCAGGGTCACATAGCTATTGAGTTTCTGAGGCCAGATTTAAACTCGGGAAGATGAGCCTTCCTGACTCCAGGCCTGGTACCCTATCCATGGTGCCACCTGACTACCCATGAAAGTATCATGGAAGTTCACAAATAGCTGTAATAACTGTAAGAATCATGGAAGTTCACAAATAGCTGTAATAGCTGTAAGAATCTAGGCAGGATGGAGTGTTCTATTAAGGACAATTGCATACTGCATGATGGTAGCAGAGAGAGGTTCTGAAATTAGCCATGGGGAGCAAGGAATATGTCAACTCCTTCTCTTGACCCTGTATTTCAGAGGGTGTGGAGTTAGGAGGAGCCAGTCTTGGAGAATGTGTCCAGAGATGTGGTGCCTTCAGAAGACACTCAGGTTTTAGTGAGGCATAGCAGATAAAGTGCCAGACTTGGGGTCAGGAAGCCCTCAGCTGAAATCTTGCCTTAGACACCAGTTATGTGGCCCTGGGCAAGTCACTTAATTGGTTTCAGCCTCATCTACAAAATGAGAATAATAAAAGCCCCTACTCACAAGGTAGTTGTAAGGATCCGTGAGATAATATATGTAAAGTGTTTGTAAATCTGAAAGCACAATATAAATATTATTATTATCAATTATTCGGAAGCTTTCTCTCCTTTCCTCCATCTCTTAGAATTCCTGACTTCCTTGAACTTACCTGGAATGCTTCCTCCTGCTCTCCACACACCCCCTGTGAGGTTACCTTGTCATTATCATGGACCTTGTACAGACAATTCTCATTTCTCCTAAGTGAACCATTCTGGAGACCTGTATGTAAAAGCGATTTTTATGTCATGCTAATTTGCCTACGGGTGTGGGGAAGGGAGGGAGGGAGGCAGGACGGGGCGCCTGTGTGTGGAGGGACTGGCCCTAAGCTGGGCACAGGGTTCAAGGGGCCAGAACAGAGAGCAGGAGGAGGGTGGGGCCAGCCACTTTGAGGCCTGTTCTGAACCGACAGACAGGAGAGGACAGACAAGAGGGTGGGGACAGCCGTGGTACCTGAGCAAGGATTGGAAGACAGACGCCAGACACGCCGGTGGGCCAGCTGAACAAGGTCCTCCTCTCTGGGCATTGGGGTGGTTTCTCTGCATCTGTTCTGCTTTCATTTGGAGGACTTTTTTTTTTTTGTTTTTTAGTTTTTTCGGGAGGTGGGGCAGGGTAGGAGGCTTGGGAGTGGCCTAACTGAGGGGCAGGAGCAAAGAGAGAGCATAGTACTGTACAGCAAAAGTGACGTGGAATGCAGATTTCTTTCAGAACTCTTTACATAAAGGACATAATATAAAACTGTCAGTATATCTCTTCTTATGTATGTCATCTTCCCCATTAGAATGTAAACTCTTTGAGGGTAAGTACCGTGTGTTTCATTTTTTACTTTGCACGCACAGAGCTTAGCACAGGGGTTAGTATGATTAGTTGACAATTTTGTTTGCGATATTAAAAACATTTTGTGCTTGTATGGTTTCTCTCACAGAATCTCCAAGTACTTTAAATATATGTGCTACCTGGGGATTTTTCCACATTTGTTAAATGTAAGAGTTGAACTAAATGAATTCTGGTGTCCCCTCAAACACTACCATTCTATGGCCTACCAGTAATCTAGTTACAATTCATTGCCAACTCCCCAAATTATTTTTTTTGCTGAGTCAGCCGAAAACTGTGCTTTGTGGTACTTATGCATTTTAGGTGGTGTTCATTTTAGCAGAAGCAGCAGTAGAAAGCTACACAAGAGGCCCTGCTGAGCCATAGTCTTCCTACATTTCTAAGGTGTTCTTTGGAGACAAGAATTTACAATTGTAGTTACAGTCCAAAAGATATATACATACATGCACACCCACACCTACACACACCCATACACACACACACACACACACACACACACACACATATTTTAACAAATAGGAGGCACCAACTTTTGTGTGATGGGTTGAAGTTGAGCCATTGGTGCAGTGGTGTATGAGAGAAGGCATTCACAATGTTCACCCCCACTGATAGGTACACAAACACAGTTTCCATTTTAAAAATAGTTTAGCCACCTGAGCAGAACGTGCATAGCCCTGCACATGCATATTCCCAGTGACTCCAAAATACTGTATAAACATTAACTAATTAATCCTCATGACAACATAGGGAAGCCTTGAAATACCCCAGAGTTAGAGCAAATCACTTGGGTATCTGCTTTGGTTTATTTTTAAGAACCCTCTTTCTAGGCTTTACCTGTTCCATTTCATTACAAAAATAGGAAAGTGTCAGGTCAAGCTGCCTTGTTTGGTTTACTTTGGATTTTATTCTAAATGCAATGCCTGATTGTTAATTACTTATCCTTGGGCCTATAATACAATGCTTAGGTAATACCTTATATACCTCTATCCAGGCAGGACTAGATAACAGCACTAGGAATGATGTACGATTTACACTGATTTCTTGGTTTGACCAAACTACCCAGATCATGATGGACCGGCAACTTATTTTAGAGGGCTGGCTCCCATCCTGTTTGGAGTCATTGATGCTATGGTTATTCATTTGAGCACGAGATACATTTTAGCTGATAAAAATTGTGTCACAAAGTATATATTCATTTAAAAAATTTAAGTGGATTAAAATTCATTTGGACTTGTCAATATTTTGAGAACTTCTCAACATGCTTTGTCAGGGTATCAAAAAAGTGGGATTGGGAATTGCTGCTTGCAAATCAAGCTACGAAATGTCTCAGCCCATTGATATTTTTTATTACGCTTTTCTGCTTGATTACCTCCTAGTTAAGAAATATCAGTGGGCAGAGGCAGCTAGGTGAGTAGAGCACTGGCCCTGGGGTCAGGAGGACCTGAGTTCAAATCTGGCCTCAGACATTTGACACACTTACTAGCTGTGTGACCTTGGGCAAGTCACTTAACCCCAATTGCCTTGCCTTTCCCCCTCCAAAAAAAAAAAGAAAAGAGAAAAAGGAATGGTTTATAGTTTGGGGTATAAAGGATCAGGTCTAAATGAGGCATTAGGCATCTGGTAGGGAGAGTGTAAGACTCCTGGTGAGGGAAAGCTGGGAAGGAAGAAAGAGGGACATATCATTAAGTGGGATGGATGATTCAGTGATAGAATTTTTACCTCCCAGGTGGAAGGCTCCCTGCATGTGCCTCAAATGAAGTGACATAGTGACAGGGTACTGAAATTAGATTTAGGAAGACTCGAATTCAAATCCTGCCTTAGACATTGATAGTCACTTTGTGAACGTGGGCCTTAGTTTGCTCATCTATACAATGGAGAGATTGGACTTTAAGGTCTCCAAAGTTTTTTCTAGCTCTAAATCTCTGATCCTCTCACCCACAGGAGCAGAAGGCAGAGTACCTAAGAATTTCATCCACTTTACATTTTTGCAGAGAGCCGATGATCGCTAAGGAGGAAGAACATGGGAAAGTGGAGCTTTGTGAGCCAGGGACAGCAATAGGTCAGAGTAGCTGAATCATAGAGAAGAAAACAAGAAGACTTGAAAGACAGGAATGTGCCAGATTTTAAAAGGCTTTACGTGCCAAACAAAGACTTTACATTTAAAAGTGACAGGGAACCACTGGAGGGAGCTTACTGAAAAAAGGGATGACATGGTCAGACCTGTGCTTTAGAAAAATTACTTTGGCATCTAATGTGAAGGATGGATTAGGGTGGGGAGAGGCTGAGTCAGTGAGACCAATCAGAAGACTTTCAATGGTTCAGATGAAAACAAATGAGGGCCTGTGCTCTCATGATAGCTGTGTGAGTGAAGGAAAGGGACACATATGAGAGATGTTGTAAAGGTTTTAGAAACAAGATATTTAGCAATGGATTGGATATGTGGAGTGAGTAATAGTGAAGAGTCAAGAATGATATGAGATAGAGAGCCTGAGTTATTTGGAGAATGATGGTAACCTAAAAGATAACAGAGAAACTGGAAATAAAGAAAGATTGGGGGGAAAGATAATGACACTTGCTTTTGCATATGTGGGTACCTACAGGATATCCAGGTCAAGCTATTCAGAGGAAATTGGTAATGTGGGCCTAGAGCTCAGGAGAAAGAATATAGTTGAATATATAGATCTGGGAGTCATTTTAATAGAGATGATAATTGAACCCGTGGAAGCTGATGAGATCACCAAGCTGGGTCACACATATATACATATATACATACATGTATACATATGTAATGTATGACCTAGCTTGGTGATCTCATCTCATACATATGTGTGTATATGTAAATCTCACATATATCATATATATGTATGTGTGTATATACATACACATACACACATCTATGTCAAGAGGGATGAGCATCAAGAAAAAATTGTTAGAATTGGGAATTAAGAGATCATTGCTGATTTAGCAAAAGCTGTTCCAGTTGAATGATGAAGACAGAAAACCCAATTGCAGAAGACGTAGAAGTGAAGGACAGGAGAGGAAATGGAAGTACTTAATGTAGACTACTTTCTCAAGGAATTGAACCAGGAAGGGGAAGAGAGATATAGGATGATAGCTAGTAGGGATGATGAGATCACATGAGGTTTTTTTTAAGGATGGGGGAGATCCAGATTTATTTGTGGGCAGCAGGGAAGGAAGCGGTGGATAAGAGAAGCTTGATGATTAGAGAGAGTGAGTGGGGATGGGGGGGATCTGTTGGATACAATGGAAAGGGATGAGATCGGAGGTATGTGCTGAGGAGTTCACCTTGGTGAGGAGAAGGGCCACATCTTTCTATGAGATAGGAGTAAATGAGGAGAGGGTGGAGGAAGATGTCTGAGTGATTTGAGAAGGGTAAGAAGGAAAAAGGGGGAGACCAGAGTGAATGGCCTCAATTCTTTCAGTGAAGTATGAGGCCAGGCCTTTAGCTGAGAAGGTTAAGGAAAGGTGCCATGGGAGACTTAAGGAAGTTTTGAAAATAGCCAATGTGGTGAGTGTCATGGTAAATCGATTTGTGAGAAGTCAAAGGGCTGCCTTACTGAAGTGAGGCTTCACTTATGTAGCATAAATGTGTCGAGGAACCAGGCAGCATGATTTCATGAATTTCTCCAGCTCTGTTCACTCACAAATGAATAGGAATAAAGGTAGTAGTAGGAGTGATACAGGGTTGGGGTTTGGAAAGATATGGTAGGACAAAGGGGCAAGGAATGCAAGCAGAGCATAGTGTTGAGTTGAACTGAGTTAAGGAAAGGAGATTGAGATGGAGTACAGGCAGCATAGCCTGGGAAAGCCATGAGGAGTAGGAGGAGAAGAAAGTTTAGATGAAGAACAAGGTTGGGTCCATAAGGCAGAAGGAAAGAGGGGATGATAAATGATTATCATGATCAGACACAGGCATTTCAGATTTCACAAACATGGAAGCAGAACAGAGGTATAGCCATCTGAGGCAGAATAGAGGAATAGGCCATAGGAACTGCATAAACCAAGGAGCTGGGAAGTCAGGGTTTTTGAAGAAGCATCAACGTGTATATTGAAGTCTTTAATTTAAGGGCGTTACTTGGGTTGGGAAGACTTTGGATTAGGCCCTGAATTCATTTAGAAAGGAGGGAGAATATCCAGGTGATAGATAGACAACATCCTCTAGGATATGGATTGAATGATAAATTTGGATAGCATGAAGTCAGAGGAGAAGAGATTGCTGAATGATAGTGTTAGAGGAAGACTCTGGAAGTGGCAGTAAGGAGAAAGGGGTATGCCAGTTCCCCGAATATAATCAGAGAGTGGGAGGAATGAATGAAAGTATGACCAGTACGAGAAAAGGTGGCCAAGGATGCAAAGTCCACAGAAGGGAGCCTGGTTTCAGGGAATGCTAGAAGATGTAAGAGAGGAGAAGGTTTAGGATGAAAGTACTTTTGTTAAGTATGGAGCAGCCATTGCAGAGAGCACAGTGGAAGGGGTGGACTGGGAGAGATGTTGTAAAGGTAGAATAATAACTATAGCCAGCAATTATATAGCACTTTAAGGTTTGCAAAGCACGTTCCAAATATCATCACATTTGATTCTCCCTGGGAGGTATGTACTATGATGATTCCTATTTTACAAATGAGAAAACTGAGGCTTATAGAGATTGGATGGCTTGCTCAGGGTCACACAGCTAGTGAATGGATAAGGCAAACTTCGAATTCAGGTCTTTCTCACTCTAAGTCTAGCACTCCAACCATTGAACCACTCAGCTGCCTCAACAATGGATTGGATTGGGTATTGGGGGAAAGGGTTTGTACCTCAGCAGCTGGGGTCCAGAATCACTGAGATGGGAAGAGTATGAGGATATGGGTGTATGTTAACCATTGAAGAATAAGTCCAGGAAGAATGACAGGAACCGGAGAGAGGTCTGTTGAGTGAGGCAGGTGATTGGATGTTTATGGCCCTCTGTCTCAAGAGCATCACCTCACAGAAGTCAGGAACAGGTTGAAGTCAGGACCCGGAGAGTAGGTTTAGGAGGCAGAAGGTGGTATTGTAGGGAGGGCTGGCTGAAGAAGTCTGTGGGGACAAGGATTGAATTTGGGCGCTTGGTAGTGGAGTATGATGCTGAGGAAGGACTAATATGTGAAAAGAGCAATGAGGAATCCTCAATGATGGTCCAATCTTGGATCTGGAAGAGTCAGCTCAAGTCTGGCTCTAATACATAATAGCTGTGTGATTCTGGGCAAATCATTTAATCTCTAAGTTCTCAAACAACTCTCTAAAGCTATAAGCTACAGATGAGTTGCCTAGTTGTTGATCTGCTTTGGGAAAGAGAGTTCTGTATGCTATCACTAGTCTGGACCAAAAAAAAATGTCAGAGGCACTGTCAGTCACTGGAGATACAAGGCAAAAAAACCCCATAAAAACCCACAGGCAAAAAACCCCATAAAAACCCACAAACAAAAACAGAGTTTTTGTTCTCAAAAAAAAAAAAAACCACAAACAAAAACAGAGTTTTTGTTCTTAAGGACCTTATATTCAGGTGGGAGGTTACACACAGTTAAGTGAATTAAAGAGGGAGAGAATGCAAATAACTGAAAAATACAGAATACCTCTCAGATATGTGCATCACAACATTAGCATTTTCCATATCCTCTGCACACAAATGTACTTGAAAGAAACATCATCTTCTTAACGGGCCTGTGTATAGTCTGATGTTTGATCTTGGGTTTTTAACAATAAACCAGAACTTCAATAGCCAGATGAATGTCATCTGCTTGGGAGACTACATTCTATTGCAGTGATGTCATTCCACTGCTTAAGACATTTTGGGAACACTTCTCTGGGAATTACTTTCAGAGTAACGCTATCTTTTTTCTTACCCCAAATGGTATTATCTAGTTTGTTTATCTCAGTTATGACTTAGGATTATTTCCTGAAATCAAATCCACTATCTAAGAACAGATAAGGGTATTCACCACCACATAGCATCAGCTCTGATGACAATTCAAAAAGAAGAGTCCAAGAAAGGTTTTGAGCAAGGGTAGCATCATTTGGCAAAAGTATCTGGTTCCTTGAGGGGACCATCTTAAAGGCAACATTTCCCCATTTTGGAATATGGTGAACCTAACAAACAAAAACTGAATCTTTATTATTGCTCTTTCCTTTCTAGGTTAGAATGAAGTTGAATGGACAGGTTCCAAAAATGAACAGCCAATCTATTGAGAGCAACCATTCCCAACCCTGGCTTTGTGACACCCTGGTATATCTCCAATGATCTCAAAGCATATTGAGAAATTTATAAAATATTCTCAAGCTCAAATTAATTTTAGTCCACTTGAAGTTTTGAAATTAATCCATGTCTTACTAAGTAGCAATGACAATGCATCCAGCCCCCAACAAAAAAACAACCTCAAACTAATATAAAATGTCATTACTCCAAAGGCGAACCACTCTTCTAAACTAAACTATCAACCTATCATGATCTGAGTAATTTGGTCAAGCCAATAAATCAAAATACTTTTCTATTCAAACTTTTCATCAGATGTTATTATTGCTTCATTAGGCAGGTACCTATTTTTATGAATTAGAATGTGGCCACCAATCTCATTTTGCTTTTAGGAAAAGACATGCTGAAGTCAGAAGTATGTTCTTGTCAAACGATCTACACTCATTTCATGTATAGGTGCATATATATGCTTGTTTATACTAATCTATATACTATATACATTATATTTATGTGTGTGTGTATATACACACATACGTGTATATATAATATATATGTGTATGTATGTATATATGTGTATATATAATATATACGTGTGTATATATGTGTGTGTGTATATATAATATATATGTGTGTATATATGTGTGTGTGTATATATATGTATATATGTATGTATGTGTGTATATATATATATGTATAGCATGTATGTACTAATAGTGTGACACTACTGACAGGAAAGACTATCCCCGCAATCTTCCTCCCTACCACCCACAGAATATATTTTTGGCAGGAAGGAGTGAGTTATAATTAGCTGTATATGCTCTACCAATCAGCTGGCCACTGTGGAAACAGCAGACCACTTATAAAGCATAGAATATCATCACTAAATTCTCAGAAGGCAGGGTCCTCGGGAAGATGATTCTATTTGCCAAAGCCCAAAAGAGGTCAAGTTTGCCCATTCATCTGACTGGCTAGTACCAGTCTAGTAGAAGCATTTCATTGTTTGTTGGTTAGCATCTCTACACATGTAGCTACCTCAGCTCCTTGAGATTATCTAGTGTAAATGACCCTGATCCTGACCTGTACTTGTGGGATTGACATCTTAGACAGCAGCTACAAGGGACAGTGTCCTTAAGACAATCATACTACAAACTCAGAACAGGCTGATTGCCAGTAGGGATGGAGAACACTTCCCTAGGTTTTGCTCACTGGGGAAGCTGCCCTCTTGGAAGCCCCATCCAGCAGACAGATGATACTGTGTAGTTGCTCTGATACTCCTACCCTTTCCAGGTGGTCTATACAGCAGTGATGATGACTTTGGATTCTCTAAGTGCTATCGTCCTGGAATCAGACAAAGACAAGGGGCTCTGTTATTCAAATTTGAAATCACTTGTTAAAGGGGACTGCACAAGGGCACCATAGTTAGTTCCAAACAACTATTTGCCAGAGTGTTCTGTAGATGATGATGATGATGATGATGATGATGATGATGAGGAGGAGGCAGTTGTCTAGCAGTTTTAACTTTTCAAAGCTTTTACATCTACAATCTTTTTTCTTGAACTATTTATTTATTTATTTTTAGTTTACCACACATGGTTCTACATAATTTTGAGTTCCAGATTTTCTCCCCTACCTCCTTCCTCCCTCCCCAAGACGACATGGAATCTCATATAACTACCATGTATAACTTTGCATTGAATTAATTTATACACTAGTCAAGTTGTGGAGAAGAATTATGACCAATGGAATGAATCATGAGAAAGAAGAAACAGAACCAAAAAAAAAAAACCCCAAAAACAAAAACAAAAGAGAAGCAAAAAAGGCGAGCGTGTAGTGCGCCTCAATCTGCATTCAAACTTCACAGTTCTTTCTCTAGATGAAGATAGCATTCTCCATCGTGAGTCCCCTGGAGTTGTCCTTGCACCTTACGTTGCTGAGAAGAGCAAATATGTCAGGGTTGGTCCTCACAGAATCCACATAACTGTGGTTGTATACAATGTTCTCCTGGCTCTGCTCCACTCACTCAGCATTATGTCGTGTAGGTTTTTCCAGGTTGTTATGAAGTCTGTATCATCCCCATTTCTTATGGCACAATAGTATTCCATTACCTTCATATACCACAGCTTGTTCAGCCATTCCCCAATTGATGGGCATCCCTTTGATTTCCAATTCTTGGCTACCACAAAAAGAGCCGCTATAAATATCCTTGTACATATGGGTCCTTTTCCGGCTTGTGTGATTTCTTTGGGATACAACCCTAGAAGTGGTATTGCTGGGTCAAAGGGTATGAACATTTTTATAGCCCTTTGGGCATAGTTCCAAGTTGCTCTCCAAAATGGCTGGATCAGCTCACAACTCCACCAGCAATGTAACAATGTTCCAATTTCCCCACATCCTTTCCAGCATTTATCATTTTCCTGTTTTGTTATTTTAGCCAATCTGACAGGAGAGATGTGGTATCTGAGAGTTGTTTTGATTTGCATTTCTCTAATCAGTAGTGATCCAGAGCATTTTTTCATTACATCTACAATCTTATAATCAGAATCATCTGCTCTTTCATTGGGGTTCAATTCTTCCAGGATCATAACAATAGCTAGCATTTATTTAGTGCTTGGAGTACTGACCTTACTTAAAATCACTCCATTAAGTAGTATAAGCATTACTCTCCTTACTTTACAGGTGAAGAAATTGAGGACGGGAGAGGTTAAATGACTTTCCCATGGTCATAGGTCTGGACTCCTGGTTCCAGCAATCTTTTCCATTTTGCCCCCCACCGGATAATAAGGATGACAGATCTGGAACTGGAAGAGATATCAGAAGCCTTTTAGTCCAACGCCCTCATTTTACAGACGAGAAAACTGAGACCTATGGAGGGAATGTGATCAAGGTCAAACAGTAAAGACTAGAGGTAGAATTTGAACCCAGGCTCTCAGACTCCAACATCATGCTGTTTTTACCAGTGGAGAGTGGGGGAAGGGGAAATCTGCAGATTATTCCAATAGGCATAGTAATATTGCTATGATTATTAGACCTCAAGTGACAATTAATAAAAGAATTGACTAAGCAATATATATATAAATATAAATGAAATTAAAGGTATGTCATATATATAAAGGTATGTTGTAGATATGCTGACATATATATGTGTGTATATATTTTATATATATGCATTTGTATGAAATTAAAGGTATTTTAGAAAATAACCAGAGCAACGTATAGACAGTTCAACAAATCTTGGCCCACAGATGAGACATTCTATGTAATTTCATCCAGCATAGTAGAACTTACTGATGGAGTGATTATAAATACAGGAACAACCCCAGGTCAAAGAGTGAAAGCAAACATAAACATTGAGAAACATAAAAATTATAAGCCTGTTATTGGTAACTTGGCAGTTTCATATACAAAAGAAGTGTGGTGAAAATGTATAAAATGTATATCTTAATCAATAATCAGTTATTGTAATGACCAATAAAGCCCATAGTGTCATCAATTTCTATTATTAGGTTTTCTGAGTTTTGAAAATAAATAACAATAATATACAAAGAGGCAGACTGGATACAGTGGCAGTTCTTGGAGTTAGGAAGACCTAGGTTCAAGTATTCCCTCTGACTCCAGTAGATTATAAGCTCCTTGAGGGCAGGTATGGGTTCATTTATCTTTGTATCACCAGAGCTTAGCACAGTGCCTAGCACATAGTAGGCACTTAATATATGCTTGTGTAAGGGTGGCATAGAAATCATCCCATAGTGTTTAGCCTTAAAACCTTAACTAGATGAGAACATAACCTAGTCAACCATCAGCAGGACTTAGATGAAATGCTAAAAGGCCTTTGAACTGGCAGGATTGTATAAGAATCCAAAAATTCTGTTTGGACAAGCCAAGGAAACCAGGAAACTTGTCCATACCTCAGGGATCATCTATAAATTATCAAGTAAATTGAGAAGGTATTGAATCCTAGAAACTGAAGTAGTCATGGCATTCCAGCTGAATTCCCTGAATTCCATTCCTTTCTTTTCTTTTCTTTTTTCTTTTCTTTTCTTTTCTTTTCTTTTCTTTTCTTTTCTTTTCTTTTCTTTTCTTTTCTTTTCTTTTCTTTTCTTTTCCTCTCCTCTCCTCTCCTCTCCTCTCCTCTCCTCTCCTCTCCTCTCCTTTCTTCTCCTCTCCTCTCCTCTCCTCTCCTCTCCTCTTCTCTCCTCTCCTCTCCTCTCCTTTCTCTCCTCTCCTCTCCTCTCCTCTCCTCTCCTCTCCTCTCCTCTCCTCTCCTCTCCTCTCCTCTCCTCTCCTCTCCTCTCCTCTCCTCTCCTCTCCTCTCCTCTCCTCTCTTCTCTTCTCCTCTCCTCTCCTTTCCTTCCTTCCTCCTCTCTCTTTGGCTAAAGGACTGTGTGCACTTCAAAGGATGGAGGATGTTGGACCTCCCATCTTCTCACTGGTATCCTAAGCACATCCCTGGATCAGCTGATGGTGAGTTCTGCATTAGAAGCCAGACACTACCTGAACGCCATATGAATGGGATAAAAGGAATTCCACTAGCCAAGAGCTGTGAGTTACTCTTTTGCAGCAGGGTAACTTTCTCTAAGCTTGAGCCCATTTCTCCCCCTACCTCCTGCCCTGTGTTCTGTAAATACTTGTAGGAGAGTATGCCACAAACTTTTGGGGGAATATTTTATGCTTACTGTTCTTAATTTGGCTGACTAAATTGATCCTCAACTGATAATCTTGGGAAAAGCACATCAGTATGGAGCTTGAGTTGATGGCATGAGAGAATCACATCACTTCCCTCAGAAGTAACTCCAGAGCCCTGAAGAGGAAATGTAGTCAAATTCTGGGGATCTGACTAGTCAGTAAGAGTGGGAATTGGGATCAGGATGCCTCCAAGCTTAAATGAACTACACTTGAATTGATGGATGTGTGTATGGAAGGATGACACATTCTAGTTAGCTATGAGGCTATGGGCAAATCACTTAATTCCTTACTGCTCTAGGTAACCTCTAAGCCTATAAGTTATAGGCCAGTTGCTGATCCGCATGAAAGGAGAGAGTTTCCACATCTGGAATCCCTATATAGAAAAAGTAACAGGTCTGGACCAAATAGAAATAATAATAATAGCATGTTTTTTTCAAACAAATTAATCCATCTTTTGCAGACTTAAATTTTGCCTTTGCAGTTCTTAGCTTTAGACAAGAACCTTTTGCTCAACATTATTTGCAGCCTATGGAGCACATTTTGCTTAAAAGTCTATTTGGATTTAGCCTAACAAGCTATTGTGAATTTTACAAAAGTTCTGCATTGTGACAAAGTTCACTGATATTCCCACCACCTGCTTTCCATTCCCACCAGAAGCCATCATTCCTTATTAAAGCAAAGACTGTCAATTCTGCTGCCATGCCTTGCTATTCTAATTCCCTCTGAAAACATTGCCAAAACAGATATCTGTTTGGGTCACATCAGGTCATAGCATCCATGGGTGGATGGCATGTAATAAAATTCTTGTGGGCCACTTGAGACATATTGGATCAGTGAGGAGCAAGGGTATTTTTTTTAAAAAAAGTACAGTTGGCTTTAACTTCTTTGACCAGTTCCTCAACATATGGAGACTTCCACAAGATTTTTCTTGCCTCCTTCGCAGCCCGTTGCCCTCCCACCTACAGTTCCTCTTGTCAGTGAAGCCCTCAGTGAGCAATCATCCTAGATAGAAGTGTCTATTTTCCTTCACTCTCACAGCCTAAAAGTAACAAAGGGAACTTCAAAGTCTGTCTGTCCTTTGTTAATACTGAGAAGAACTTTTTTAGGAAGGGTGGGGAAGGGGAAGTACTTTTAGAAAGTATAGTCTTTGAAAAAAAAAACCCACCTCTGCCATTTCAGAGTTTGAATTAATTGTGAAAGATGACATAGATAAGATTATTTGACCATCTTCCTTGATGAATTTGGAGAGTAGTTGAGCAGTTGGTGACACTTAGTTCTCTTGTCTTGTCCCTCCTCATCTCTATGCAGAGATTTCACTCACTTCTGAGTGAGGGAAAAGAAGAGTACAGATTCCAGTTTGCCATTTTGGGGCCACATGAAAAGCACAGGCACACAAGATAATTCTCTGAATGTACAAACTCTCTCCATGGTATAAGTGGGGTAAGTAGTTGAGACAATAGCCTGGGAACTTGAAGTGTCTCATTCTATCCCTGACTAATTGTATTTGACCTTAGAGCTCTTATCTGAGCCTCAGTTCCCTCAGTCTGCAAAATGGGGTAAGAAATAGAGTTATCATACACCTATCTTAGGATAAACAAGTAATTACAGTACTGTAAAATACAAATTGCTTGGGGACTATTATGGTTCAGTCCTAGGCAGTATTCTGGAGTAAAAATAGATTTTTCAAGTTTTTCACTTTCCAAATGTAGAAGCTACAACTTGAAAATAACACAAGGCAGGCAAAAGTGGGGCAGGTTACTCCATTACAATGAAAGACTGACTATTCAATAAAGGACAGTTTATATAAGGAGGAAAAATGTGCTTTAAACCGGGGGAAGACAACCTATCACACACATAGAGTAACCAGGGCTTCTCTGGGCATACCCAATTTTCTTAACATGGGGATGCTATTGAGGGGCTTTTTGAGCATGTCTAGTTTGCCTAACATGGAACCCACTGCATCCCCTTCCAAGTGGGTGGGGATTCCCTCCTTTGATGACTGCCTATGTCTTTAAAACTATTGAGATCAAGTTCCCATCTTTTCCTCTACTCTTTTCCTGCCCTGTTTTTCACTGGGTCCAGAGGGTGAAGATCTCAGTTCAGTCACATTGAGGATGCCATGAACTGAACTGCTGAGAAGGGGAGGACCTTCCTTACCCTAAGCCCTCTTTTTTACCCTAGTTCCTAGAAATGGGTCTGAGGGTATTTGTTTCTCTTCTGTGTTGTTTGTCTTCCTCAGTTTCAGATGCCAGAGATGATCCCCACAAGACCTGTGAGTTCAAACCAAGACCGGGTTTACAGGTGAAATGGTGTAGCTAGCCATTCAGTCTGGCATAGAAGCCCTGAGAAACCATCATGCCTGGGACTTGAATCTGAGGGGAGTGGTTTAGACTTGGAACTGGGATTGTGCTTTATGGGGCCAAGCTAAGCCATGAACCCAATCTTCTTCCCTTCCCCAGAACTGAGGTGGTGCAAGGCAGGAGGAAGATCATATCTCCCACATGTTTGGGGGGAGTAAGTTTGTATTTTTGTGATTATACTTTCTGGAGTAAATATTTCTGTGTAAAAGTTAATCTGATAGTGGCTAAATGGAATTGGGGCACAGGGACATGCCCTCTACAATTGAGGGGACATCATCTATGGGGGCTGGAGCCATTGGCAGAGAGTGTAGACACCTCTCAGTCTCCTTAAGGGTACTGGAGAACCCTGGGGAAAAGGTGAAATCTAACATGCCTGGCCTTCAGGCAGTGAAGGACACAGTAGTCAGTGTTACTGTATTAAAGGAGTTGTACTAGATGACCTCTGAGCTTCCTTCCAACTCTAGATCTGTGATTTATGGTCCTTCACTATATAGGTCAATTTCTAACTGCACTTCCCAGTTATCTTTTTCTTTAAAGAGTTATTGCCACCTCCCATCTTCCTTACCCAATAGTCAAAAGACTAATAATAATAGCTAATGTTTATATGGCTCTCAGGTTTGCAAAGCATTTAACATAGATTACCTTATTTGAGCCTTACAACAACCCTGTGAGATATCTACTTTTTTACATGCATTTTATATACAGCACCTCTTTGTACTACCCTTTAACTCACAGAGTAAGTTCACTGAGTGACGACTGCTTCAGGTTCAAGGTACTTTGTGGGTCTGGTTCTATTCAAACCCTCACTCACCGTCCCCAATCAGTTTATCTTTCAACAATCAGCCAGAGGACACATTGAGCTCAAAGCAGAGGCATTTACAGAACTAGCATAGTAAAAAGATTTGCAATACGACATCTCCCCCACAAACTTTGGGTGCACTCCCCTGCACATCAATGGAGAGAGTAAACAAGTACATAAATCAAATGTAAGGGGCCCATATGTAGAGAACATGTGCAGATGAAGAACTCATACTTGTGCTGCATTAGGACTCCCGATGTCTTCTTGCGATGTTCCTCATGCTTCTCCTCACTTGTTGAAACAACTTGGCTAGGAAGGAACATTACTCTGTTGGACTCACTGGGACTGTTCTTTACTGGGCATATTGCTTTGCTGGTTGGCCACAGTTTCAATTTCCTCTAGTTCCTGGCCGAGGTGCGATTGTTGGCTGATCCACTAAGGGGCTCTTTCAGAAATAGCCAGAGTCTTTATTCTAGGACCTGGAAATGGCAGACCAGTTCTGCTGCTGGCCATTCAACCAAATCTTTATTGGCACAGTTAACATTAAATATGCTACAAAAGATCATTGATCCTATGCTTTTTATATTATGGGGGGGGTCTAAACAGTAGCGAGCAAAGGAAAGGGGAGAGGGAACAATCTGAGGAAATACCTAGCCAGTGCTGGTACTTGTAGTTGCAATGGGGACTAGCTACTTTAAACTCTTTCCTTTCTCAGGGAAGAGTTGATCCAAAAACCCTGGAGGAGAGGGACAATTAACAGCAGCTGTTTTCTTCCTCTAACTCAGAACCATGGAGAAAGAAATTATTTCTAAGGGCTGGGTGGGGCTGAATCATCTCACCAACATAGTCCTATAAAGAACAGCAGTCATCTCAGTCTCTCTCTGGATGGGAAAGAAGACTAAGATCCGATGCTATCTGGCTCAATGGTTTCATTAGGAAGGGAGAACTCTCAATTTGTTCTCTGGGCTCAGCTTCTTTATTTCTGGAATCTTTCTCTCAGGATTTTCACAAACCAGTCCCAGAAGCTGCAGTATTTGTTGGATTCTAGGATAGGGTCTCTCATTTTCATGGCAATGGCAACCCAAATTATATTTCTCTCCTGGGCCAGAAATGTTATAGTCCCTTGTAAAAATCAGTTAGGGTATATTTGGGTTATGTCCTTTGTAAGCATGAACAACAATACTTTTCCTGGCATCTCAGGCAGTGATCTTTTGGTACTATTGAAAACAAATGTGTAATAAGCAAATTAGGAAAGCAAGGAATAGTTTACCTGTCACATCTGTGGAGAAAGAAAGAAATTATGACCAAACAAGAGATAGAGGACATTATGAAATGCAAAATGGATAATTTTCATTACATTAAATTTAAAAGCTTTTGCACAAACAAAGCCAATGCAACCAAGATTAGAAGGAAAGCAGAAATCTGGGAAACAATCTTTACAACAAGTGTCTGATAAAAGCCTCATTTCTCAAATAGATATAGAATTGAGTAAAATTTATAAGAAGACAAGTCACTTCCCAATTGATAAATGGTCAAAGAATATGAAGAGGCAATTTTCAGAGGAAGAAATTAAAGCTATCTATAATAATATGAAAAAATGCTATAAATCATCATCGGTAAGAGAAATGCAAATTAAAACAACTCTGAAGTACCACCTCACACCTATCATATTGGTTAATATGAAAGAAAAGAAAAATGATAGATGTTGGAGAGAATGTGGGAAAATTGGGAAACTAATGCGTCATTGGTGGAATTATGAACTGATCCAACCATTCTGTAGAGTAATTTGGAACTATGCCCAAAAGGTGATCAAACTGTGCATACCCTTTGATTGAGTAATACCACTACTAGGTCTGTATCCCAAAGAGATCATAAAAAGGACCCACATGTACAAAAATATTCATAGAGCTCTTTTTGTGGTAGCCAATATATATATATATATGCATATATATATATGTATGTATATGTGTGTGTGTGTGTGTGTGTGTGATATATGAATATAATGGAATACTATTGTGCTATGAGAAATGATGATTAGGCTGACTTCAGAAAAATCTGGAAAGACTTACATGAACTGATGCTGAGTGAAGTGAGCAGAACCAGGAGAACATTGTTCAAAGTAACAGCAACATTGTGTGATGATCAACTATGATTGACTTAACTCTTCTCAGCAGCACAATGATCCAAGACAATTCCAAAGGACTTATGATGGAAAATGCTATGCATCCAGAGAAAGAACTATGGAATCTGAATGCAGATCAAAGCATATTATTTTCACTTTTTGGTGGCTTTTTCCTTTTCTTCTGTTTCTTCTTTCACAACATGACTAATGTGGAAATCTGTTTACATGACTGCACATATATAACCTATATCAGATTGCTTGCTGTCTTGGGGAGGGGGGATGAGAGGAAGAGAGGGAGAAAAAATTTGGAACTCAAAATCTTATGAAAATGAATGTTGAAAACTATCTTTACGTGTAATTGGAAAAATAAAATATTATTTACAAAAATAAAAAAGGAAAAAAGGAAAACAAATATGCTTTAATAATATATCAATAGACATAGCACTATACAAAGCATCATTTGACATATCTGTGTAATAGTCACAAACAACAAATGAGCAAATAATCACAAAAAGCAAATAACAAATACAAAGCAAAGCAAAATTAGCTAACTTTGCTATTAGCAATAGGCCTATAAAGAAAAAAGTAAATATGACCATTACCACATATTCAAATAAATGATAAATAAAATAACAAACACAACCTAGCAAAGTATGTATACAAATGAAAGCAAAACAATAAAATAAGCACAGCTCAAAAATGCAGTAATTAACCTATATAGTAATAAACATATGTAACTGCATGCAAGACACATTTTAGGTGGTCAATTCTTAGTTTTGTCACCTGAATACATGTGTGACTACTTCTTTAGCTTCATTTGTGACTGCCTAAGTTAGTCTAGTGACTGGTCATTTAAATAGCCCTAGTTTTTTTTATAACTTGGTCACTTCTCTCCTGTATTTGACTTGATAAATGACATTGTCTGTCCATCATCATCATGCTTACCTAACACTGGACTTATAGAACAGCTAGGCTGGCTATCACTATTTTCTGTGCTCTATGTGCTGTGTCTGTATACTAGGAGTATCTATAGTAGATGAAGTTCTAGGCAAGAAAGGAGTTGCCTCTGGATATATTCAGTCCTCTTGCCCTATCTGAACTGGGTTTGCCCTGTATTGGAAGCAAAGTTGTTGGGTAATATCTCCTTTATTAGAAATATCATTTTTGGGCCCATATCTGTTTTGGAGTCTTTATATAAATAATGAGTAGCCTTTTTTTTTCTTACTGTCTGCTGAGGTAAGCACTCATCACTTCTCTACCTGCTTATTATCAAGTACAACTAATTTTACATTGGATAATAAATGGTTATGGCAAATTGTCTCAATAGAGCGCCCCTCCACAATCTGAGCAAGTTATAAATCAGCAAGTTGCCCCTTCTCTCAACAGCTTTGTATGAGCTACTTTCCATTGGTGTGCTAACTTGAGTGTCCTTGAATACCAAGGTTTCCTTGCTGAAAGTCTTGACTCCGGCATTACATTTGAAGTGTTTCTATCTTAGCTCTTTTAAGTTGAAGTTTTGGCTATTTGAGAAGCTTCTTCAGTTTCTCATCTGAGAGATGTTTTGGTTATGAGTATCTGTATCATTTCTCTAATTTGGAAGGATGAGGGAGTTGGCCCAAGCCAACAAGTAGTTGTGACTATTGCCCAAAGTTAAGCAAATATGGTATAAATCCTATAGCCTCATTCCCAGTGGAATTTTATGCATGTATTAGAAACAGCATATATTTACTCCATGGAAATTTTTGCCCTGATCTCAGAGTCCCTAACTCATTCAACAGTATTCAGTTGAAATGTCCAGGCTTTGAGTCTCTTTATTGGGGTTAGGATACTTTTTGATACCAACCAAAATCAACATTTTCTGAAGTAAACTTCTCTCAAAGTCTTTGTCTTGTTTAGAATTGGTCCTGCTTGGGAATCTACCCACAACACTTTAGCAACCAAAGATACTTTCTGGTTCCTACCTGGAATTGTCTGTACATATCTGGTGAAATGATCAGTTATCACTAAAACGTGACATGTTATTTTACTATCTCCTTCCAGTAATAACAAGTCAGTTCAAATAAACTCCGAAGTTTTGCTGACTCTTATATTATCTGAATATGCAGCATAAATTTGCAACACTTTTCTTTGCACATATTGGGCACAAGTTTCACACTTCTAATGCTGCCATCCTAGGCCAGTAAAATCTGTTTCTTACTAGTTTCAGGGTGCTTGCTTAACTCATATGTGCAAAGTTATCATGTGAGTTCTCTGATTTACAATAACTGCTTTCTAGTTTCATGCTTGAGATCAGTCATAGTCTAGGGCAGCACTCCATTGCACAGCTACAACTTTTGCCATTGTCTCAATAGAAAGGCATCTTCTAGCAATTGGAATGAGTCCTTTAGCATCACTTCCTTGCTTTGGGGTTTGTCTCATTTTTCTCAGATCATACATCTGCTTTTGCTACTAGTCATGCACAGACTACTGAGGCAAGGAAGGTTGATTCAATGAAACGGTATTCACATAGTTGTATATTAGACTTATTCATTTTTTCTGAAGTCTGATCACATCCTCTTTCTTAGTTTCTATGGTACTTATCAATAATAGCCTCTGCAATCAAGTACCTACTCTGATTGCAAAGTAGAAGACCCTTCTCCTTTATGCTGAATGGTAGAATTGATAAATGCAGAAGAGGCTTCCTGCCACCAAACTGTATCTCTAAATTTTGCCAGGTGACACTTGGACTACACTCTTATCTGAATTGGTCAAAGGAGGGAAAAAAGTGGATGCATAGGAACACTTGTGCTCATGCACACACCCACACCCACACCCATACCCACCCACACCCACACACACACACACACACAGGGTTACTGAAATACATTTTGCTCAATAGGGAAACAGGAGGGAAAGGAGAGAAAAGAGAGGAGAATAAGTGGGAAAGAAGATTAATGGAGCAAAACAAACTTAAACTAAGAAGGATGACTCTCAGAGGGGGTTTGAAAAAAGAAAAGAAAGGATAAAAACCTGCGATTGGGCTCTGGGTGAGGAAAATAGAAGAGGGATGGGGCACAAAAGCATATTGCACCAAACCTAGAGCATTGATGTTGAGCATACTATTTTTCTGTTCTTCCTTGTAGAGCGGAGGTGGGAATCAAACACAAGGAAAAGTAAAAGAGAAAGAAATGGAAGGCAACACACAATTAATAATAGTGTGAATGTCACTGGGGTGAACTCACCCATAAAATGAAGAGGATAGCAGAATTAATTAGAAAGCAGAAACTAACAATATGTTTTTCACACAAAATATACTTGAAACATCAATTTTCAAATGAGTTAAAATAAGGGGTTGGAGCAAAACTTATGTTTCAGGTGAAATAAAAATGGCAGGGGTAGGGGTAGCAGTCACAACCTCAGATAAGGAAATAGAAAAAAAAACAGATTAATCAAAACAAATATATAGGGAAACTACACTTTTGCTAAAAGGCTCCATAGATAATGAATTTAAGTATATACTAAACATTTACACACCAAATGGCATAGTAACTAAATACTTAAAGGAAAAGTTAAATGAGTTATAGAGAGAAGTAGATAATAAAATTACAATACTAGGGGGCCTTGATTTTCCCCTTTTCGGAGCTAGATAAATCAAACCAAAAGATAAAAAAGAAGGAAGGTAAGGATCTGAATATAATTTTAGAAAAGTTAGGTATTCTAGAACTCTGGAGATTATTGAATGGGAATAGAAAGGATTATACAAATATCTTAGCTATGCAGGACACTTTCACAAAATTTGTCCATGTATTAGTAGTTAAAAACTTCACCAAAAATGTAGAATAGCAGAAATATTTGTGGAGCACGACACAATTATTTTTTATAATTGGCTACTGAAGAAAGGATTAAGAATTAATTGGAAATTAATAATCTTAGAGAATGTGTTATTCAAAGAACAAATTTTAGAAACAATCAATAAATTCATTAAAGATAATGAACACAATAAGACAATATTCCAAAATTTTTTGGGATCCAGCCAAAAGGTCCTAGGAGAAAATTTATATCTCTAAAGAGTTTCACCAATAAAAAGGAGAACAAAGAACACAGTGAGTTGGACATGTAACTAAAAATATCAAAAGCTAGAAATTTTAAAAAATCACTTAAAAACCTAGGTAGAACTCTTGAAAATCAAGGAAGATTAACAAAATTGAAAGCAAAAATTCACTGAGTTAATAAATAATCTAGGAATTTTTTTTGAGAAACAATAATATAAATGAACCATTAACTAACTTGATTTTAAAAGTGAAAGAGGAAAATTAACTTACTGGTATTAAAAAACAAAGGTGAATTGACATTTAATGTAGGAGAAATAAAAGGAGTTATCAGAAATTGTTTTGCTTAATATGTCAACAAAACTGATGATCTAAATGAAATGAATGAATATTTACCAAATTATAAAAAATATAAGATGCATAAGACATAATATATAAAATTAACAGAACAAGAAAAAAGACTTAAATAACTCAGTCCTAGAAGAATAAATTGAACAAGTCGTGAACTCCCAAAGAAAAAAAAAACTACAGGACCAGATATATTTGCAAGTGATTTTTTTTAAAGAATTGAAGAAGAATTAATTCTAATACTAAAATTGTTTCAAAAAATAGGAAAATAATGAACTACCAAAGTTTTTTATAACACAAATATGGTCTTGATGTCTTAACCAGGGAGTGTCAAAACAGAGAAAGAAAATTATAGCGTGATATCCCTAATGAATATTGATGCAAAAATTTTAAATAAAAGGTTAGCAAGAAGAAAATAGGAACATATCACAAAGATATACATTATGATTAGGTTGAATTATTACTGGGAATGCAAAGTTGGTTCAGCATCAGGAAAACTATAAAGAGAATTGGTCATATTAATTAAATAACCCCAAAATCACGTGATTCTTTCAATAAATGCAATAAAAGCTTTTGACAAAATGCAATAGCTCTAGCAACACTTTCAATATTCCTTAATGTTACCAGCACCTGGTGTCTACCTAAAGCTAAGAGCTGGAATCATATGTAGTGAGGATTAACTAGTGACTTTTTCAATAAAATCAGGGGTAAAACAAGGATGCTCATTATCACCATTACTATT
The DNA here is from genome assembly GCF_011100635.1 of Trichosurus vulpecula. Taxonomy (NCBI): domain Eukaryota; kingdom Metazoa; phylum Chordata; class Mammalia; order Diprotodontia; family Phalangeridae; genus Trichosurus; species Trichosurus vulpecula. The sequence continues at coordinate 367,262,455 of NC_050574.1, read as the reverse complement.
TAATATAATCTGATAAATGTTAGCTAGTAGTTACTAGTTAACTAGTAAGACACGAAAAAGAAATTAACAGAATAAGCACAGGTAAAAAGCAAATAAAATTATCTCCTCTTGCAAATGATATTATGGTTTATTTAGAGAAGCAGAGAATGGCACTGGCAAAATATGGGGCCAGTTTTGGTATGATCTAAGAGCTACACATGCTTTTTGCGTTTTAAAAGATAATAAAATACTTGTACAAAATTAATAACATGGAAATGTTTTACATGATTGCACATGTATAAACTATATAGGATTGCTTACTATTTGGGGTGGAAGAAAGGGAGAGAGGGAAGGAAGGATAGAATTTGGAACTCAAAACCATGAAAAATTAATTTATTTTTACTTTTCAACATTCACTTCCATAAGCTTTTGAGTTTTAAGTATTCTTGACCTCCCTCCCCTTCCTCCTCCCCAAGACAGTGTGTAATCTGATATAGGCTCTACATATACATTCATATTAAACATATTTTGGCATTAGTCATGTTGTAAAGAAGAATCAGAATCAATGGGAGGAACCATGAGAAAGAAGAAACAAAACAAAACAAACAAAAAAGGAGAGCAAATAGTATGCTTCTATTTGCATTCAGACTCCATAGTTCTTTCTCTGGATGTGGATGGCATTTTCCATCACAAGTCTTTTGGAGTTGTCTTAGATCCTTGCATTGTTAAGAAGAGATAAGTCTATCAAAGTTGGCCATCGCACAATGTGGCTGTTACTGTGTACAGTATTCTCCTGGTTCTGCTCACTTCACTCACCATCAGTTCATCTAAGTCTTTCCAGGTTTTTCTGAAGTCTGCCAGCTCATCATTTCTTACAGTACAATAGTATTCCATTACATTCAAATACTACAACTTGTTCAGCCATTCCCCAACCGATGGGCATCCCCTCAATTTCCAATTCTTTGCCACCACAAAAGACCTATTATCAACATTTTTTTGCATGTGGGTCCTTTTCCTATTCTTATGATCTCTTTGGTCTGCCGCCCTAGAAATGGTATTGCTGGATCAAAGGGTATGCACAGTTTTGTAGCCCTGTAGGTATAGTTCCAAATTGAAAGGATTTGTTCTGTAAAACTTGGACTCAGTCAAAGGGCCACACTTGAGCACCTAGTGAGCCACATGTGGCCTTGAGGCTGCAGGTTCCCCACCCCTGGTTCAATTATACAATATACAGAAACAAATAAACACAATAGCCTGGTGTTTGATACACATGAAGATCCCAGTAATTAGGGTAAACACTATTCAATAGGAGTTTTGGTAAAACTGGAAAGGAGTATGGTATAGTTTGATATAACCAGGTATAGACCAATATCTCACATGATATACTAAGATAAGCTCCAAATGGGTACATGGCTTAGACATAAAAGTTGACATCAGAAACAAAATAGCAAAACAAGGAAGGAATGATTTTTTAGGTGAGTGGATAGGGAAAGAGTTCATAATGGCTAGGAGATAGAGAAGATGAAAAATTCTGATAACATAAAAGGAAAGTGGATATTTCTGCACAAACAAAACCAATGGGGCTAAAATGGGAAGAGACGCAGGTAAGTGAGGAAAAAATAACCCTTTGCATCAAGTTTCTTTGATAAAGGTCTCATTTCTAATTGTATAGGAAACTGATTCAAAATTATAAGAATAAGAGCAATTATCCAATAGATAAATAGATAAATTATAAAAAGATATGAACAGGCACTTTTTGGAGGAAGAAATCCAAGCCATGAACAGGCAATTCTCAAAGGAAGGAACAAAAGCTCTCTAACAATACTAAAAATATTTCCAAATCACTACTAATTAGAGAAATGCAAATTAAAGTAATTCTGAGATTCTATTTTGCATCCATAAAAGTAGTAAAGATGACAGAAGGAAAATGATAAGTATTGGAGGGGTTGTGGGAAAATAGAAATATTGATGCACTTAGTAGACCTCTGAATAGGTACAATCATCCTGGAAAGCAATTTATAATTACCCAAAAAGTTATTAAATGTTGTGTGTCCTTTGGCCCAGCTATAATACTGCTAGGTCTATATTCCAAAAGATTAAAGAACAGGAAAAAGTCCTGTATGTACAAAAATATTTATAACAGGTACTTTGTGGTAACGACAACAACAACAAACAAACAAACAAAAAATAAGATGATATCCAACAATTGAGGAATGGCTGAAAAAGTTGGGCTATTTGAATGTGATGGAGTATTTTTGTATAGAAACAGATGATTTAAAAAAGATATGGAAAGACTTGTATGAACTGATGCAGCATGAAATGAGCAGAAACAGAAGGACACTTTATACTATAAATACTATAAAAATGAATAACCTCGATGACTTCTATAAACAAATTAAGAATGAAATGAGTAGAACCAGGAGAACAATTTATGTAACGACACTGTAAAAACAATTTTCATGTCTCTAAGTTATGAACGATTCAATGACCATTCATGATTCCAGAGGACCAGCAATGAGCTGTGCTCTCCACTGCAAAGCGGTGATGGGTTTAGGGTTCAGAGTGAGACATATATTTTTGTTTATAGCCATTGGGGAAGTTTGTTTTCCTTAAATACGAATACTTGTTACAAGAAATTTGCTTTTTTCCTTCTTGTTCCCTGTTGGAATGGGAGGTGGAAATATGTGGGAGGAGAGAAAATAAATAGATTTCTTTTAGTTACAAAAAAAGAGACGTAAGGAGTACTTCAGATATGAAATGTTGTATGAACTTTCAGATGAGGTTGCTATATAATTAATTTTACTTAACTGTTTCACTTTGTTATAAGAGATCTCTCATGAAGTCAGAATAATGTATGTGTTTGTAATATAAAAACAAAACACATCAAGAAATCTGAGCAGGGAAGAAATCCCAGCTATCAACAGCTATATGAAAAGATGATCTAAATTATTAATGATTAGAGAAATAAAAATTAAAATAAATTTGAAGTTCTACATTATATGCCTTAGCTTGACAAAAAAAGAAAATTACAAATACTTGAGGGGCTGTGGAGAAAAAGGTACATTAATGTTCTGTTGGTGGAACTGTGAGCTGGTTCAACCACTCAGCAAAGCAATTTGGAACTATACCCCAAGAGCTATTAAACTGTGCATTCCCTTAATTTCAGGGATAGCACTACTAGGTCTATCCTCCAAAAAGATAAAAGAAAGAGGAAATAGGAAATCCACACACAGTATTATAGTAGTTCTTTTTGTCATGACAAAGGATTAGAAGTTGAGGAGGTACCCATAAATTGAGGAATGGTTGAACAACTACAGTAATGGGAGGGAGTACTATAAGAGATGATGAAGGGCAGACTTGTATGAACTGATGCAGAGTGAGGTGAACACAAGCAGGAGAACACTTTATTCAGTAACAATAATATTATAAAGACAAACCACTATGAAAGACTAAGGAAATCTGATCAATTCAATGACTAACCTCCAATCCAGAGGACTCATGATGAAACATACTACCCACCTCTGGATAGAGAAGTGACCTACTCAGAGTGCAGATTGAGACATAACCTGAGCCTCAAAGCATATTGGTTTGGGATTATTTCCTCATTGGTGGAAATCAATGCCCTGAGCATGCATGAGGGGCTATGGAGGCAGTAGAGTCTCTTCAGTCCCTTTGGGTTTGTCTTCTGGTTTCCAGCTTCAAGAGAGAAGATGGATAATGCCAACCTCACTTCAAGTTGCTGAAGGGAGAAAGACACTCTGAGAAGAAGCTGATGGAAGAGGAAATGGCAGTATCTATTATGTCCCTATTTTCAGTTTGCTATATTAGAGATTTTGGGGAGTTTTCCTCTTGGATGAGATCTGGAACTCTCTCTCTCTCTCTCTCTCTTTCTCTCTCTCTCTCTCTCTCTCTCTCTCTTTCTCCCCTTCCTCTCCCACCTCCCTCAGTAGAGCTGTTATTTCACTCCCATTGGGAAAGTTCTTTCAGTCTGTATGGTTCGGTATACACCCACATATATGTGTATATATATGTATATGTACATGTATATATGTATACATACATGTGTATGTGTATGTGTATATGTGTGTATGTATGTATATGCCAAATAGGGCTAAGATGATAGAGGGAAATAGACCCAGAGACTCCTTTAAGTTGAGTTTTTCAACATGCCCAAAATGTAGAACCTCTCAAAACAAATTTGTGTACTGGCCATGTCCATGTAGGGAGGCTGTGGCTTGGCTCATAGGGAGGCCAGAATAGACATATCTCTTGTATTTCCTCTTTCACCCTTCTACAAGGGGAGACTTTGGTTCCTTCCAAAGCAGAAGCAGGGGGTTGGGGCCAGAGGCTACCATTTTGATTTCCTCAGAGAGAGAGGGGGTACTTGGCTAGAATTATATCTATCTGCTCTCTTACATGGGGTAGCTTGATAGCACAGTGGATAGAGTGCCAGGCTTGGAGTCAGGAACACTGATCTTCTTGAGTTCAAATCTGACTTCAGACACTTGTAGATGTGTGACCCTGTGCAGGTCACTTGACCCTGTTTACTTCAGTTTCCTCATCTGTAAAATGAGCTGGAGAAGGAAATGGCAAATCACTTCAGTGTCTTTGCCAAGAATACCCCAAATGGGGTCTCAAAGAGTCAAATACAACTCACATGACTGAACAACAATAAGTTACCTTACGTATTATTAGTCTAGGGGATGTAGTTTTCAGGTTCAAGCTTAAGTACTGAATGCTCTTTCTTAGTGTGGAAGGAGGGTTCTGAAGCTTTATATACAAGTCTTGACTCCCTTCCCACCAAATACCAGTTCCACAATGAATATACACATAACAAATAGCAAAGAACCGTATTTATCTAAGTCAGTAGCAAAACAGAAGAAATACACATGAAGATATTATATATAATAATATGCACATGTATATATACAAGAAGAGCAGTACCAACCTTAAGAACTATCCAATGTGAATGCTAAACAAGACTGAGATAAAAAAGGAGGATGGACATATACCTCTGGGTATATGTATGTGCATGTATATACACATACACATATATATGTACACATACATATACACATATTATATTTATATATGTGTGTATATATGTATATCTATATACAGCTACATCTATAGATCTATCTCAGCATCGAAAAACAAGACTTCTTGGGTTCCAATGATACTTAAACACCATACTTCCCTGAGTTCCTGGCTATAGTAGGAACATTTTGGGTATGATGAACCAGCATTTGCTCAAGCAGGCTAAAGGATGTATTGAAAACTGGATCCATTCCCCTTTTCCACCTCAGCCCTATTTGGCATTCTTGCTGGATAGTTCTTAAGGTTGATCCTCCTTTGTGATCTTGGAATCATCAGAGATGATCCACTGGCTTGGTTCTAACACAGATCGATAGTTTCTCTGTTTTAAAGCAAATAATTGTCTTACATTAAAGCTCTTACTAAGATCCAGTTTCACATTTGCAGGATGCCTCTGGCTTTCAGATCATGTTCATAGCAGTGTTGGTGAACATGTTCTTAGTCAAATAAATGTCCATGCTTTTAGTGACTCAGGTTACCAGCTCCAACCTTCACTGAAGGCAGCTTTTGATAATTCATACTCAGATGCCTTTGTTCCCAGGTGACTAACTTTCCATAACCCCACCATGTCAATTCTTACCTCAAAAATAGTACAGAACCAAAAGAGAATTTCTCTCCCACAGTAAGGTTTGACTCATCACTGGAAATTGTAAATTTATAATACTTTTTCCTTTCCCTGTTGATGCCATTCATTCACAAATGCTGATTTCAAAGAGGAAATAAAAAGGTTGCATCTTAATTTTAGAAACCAAAAAGATGGAAAAAAGATTCTAGAGTTAAGTTTCTTGGCCAATGCTTCCTTCCCCCTCAGATTGTGCGCCCTTATCATTAATTAATACTTTTATTTATTTATTAATTCAACAAAAAGCTTCCAGGACACCAACTTATCATTTTATTTTAAATAGAATTTTTCTTCAGAGAAATTGAAAGACTTTACAAAAATTTATATTAATCAAGGAAAATGGATCATCACACAACCCCTATGAAATAAGAAAACAATGGAAAAGACCAAATAAGTTCTTTGGACCTCACCATCTCTCTATGCTTCAAACTCTCCCATGTCCCCAACAATTGAGGAAGGTCATTTCCTACCTCTGTTTATGATATCCATAGCTATACATTATGTTTACTTAATGAATCATGTGGACTTTAGTAAAGTGGATAAAGTGTCAGGACTGGAATCAGGAAAACTCACCTTCCTAAGTTCGAATCTGACCTCAGATACTTACTAGCTCTGTGACCCTGGGTAAGTCACTTAACTCTGCCTGCATTTCCTCATCTGTAAAATGAGCTGGAGAAGGAAATGGCAAACTACTCCAGTATCTTTGCCCAAAAGATCTTTAACAAGCCATTTGAAAAATGCCAGTGTACATTATTTTTGTATACTTTATGTACATTTTTGCTTGAATGTCTTCTGACATCATCCATATGAATTTAAATCTATTTAAATTTCCAATTAAAAGATCTTCCTGTCTAATGATACAGTTTTAAAAATTTATTAAAATTTAATCTCTTTGATTTGCTCAGCTCACATACAATACATTTATAGCTATAACTCTCAATAGGGACCAAGCGCTCTTGAAAATAATTGGTGCAGCAGATTGTCTGGGGCCCAAATATGAACTGATGAAGTAGTCAAGGACTTCAGTCTGATATTCAAAGAATCAGTATTCTTTCTAGATTCAAAATTTTATGAATAGAGATTAAATATATATGCTAATTCCATTTTGCTAATGGTTATCTGAGTTTTAAAAAAAAATCCCCTCTGGGATTATAGCCGAGCAACCAGTAGGTGACGCTGTTGATTGAGAGACTGTAATAATGAGACAAAAAGAAGTCTCTGGATCTATTTGTCTATGTTTCTAGTTTCAAAGGACTGTTATAAAGATGCATTAGGTACAGACTCGATCAAAATCTCAAGAATCATGACATGTGGTAACACCATTATGCAGCATCATTTCCCAGGGGGGATTTTGATTGTGAAAAAAACTGTCACCATGAGTTTTCCTGACAGAGTTTTCTCTCTTATATTAGCAACCATTTCTCTAATTAGCTCAAGATTTTCCATGACAGAATAATACATGAAAGAGGTCTCCACACCAAGAGTAAGCCATAGTGATGTAATGGAAAATACTGAACTGGGAGTCAGAAACCTTAGTTTCAAAAGTCCCTGATCAGCTACTAACTCACTATATGACACCCAGTAAGTAATTTCACCTCATTGTGCCTCAGTTTCTTCTTTATTAAAATGAGGTGGCTTCAAATATCCCTTTTACCTCTAAAAAAAATTCTATGACCTGGAGTCATTAAATAGAAAAGTATGAATAAGCCTTTTTTTGGTAACTTTATTTATAACATCCACTTCCTATGGCCATGAACAGAGAAAAAAAACCAACATTTTTTTTTCAGAATGATACTCTCAAACCTGGTTTAAAAAAAAAAACCAACAACTAGGTTATATGTGACATAAGCACTGTAATGGTACCTTATCTGGTATAACTTCTCTTTTTAAACCGATTTCATATACTTCCCCTCCATGTACTCTGTATTCCAATTAGCATACTTTCTTTTGCCTTTACCTGACTTTCTTGACCTACCTCCACCCATAGCTTTACGTAAATTGTTCCTGAGCCTAGAATGCCTCTTACCCTTACCTCTTGTAATCCTTAACTACCTTTAGGAATTGGGCCAATGGCACTCCTACAAGAAGGCTATGGATGTTCCTCCCCCACTCCATTTATCAATGATCTCCCCCTCATTCCAAAATTGCTTTGTATTCTCTTTGCATATATTTTGAATTTGTTTCAGTGTCTACCATAGTTGTTTGACCCAAATTGAATCTAAGCCATTTGAAGGCAGGGACTGTTTGTTTTCTGTCTTTGTTTTTGTATTCCCAAGCTGGTACAGTGCCTGGCATACGGTAGGCACATAATTTACACTTGCAAATTGTACTGAATATCTTTGTCTCCCTCCCCCCACCCAATTCCCTGTTACAATGGTATCATCTCATGCTTGGACCATAGGGCAGAAGAGCTGGATTCTTCTAGGAGCTGGCTCATTCTGTGACCTAAGACAAGGTGGTTTATCTCCCCTAGAATGCTCCCTTTCCTGCAAGATGAGGGCAGTACTCATTGGGACAGCTCTTTGAGACCGAGATGAAAAGGCTATAGAAGTGCAAATTATTAGCAGTTATTCCAGTAATGCTCATTTAAAAATCCTGTTGGCAGCAGATAAAACAATTGAGGCCCCTGGCCATTTCCTTGGATTCCTCCTGCTGTTCTCTACCAACAGAAGACTGCATCAAACTCAGATGTTTGAAAATTCAAGATATTTCTGTCCCTATTCATCGACTGAGAAGGAAATCCCAAGTTTGGAGATGAAGAAGTGTGCCTCATTTCTGGCTGGCAGTGAAAAAGTTAAAGTGAGCGCAGGGTTATTCATGAATTCTTTTTTTGGGGGGGGGGATAGAGAAGTGTCTCCATTAAAATGCAGATTTGGACTTTCATTTGCAAAGAATGTAGTTATTTCAAATGCTGTATGGGAATCCTTTTTGTATTTGTATCTTTGGGGTAGAAAGTCCAGCTGCCTCTTGTAAGACTGCACATATCTCTTCAGATGTCAACAAGTCATTGAAAGGTGTCAGAAGGAGGGAAATGAAAGATAATTATTCAAACCATGGAGAGCTACTTTGAAAGTGAATAGAATCTGTCAGATAGTCTTTTGAAAACAGCAGTTGGCTGCTTGTATTGGCTATATTAAATGGACATATCTAGAAGCAAGTGATGCTTTAGATTGCGATAATCAGCTTAAGTTGGTTTGGTGGAGAAAAAAGGTTCCAAGCACTAGAAGTTATCAAGGAGCAATTATAGAATGGGAGCAGTGCAGAGGCCCCTGATATGTTAACATCTAAGAGCTCTATTCATTTTTTAAAAGAAAATTTTTTTGAATCTTGCATTCTTTGTATGTAAAGAAAGGGCAGACTTCATAAAGATTGGGTAATTTCCAAATCGGGTGGGAACTTACAAAAGAGATGCCCCAGGAATGGGGCGGGGGGGGGGGGAATGCTTAGAATATATATGCTGAAGAAATGAAATGTGCAAAGTGCTTGCTGTCTCAGTGCTGAGAACTCATGGAGTGTGGGGCTTTTTAACATATCTAGTGGACCTGTTGCAATGATTCTTAAACCAAAAATGAAATAACTCATCTTGGACAAAACTCCACAAGCTGGTAACAAGAGCGAAATTTTTAGACAAGTTCCAAGTAATTGTTCAATTTAAAATACAATTTTAAAAAGTAGTTCCTTCTGCAAATGTAATTATAACTGATAGAGTGCTGGACTGGTACGATCAGTATAATCAGGATTTGAATCTTGCTAAGTGACCCTGGGAGAGACACTTGCCCACTCTGCCTCAGCTTCCTCATTTGTAAAATGGGAATAAGGACAGCACTTACCTTACTAAGAGGCTCAAACGAGATAATGTATGTAACGTTCTTTGTGAACCTATATAAATCTTAGCTGTTATTGTTATTACACAGTTCTTTATGGTTTGTAAAGCAATTTAGATTTCATCTGAGCCTCACAAAAACCTTATGGGGTAGGTATTACAAATATTATCCTTGTGACAATTGTGATTTTTGCAATACATTGTTTGATGTTGTAGTATAAGTGATAGGACTCCAATGTGGAGTCACGTATAGTGACAGATTGTATTTTTCCATTGGCCTGACTCATTCTGACCCTATGTTGGACATGTCAGTGTTTGTGGTTCCTGACTGGATGACACTCTCAGCCTACTGCAGCAGCTTATTATGCATTTGGACCCTCACCCAATTTCTGGTCCTGATTAGGAAACTCCCCCACCTAAGTCTGTTATTGATAAACAACCTGGGGAATTTCTCCCCCACATTTAAGTCTTATTAAGTCTCTCTCATATTGAGCATCAACTCTCAGTTTCCAATCAAGCCTGTCTTTAACGTATAAAACTTCCCTGCTCAGACTCCACTAGGAGAGTGTTTGCCCACTGATATTTTGCCACTGTACACATCTCCCTCATGTGAGTGATTGGTCCTGGCAAATCTTTTGACTGTGTTACCATATTTTGTGTGTGTGTGTGTGTGTGTGTGTGTGTGTGTGTGTGTGTGTGCTTTTGTTTTTACCAGCTTGCTGCACTGCATGGTAATAAAGCTCATGCTTACACTAGCTTCCTGAGTACCAATTTTCTGTAAATCCTTGAACCCAGGTCTTTGCTCTAACCCAAACCTCGAGGACAAATAGGGTAGTCTTGACAGCTCATAGTATCAAATATTTAGGGAACTTAGAGGCTACCTAGTCTAATGTCTCTGTTTTACAGATGAGAAAACAGGTTCCAATGTTTTCTTGATAAAACCTAGTTAAGTATCAGAGGTGGAGTTTGTTTCTAGAGCTTGTGACTCCAAGACCAATTGTGCTATTTCATGGGGGTCTACTATACAAAGTTAGATTCTAGATAGAAAATACTGGTTCATAGAAGAAACTTGCTAATCTTTGGGAACACTGTGCAAGAGATCTATTTGACAATACTACCTATATAGCAATGACATTGCAGATCAATGGTTTCTATCACCATGAGCCCTACCCCTACTTGTTTATAAATAGAAGGAAGGTAGATATCTCCCCCCCATTTCTACTGTCTGCCTGTCACCCTTGTCTTTGACACACAAGAAGTTCATCTTCTCTTCCTATTATCTAATTCCTTGATGATGTCTTTTTTTCCTGTTTTTTTTTTAATTTCTCATTGGTTACATATAGGTGATAATTGTTTTTTTCAATTGCTTTTTTTTTCATAAGGCTTTTATAAGGTCCAAGATTTTTTTGATGTCTTGGGTTCTTCTCTTCCTTGGGATGCCTTGAATATTGATCCTTCAATGTCCTGACAATTGCTTCATCTGCAGCACAGATGTGCTAGAGAAAACTGTTTGCTTTAATGATTTTTACAACTGTTTCTCATTTTTCTTTTGTTTGTTGTTCTCCTATTTTTTTGTCCTTAAATGCCCTTACTTAGTTGGATATTTTGCCAAGTTTTCTTTAAATGTTTTTACCCTTTCTTGCTTCTTTCTGCTTTATGAGACAATACCATGCATAAATGTCTATCATCCTTCTTCATAAGATTTTATATTCTAATTTGATGCCCACCTTTGCCATTTATCTTTCTCTGTCAAGTAAGTCAGGACTTTGCTGACTAGGGAACTTTCTGTACTGTTTTGGTTTCTTTGTTATGGCAATCAATTTATGTTGGTTAAACCTTTGGACAACATTAATAGTCAATCTAATTTCTGTTGTTAGTTTCCCATGTTTTGGTTTTTAATTACATGTTTAAATAAGTCAGAATTAATTATTTAAATCATATGTCACTTTTTTCTCATTATTCTTTTTTATTTTTTAAACCAATTTTGAGCTTAGTTCTATTGAGTAAGCTGAGTCACAAACAGTTGATTTAGGTGTAACTCTTACATCAACAACAAGTCTTTTCTTGTCTTTTAAAATATAATTTGCTTAAATTTGTTTGTGATGTTATTGGGTATTGACTATGTCCAATGCCTACCAATTCTTTTCATGAAAATGTTCATTACATAAAGGTATAATCTACAAGTCTTTGGTCTCTCTCATTCCTTTTTTCTGAACCCTGTTTTTCCCTATATTTCTTCCCATTCTCATGGTTTTCTATCATTATACTTGTCATCAAATACTAGAGTGTATGTTTGTTATTATTTGTATAATAATGATTTATTATTACATTTATCATAGGATCTTATTGAACTCTTCATAGAATTTTTCTTTATTCTCAGCAACTGATTTTAACATGTAAGCTATAATAATTTTCATGGTCTTCTTTTTTGCAAATGTTTATCAGTACTTTAATATGTCACCAAAATTGTTTTTGTATATCTTTATAATTTTGTATACAAAGTTGTCTTTGTATACTTCACTAACTCTTTTTTTGCCCCCTGTGGAGTACCTGGTAAGCATCCTTTCATTAACTACAATTTTCTTGCTTCTTATGATGTCATTTATAGCATGAATGTCAAGACTGACATGACTCGACTCTTCCAGCACTACATGTACCTGTTGAATATAGTGATGTCATTTTGGTCCTTCTCCAGAACGATGGACAACAACCAACTAACCTGTTGAATGATGGACAAGGGTCTCACATTTAGAGTACCCAATTGTCAAATTAAAATTTATTCCAGTTTAAAAACTGCATGATTCTTAGAATTCTCTGACCCCTGTCTATTCACCCTGTGACTACCACTAAAAAAGTGAAATGGGGATACACAAGATTCTTTTGTACCTTTCTTTCTTTATGGGTTGCCATAATCAAAATAATTCATCATCAACTGGCCATTTACTGGGTTTGAGCCTCTCCATAACTTTGAAGGGGTGATTCTTGAAAAACAGACTCAATTTGTTGCCATGGGCATATTGGAAGATTTTGCAGCCTGGTAGAACCTGCCAGAGTTTAGCCTCTGGCATAGTCTTTGAAAACCCAGGAACACATCTGTGACATGATAAGGCACGGAAGCATGACTTTGTGGAAAAAGTACACATTATTGGAAAATGAGAGGGACAAGACATATCAAGAATGAAAGACGAATAGTCAAAGTGCCACACTTATTCATAATAAAAGAACCAGAGGAAGGCCTTAAGTGCCCTGGATGAATTTTTTATGGAGGATTTTTGGGAAAATATAAGTAATAACCACAAATGAGGCAAAAGCATAATCAGGGACCGACTGAAGTATAAGTTACTTAGGACTCTTTAGCACAATGATAAATCTTACTCTGTGTGGTATGGTGAAAACAAAACAGGATTTGGAATTCTACTTCTTGGATTCAAATTCTGATTTAACTATTTTAGTGTTTTAACATTTAGTGTATTTAGTTAGGCTTAGTTTCTTCATTGTAAGATGAATCTTTCCCCCCTTTAAATCCAACATTCTTTCTTGATTTTCATCTTTATTCCAGTATAGGGTGAATGAATTTACAAAAATGGAGAAACAAGGCAATTGAGTTATTCAGGCAGGATTTTTCTAAACATTACCCAAAAGCACTGAAAAACTTAAAGATCAAAGAATGGGTCATGTGCCCATAGATATATAGAGCTGAAAAGAAACATAGAGATCATCCCATTCAACCTGTTGATATTATACGAGGAAGCTGAGGCCCAGAGAGACCAAAAGACTTGTCCAAAGTCATATAGGAAGTAAGTGGGAGAGCTGGGAAGCCTGCTGAACTCTGGTCCCCTGACTCTTTGTAGAAAGCTTTAGACATTTCTTTCTGGTCATTTTAGATGTTAGGAGAGAACTGTGATTTAGATTTAAGAAATGTGGTCAAGGCTTTACCTACCACTTGGAAAATCTATCTTCCCATGCCAGGACACTCCCATATTTCTATAGAGACATTGCTTGAACTCAGCAAAAGTGTAGTAGAAAACTCAGAGAATGAAGTCATCACCAGATTGGAGGTCTGGTGACTAGAGGCTAATAATAAAATAACAGCTAGCATTTATATAGCTCCTTAAGATTTACAAAATGCTTTCCATCCATTATCTCATTTGAGCACAGAAGCTGTTTCTCTGAAAGCCTATTGAAAGGACAGCTCTTTCTATTCCAGAATTCAGCTTTCAGTGTAAAAACTTGGTAAATTAAAAAAAATTGAAACATTTATCAACTTGCTTATTGTCTCAGGGAGGGGGAAGAGGAGGGAGGGAGAGAATTGAGAACTCAAAATTTAAAAAAAATGTTAAAAATTGTTTTTACATGAAATTGGGAAAAATAAACTATTGTTTTAAAAAAGAATTGAAATATTATCACTCATTTTACAGAATAGAAATCTATAACTCGGTCTGGGTTTAGCTGAGTGAAATTAATAGCAATTAATTTATCTTGACACTATATATAGCTTGTTTGTACATAATTATTTGCATGGTGTCTCTCCCATTAGACTGAGGACTCCTCAAAGGCAGGAACTGTCTTTTGCCTTTCTTTTATCCCCTACACTTACTGCAGTGCCTGGTTCACAATAGGTGCTTAATAAATCTTTATTGACTGTCTTACTCTAATAATTAAGTCTAGTTAGTTTTGTCATGATTTTTCTGATAGCTATTGATTAATTGGAGAATTATAGAGAAATATATTTCTTCAGCAACTCCCACAGTATAAATGGAATAGAAGTAAGTTCCAGAAACTCTTCACTTAATTTACAGGGATTTTCATGGCCAATGTCTTGCCAATTACATCCTCATAATTATTTATGGAATTCATGCTATGCCACAGACAAGCAGATATGCATCCCCCATACATTTTGGAGGAAATGGATTCTAACTGTGAATGCAACAGAAACTTGATGTCTGGGCTTGCTAGGAAGAAACTTATAATGAGAGAGAAAAAAAGTGGTCAGAAAACCCAATAATACTAGATGGTTTCTCAAAAAAACATTACATGATGGAACCCTAAGTCTACTACCAAATCTTCTTAAATGTACCAGTCAAAATCTCTTCATAGAGGTGCTTCTAAAATCCATAACCCTGAGGCAGGTGTTCCTTAACCTTTTAATTTGTTATATCAGAATATCTGAACTGTAAAAAGAAGTAAAATAAGAGTTTTGTACTATATTATGTTAACTATTATTATATTGTGACATCACAACAGTGATTCATGAAAATGGAAGGATAATAAACAGAAGAAAAGTGGGGAAAATTTACAAGGATGTTTAAACAAACTTTTTTTCATCACCAGGGACAGTAGATTATCATTTATGTATCCTTGGACTCTAATGAGATAGTCCTAGATATGCTTATAGAGGAGACAGAAATGACACTAAAGAAAATATAGACAGGAAAAGCAGTGGGATTAGACCAAGTGTATGAAGAGGAAGAAAGTCCATAATGGAGGTTACACAATTGTGAGAATATTGAAGGTTTGATTTATAAGGAGGGTAGAAATGTGGTAAATATGTGGACTCAGACTTCAGTAATACTGAAAAGAGATGAGAGAACATCCATGATTATTGGTCCATATGCTTTCTGAACATCTTTGATTTTTGATGCATGACTGGTCCAACTCCTTTTCTAATAAGAAACCCAAGTAAATGTTCCTATAATATAATGGATCTAAGAAACTAGAGTTTTCATAAGCATAACCTATTCTTTCATTGAAGGCATCATTAATCAGACTATCTGTAGGGAAAAGGCAGAATTTCACAAGTGAGTCTCCACAACAGACCAAATCTTTACCATTAAACAATTGACTGAAATATGTAGAGAATGAAAGATTGCACCATGTTTGTTGATTATAGAAAAAACATTGATTTAATAGAGTGGAATGCTGCTTTTAAAGGCTCTCTTAAGTGTTTACACATACGTTATATACAACTCCTTGAAAGATTTAGCCATAGATATAACTTTGTTTGATAACCCTTTGATTGTTAATATTAAGCAAAGCATATAAGAGAAAAAACATATTCGCCCCAAAGGTGTTTGCCACTGACTGTCATGGGGGATATTCAGCACAAAGACCAGGTTGATGAATGAAGAGGTCCTCCAGATGATCTTGTCTGTGCATGACATTGTGCTGTTTGCATCAAGCCCTGATACATCATAGAACCTCTTGGAAGAAATCTATAATCACCCTACAAAGTTTTACACAAACAGAAAAATCCAAATGCAAGAAATGTCTATTGCTCAGATTATTATTTCAATTTAATCTGTAAAGTATGCTCTCTCTCTCTCTCTCTCTCTCTCTCTCTCTCTCTCTCTCTCTCTCTCTTTCTCTCTCTCTCTCTCTTCGCTCTGTCTGTCTCTCTCTCTCGCTCTCTCTGTCTGTCTGTCTGTCTCTCTCTCTGTCTCTGTCTCTCTCTCTGTGTCTCCCTCTCTGCCTCTCTCTCTTTCTCTGTCTATCTCTCTCTGTCTCTATCTCTCTCTGTCTCTCTGTCTATGTCTGTCTGTCTGTCTGTCTGTCTCTCACTCTCTTTCTCTATCTCTCTCCATCTCTGTCTCTGTCTCTCTCTCTGTCTCTTTCCTTCTCTCTGTCTTTCTTTTTCATTATCTCTCTGTCTTTCTCTCTATGTCTTTTTCCTCTTTTCTGTCTCTCTCTGTCTCTATCTGTCTGTCTATCTGTTTGTCTGTCTGTCTGTCTCTCTCTCTCTCCAACACATAGGATGATAACTGGAGCCAGATGAGAATTTAGAAGTAATTTAATCCAACTTCCTTATTTTACAGATGAGGACACTCAGAATTTCAAGGACTTGTCCCAGGGTACCCTGATGGTAAGTGGCAAGTCTTAGACCCTTTTCTACTTCATCATGGGGTCTCCTTCTATTTTGGGGAGACAAATGGATAATGATTTGAGGAACCTAGAATACAACAGGAAGAGGAAAGGGATCAGGATTCCCTTCAGGGAATTATAAAGCTCTTTTAATTACTCAAAGCGTGTCTCAGGAAAAACTCTTCCTCATACTAAAATTAAACCAGTGTTTTTGTAGGGCTACAAGTCATAGAATACTACAGTCTATGAAGAATTAAATATAAATATAACTTAGAGGGCAGTGAAGAGGTCTGTAGTAGGTGTGAGGACTGCAATATTTAATAATAATAATAGCTAGCATTTATATAGCAGTTCAGAAAGTACATTATTATTACCAACAATAATCATAATATTAACTAGAATTTACATAGCATTTTAAGGTTTTCAAAACACTCCACACATATACCACATTTGATCTTTATAGCAACTCTGGGAGGTAGGTGCTATTATTATCCCCATTTCACTGAGGCTGAGAAAGGTTTAGTGACTTGCTTAGGGACACACAGCTAAGAAAATGTCTCAGGGCAGCTAGGCGGTGCAGTGAGTACAACATTGGCCCTGGAGTCAGGAGGACGTGAGTTCAAATACAGCCTCAGACACTTAACACACTTACAAGCTGTGTGACCTTGGGCAAGTCACTTAACCCCAATTGCCCTGCCTTCCCCTCTCCAAAAAAAGAAGAAAAAGAAAATGTGAACTCAAATCTTTCTGACTCTGGGTCTGGTGCTTTATTCATTGTGCCATGTCAATTAAAGAACAACAAAGAAGGAAATGTAGTAACGGATGTCAACAAAGAAACATTTGCTAGAAAATGCTGGTTACACGATAAGAGTGAGAATAACTACTGGACAGGAGAAAGCAATCAAGGTACCCCGGACATTGGGTGGAACTCCCTGTGGTAAACTTAGGTGTGGACATGGACCAGAGCTCACAGGAGGCTTGGTCTAAATACCTCATTGAGAGGCAGCCAGGTGGCATAGTAGATAGAGCTTGGAACCTGGAGTCAGGAAGACTTGAGTTCAAATCCAGTCTCAGACACATCCTAGCTGTCTGACCCTGTGCAAGTCACTTAACTTCTGTTTACCTCAGTTTACCAAGATGAAATGTAAAAGGGAGATATCAACTACCTCCCAGGGTTGTTGTGAGGATCAAAAGAGATAATATTTGTAAAGCATTTAGCACAGCATTTGGCACACAGAAGGTACTTAATAAATGCTTATTTCCTTCTTTATCATCTAGAGTTTTTACACTACTTTACACAGGGTTTTACATAATTAAAATGTAACTGTCACTATAACCCTTTAATGAGAAATTAGAAGAGACACATTTAAAGAGACCTTAAGTTCTGTTTTTCAGGCAATTTAAGTCATGTGAATATGTAGCCTCATGATTAGATGAGAGGACAAAGCATTCAGTTACAGTTACTGGTATTAACTTTGCCAAATGACTGTTCTTGAATTACATCTATGCCTCAGTTTCTTCCAGATTGTTGTTTTCTTGTGTAACTGAAGAGGACCAAAATGACGCCATGATGTCAGCATACATGTTCAACGTGTCTGGCTACGGTAAATCAGACCAATATGACCTCAGAAGGCGCTACCAGAGGTCGGGCACTAATAGTCCATATAAATACCTGAGAAGGAAATGTCTCTAAATTTGTGCATTTCACATTTCTTTTGAGCTACTGCGATTTTGCTTTGCTCATAGAGCACAGTGCCTTCTTGGATGAGGACATGGGCTGCTGGATGGTCCTGTTCTAGTGTCTCACACATCTCACAATTGATATCAAAGTTCTTCAGAGAGACCTTGAGAGTGTCCTTGTATTGCTTCTTCTGACTTTCATGTGAGCACTTACCTTGTGTGAGTTCTCTGTAACATAGTCTTTTAGGCAAATGTATGTCATTTGAACAACGTGGCCAGCCAATTGGAGTTGCACTCTCTGCAGTAGAGTTTGAATGCTCGGGAGTTCAGCTCAAGAAAAGATCTAAATGCCCAGTACCTCATTTTGCCAGGTGATCTTTAGAATTTTCCTAAGGTAATTCAAATGGAAAAGATTCGAATTTCTGGCTATTGTGTGCCAGTTTCATGACGGCATGTTTGCATGGGTCATGATAATGGATGATGTTCTCATACTTTCCCAGTCATCATTGGAGTAAAGAAGGGCTGTGCATTTGCTCTTACGCTTTTTAGCATGATGTTTTCAGCGGTGTTGTCAGATGCCTTCAGTGAAGTTGAAAATGGCATCAAAGTCAGCTACCACACTGACAGTAAGTGATTTAACTTGAAAAGGCCAAGATTACAGTGGAAGGAGAACTGGTGCCCAATTTTTTGTTTGCAGATGATTGTGCATTCAATGCAGCCTTTAAGGCTGAAATGCAACAGAATGTAGATCAATTCTCTGCTGTTTCTGCTACTTCTGCTACTTTTGGCCCAACAATTAATACCAAGAAAACAGAAGTTCCACAAGCCAGCACTGCATCATCCATACATGGAACCATGAATTACAGCAAATGGAGAAATTTTGAATGCTGTGAATAAGTTTGCTAACCTTGGCAATGTACTTTCTAGGGATATACACAGAGATAATGAGGCTGATGCGTGCATTGCCACAGCTAGCTCAGTGTTTGGGAGGCTCCAAAGGAAAGTGTGGGAGAGAAGAGGCATTAGATTGCCTACCAAACTGAAGGTCTACAGGGTCGTTGTGCTGACCTCGTTGTATGCCTGTGAAACCCCAGACTGTAAAATGGGCATAATCATTTCTTAGAGAAGGAAAGGACTTTCAATATGATACAGACCATTTATAGTGTCGTGCCCATCCTAGGCCACTCCCTGAACTTGGACTTGTGGGTTGGGTCTCCTCGGAAGCTGGCCATCCTATACTCAAGGCACTTTGTGGGGCTGCGTTCCCAAAACCACAGCTCTAAGGTTTCCACTGGTACATTTTATTTTCATCAATGAGCCAATAAATACAATCAGCTCAAAACAAAGGTATTTCCTGAATAGAACAATAAGCAAGAAGAGCAGTGATAAAATATTCCCTCTATAAGTCTGGGGGTGACCTCTCCTAAGAGTACATAAAGCATCAGTGGGAAGAATGCACAAATGCATATAAATGTACTATTAAAAGAGGCATACACAGAAATCATGTACATGGTCAGAGTCACAAACACCCCTTCAGCACCTTAAGGTCCTGACAAACTTTGTTTTCTCATGCTAACTTCATGCTACTCCTCCGGGTTTACCATCTCTGTTGGGAATATTGCTCAGTTGGGCTCGCTGGTCTAGCTCATTTCTGTAACTCAATTTGATTCTGTAACTACTTTCTGGGACTGCTCTTTGCTGGGCGGGGGTAATCTCTCTGTTACAAGATGCCTCTATGGATAGGAAAGAAAGAGAGAACATTTCCCCCCAGCACCCCACCCCACCCCCCACTCCATTATAGAAGCTTAAGGTGAAAAGTGAACAGTCACTTCCCTGTAAGAACGGGGACTTTTTTTTTTCCAAAGTTGGCCATCTTCTTGACTGCCGAGAGATCTTTGTCTTCTCAGAGCTTGCTTGTGCTTTCTAAAGCTACCAAGGACATGGCTGATCTTTCAGCTAACCGAAAGCTAGCAACCCTATAATTCTGACAAGATGGCTGAGTAGTATAAACTTTTAAAGGAGAAAAGTACATAGTATAAACTCCTAAAGGAACAGAGAGTTACAAACACTTCTTCATACATTCTTTACACTGTCTTATCAAAGTGTGAAAGTAGGAAAAGTATTAACCCTATTCAATCCTATCCAAGGTATAAATGGACCACTCCCAGTTTCTATATACGTTACAATCTGTGAATAGATCATTCAAAGTATGACCCGCTCAGTATTCACACCCTTTACAAGCAGTAAGTGTAACCACTTAAAGTCTGAAAGAGGAAAAAATTTAACGTCTCCTTGTCTCTGATACATGACTCTTACACCCTTCAATTTGATGGACCTGGGAAGAATAAGTTGATTACACAGGGTTCCCCTGATTAATAATCCCCTACTATACTAATAGAGATGAAGCTTTGAGAGATACCAGACATTCAGGAGGTAGGCCCATTACCTTTTCTTTAAAGAAATAAAGAGGAGTTATAAATAAAACTCAGGGTAAGTAGAACATTTAAACCAAGCTCCCATCTTTTATGTTCATGATACGATCTGTCTGCCATTGGATCCACATTTCTCTAGTGAAAGTTTCCTACAGTGCAGGAAAATGAATGCCAAGGAAGCCAAAACTGAACTGTGCCTTTTCAGGAAATTGACACTCTTTCCATTAGTCCTGTTTTTGGTTGGGGTGGAAGAGCGGCTGGCAATGTGTGTGTGTGTGTGTGTGTGTGTGTGTGTGTGTGTGTGTGTTTTGTTTGCTTCATGAAGCAGCCATTCAGGTAACGCAGTGCTGTGAGTGACTTGTTTAGCTATTTGTGAAGCTGGCAGACTTGGACCTACTAACTGGCAGGAAGAGAAAGAGCCGCTTGTTTCAGAGGTATCAGAAAAAAGGCTGATGCAGGTGGGGGAATCTATCAGTAAAACGTTGTTGGAAGACCAACTTGCAGGTGCTGGAGTCTGAAAATGGATGTGTACTTCCTGGATCTTGCACAAGCTCAAGAGGAAGGGCTGCCAATACAAAAACAGAACAGCACTGTTGCCTTAAGAGTGAATAAAAAAGATGTTTCAGTGCTGGAGTCGAATCTGGATGGTTTGCCACAGAGGACAAAAGTCTCCTATAAAATTTGGTTTAAATAGTCCTATCTCACTTGTGCTCTTGGTGACCAGATTCAATTGTGCTGGTGTCCCCTAGGCAGTATGATATCATAGCTTCAGAAGAAGGCTTTATGTAGAGGTCACATTAGTTTGTCCTGTGGATGTAGTCATTTTTTGTGTCACAGACAATGTTTTACTGTGGAGATATGGGCCAGATGGCTCAGACACTTGCAGTCCCGAGCTAAACAGTGTCTTTATTGTTGATGAAAAAACAGAATCTATTGTCTGTTGCTCATGAAACTCTAGTGCCCACCACTGTTGAGAGATTAAGTATTTAATAAATTGTTATGGCTCAGTAAAAGAATATGTAAAACAACAACTCAAAAGGATGTAGGCCTCCAAAGATAAATCTCATGTGCTCTTAAAATTTTTTTCTTTCGACTCTGTTTCCTTTCTTTTCCTTCCCCCTCTGACCATTTAACTATGGCCATTCAGTCTTACAGTAGTAAAAACACAGGGTTTTCTTTTTTTTTCTTTCCCACAGCAATCCATATGCTAATATGATGTGTAATCCTTGTTCTAAGGAGGAAAATATAAATTAGACATGCATTCTTCCCCCTCCAACTTTTCCTTATTCCTATCAGATAATAGTCTTCTCATCCCACATCCTAGACAGAGAACATCAGTCTTATATGAAGAGTAACTGAAACATAGCTTCAAGATTTGTCTCGTCTGTAAAATACTGGCCCTGTTCCTGTCTTCCTCTTTACTTTCTATTAAGTGTTAGCCTGGCACCTCAATTTATAGAATTGAGATTTTGTTTTATGGGTATCTGATCATTGGTGATGATGACGACGATGATGATGATGATACAATAAGATGGAAAAGAAAAGGAAAATGTTTTTCTTCCTTGAAAAATACTTTTTAGTTTAAATGGGTACTTCCTGGGGCATTTACTGCAAGCTCAAATTTTTGTAGGAACTTTTCTCCTTTTCCTTCTAAGGAAACACACTTTCCCTTTTTAACTTCATCCCAGCTGTGGCTTCTTATATTACAATGTTAGAAGTATTGCTTTCCCATTTTAATTGCAGCCAAAGCCAACCTTGACTGGCAAGGAGAAAGCCACTGACAGGTTTGGGCTCTGTCCAGACCTTCTCAGAGTTTCTGTCAGCCAACTGTTTGACAGTATATGCAAATAAATGCAAATTCAGGGACACTGGACGAACACCTGCAGAAAGTGACCATCCCCTCTCAGGGTCTACCTCCCATGTAACTGGGGTTTTGAAATGCTGCTCGGTCTCTTTCTGTCAGTTTATTATGCATTTCTCAGCAGAATGTTGGGTTGATAAAAACTGTACTCTTTGTCCTGACAAGCTGCAAAGCTCCATGTGGGACTGCAAATGCCAGGAATAGTAAGATGGCTCCTAGCCAGCCCTTGTGAATCTTTCCCTCTGTCTTTAGGACCTTGGTTGCAGTATCTAAACTGCTATGGGGTTGCCCTGTCGAGGAAGGCTTACTATTTCCTGGGGTGTAAAGACATAATATTATTGGGGTGGTAACAGCAAAAGGCTTGCTCCAACTAGCAGCTGGAATTTGGGAACTTTGTGGAATACTGTGTTAATTTTTTTTAATCTGCCCAATCTGCCAGGAAATTGGAAAATTGGAGAGGGGCTGTCATATCAAGTGGGAATAGACTCAGCAGTCATATACATACCTATTGAGGATCTGGACCACAGGATGGCTGCCAGGTGGCATGGTAGGCACTTGGAGCATTTTACAATCAAGGCCATCGTGACTCCCATCTGCTCTGTACTGTCCCCAGCTGCAGAGCATGCTACTTTTCAAGAGATAGTAGGAACAGCCACCAGTTATTTGACTACCATTAGAAAGTCGTGTGTGTAGGTATTTCATTTTTCTTGGTAATCACTGAGTTTTAGCTTTTTGAGATGGAAAACAGGTTTTCTTAAGAGAGACCTGTGGTTATAGGGATGACTCTCTTGCCTCAGGATTGATAGAAAATGTTATCAGGGAGCTAACCAGCCTAAGTGATCCCCTAATGAGGTATACATTATGGAGGGGGAGATAAAGGAGGGGAGATTATTCCAGGTCTGCTTACACATGGTGATTAAACATTTCACCTCAGTAGTTGCCACACCTTTTTTTAATCTGGTCTTTAATATAATACTACTACTAACTGACTTTTATATAGTGCTTTACACAAAGCAA
Organism: Trichosurus vulpecula; assembly: GCF_011100635.1. Classification (NCBI taxonomy): domain Eukaryota; kingdom Metazoa; phylum Chordata; class Mammalia; order Diprotodontia; family Phalangeridae; genus Trichosurus; species Trichosurus vulpecula. The sequence goes on along the minus strand of NC_050574.1, from coordinate 367,239,089 downwards.
CATCCATAACATTATTTCATTTGATTCTTTTTTTAAATATTTATCGACTCATTCATCTATTTATTTATTGACTTAATCTGATTCTTACAACAACCCTGCAAAACAAGCACTGATGGTATTACATTTTGCAGATGAGGAAGCTCAATGAAAGGATTTATGCTACTAAAGGTCAGAGGTGGGATTCCAACCCACCTTTGTGGGTCTTTGTGACTTCAAGTCTAGGACATCATCCACGATCCTGTAAAAGGACCATAGTCCTGACTTGGTGCTTTTCAAAATATTGGTGATGTCTATACTTTTCTGTGTGGGTTGGGATTGGTGATTTTATTTTTATGAGGAATTTTATGTGAGGAAACTCTCTCTACCAATGCAAATTAGAAGCTCTTCTGCAACCTCTAATTTAGAGTATTCCCTAGGATCCTGAGAGTTTAAGTGATTTGCCCAGGGTCACATGGCAAGTACACATTTGTCAGAGGTAAGACTTGAACCCAAGTCTCCTTGACTTGGAGTCTAACTCCCAGTCTACTACACTCTGCTGTCTGTCTGTGTATGCTGCTGTTGTTCAGTCGTTTCGGTTGTGCCTGACTCTCCATGATGCCATTTGGGGTTTTCTTGGCAAAGACACTAGAGTGGTTTGCCATTTCCTTCTCCAGCTCATTTTACAGATGAGGAAACTGAGGCAAACAGGGTTAAGTGACTTGCCCAGGGTCACATAGATAGTTGAACTCAGGTCTTCCTGACTCTAAGCTTGGCACTCTATCCACTAGTTTCTTTGGGGAGGCAATTGGGGTTAAGTGACTTGCCTGGGGTCACACAGCTAGCAAATGTTTGAGCCTGGATTTGAACTCAGGTGTTCCTGATTGTAGGTCCAGTACTGTATCTACTGTACCACCTAGCTGCCCTCTTACCATGTATACTTATAGATATTGAAGGCTAAAAATGCAGACACTCAGATCTGGTAACATCTGGTAATTCAAATGCTGCTACACATAGTGAAACAAAAACTTGGCTTTGTCTCTTGCATTTCTTGAAGAAAATGGTTCCCCAAATTTGGACCCAAATTATATTGTTTATAAAAATGATCAAAGGTGACTATTTAATTGACAACTGCTATTCTTGTAGACCTGGCTACATGATGAGCCAGTAGAGCTAACAAGAAGAGGTAAGTATGCTTGTTGAGCAATTAGATTAAAAGCTCTTGAAAATTTTGGCCATTCACTCTTTTTAGGTCCCCAGAAATCTCTGCATTCTCCAAAAGCTATTTATCTTGGATGGGATGGAAAGTCCAAGTAGAGAGCTTTGAATAAATGCAATGCGTTATGATACCATACATACACTGAGGCTTCATGTGTATAAACATTGCATGCAATCCCCAGAACATGCAGAAACACTCTCACACATAACCAGTGCCAGAAAAATGATCTGAATATCCATTTCATTTATTAGCTGATAAAAGTTGGGCAGCAATCTACTGCTTACAAGCCTAGAAGTGGCACCTGGAGACCTGACCTAGCATCTTCAGTGAGATGTACTCAGTATGCTTTCCAAGTATCGATTTACACAGACTATTTCTATGAAAGCAGGATAAAGAGGATACATCTTCTATTCATTAAATACTTACTGAATACCCAACACTGTACTTTTATTACCATTTCCGTTTTGTGCATGGATAACCAGAAGTACAAAGTGGTACAATTTTTAAAATGTTCAGGGTGGAACAGAATATCAGCGACCAAGTTGCCAACAGAACCTGGGGGCCCAATTCCCAGCCTTGGGCTCCATCCACATGACTCCTAATTACATCACAGAGTAGAATGTGATGAAGAGAACTCTTTGAAGACTCAAATATCTGAAATGAATCGAGTGTGGGATCTGTGGTAGTGAATGAGAAGAGTAGTATGAATGAGAAGTCTAGGAGGCTTTTGAAATAAAAAGGGTGTGGGGAGAATCTTGACTGAAATCAAGTCTCATTCCCTTTGAATATCCATGAGACTGATATTGTTTGTGGTTGTCATAACATCGCTCAAGAACGAAAGCTGGAATTTCAATGACTGTGATCTAGGTTATGATTTTTTCCAACCCAGTATGGGGCAGGGAGGGGCTTACACTTTGCCTCACAGCTCAGAGTCAGTGATGTTGGGTTCTCCAGAACCAAGTTAAATTCCACCGGCCAACAGTTATCGGTTTTACTTACATTGGAATGAGGGCTCTAAAATTCTGTCTGTAAGTCACAATGACATCTGTTTAAATGAGCCCACTATTTGCCTTCTTTTAAAAGGAGTATGAGCAACAGAAAAGAGAGAAGGAAAGAAAATGTTAAATAAATGACCTCTCTCTCTCTCTCTCTCTCTCTCTCTCTCTCTCACACACACACACACACACACACACACACACACACACTTTCTCTCACTCATTCTCTCTCTCTCTCTTTTTAAATAAACTTTAGAACCCAAGGTAGTTGTATTTAAGCAGCTTTAACATCTTTTCACTCCTTCTTGCAGGGTTGTGGCCACTCAGGCAGCAGTAACTTTGAAAAAATGACCCGTCTACACCCAAACAATAACGGAATCCCCCTTTTTATGTTGGCAACGCCCACTGCTTTCTGTTCATTTCAAGACTCCCCACGTAGATGCAACTGTTTGACCAGCCTTCCTCTGAACAACTTAATTAAGCAAAAGAAAAAGTGTCAGTTTCTGCCAACCTCACAAAAACAGAGCTGTGGGGGTAAAAAAGGTTGGCTGCATTAACCCACATTCCTGAGCTGGTTGACTAAAGCAAGGCTTTTGCTTTAGAGCCATGCCAGGAGGAATCTTACATTAGATTGCCATTCAAATTTATCAAGACATATTGTTGGTACATCATACTGAACACAATTAAAACTGAAATAACTTTGGGGTCTAAAGCACTGAGTATGGTTCTTAGCTGGGACTAAAAAATTAAAAATAAAATTAAAAAATTTCAACCAACCATCTACTAGATTGGTATCTATATGCCATTTTCCTTTAGCTCTGCCAGAGAGACAAAATAGATTTTTTTCAATTATATTAAAACAGTGAGGTTTTTTCTTTTTGGTCTTTGTTTTGAATCCTTGCCTACCCTTTTATCCTCTCCCCCTCCGCGTGAAATCTCACAACATATGTAAAACAACCATATGCTGCCAACACAATTTGTACTGTCTAGTCTAGACTTAGATATTCATTTTTCTCAGAGGAAAGAGAAGTACTCTTACTTAAATTCTTCCCTTGGGAATGGAAAAGCGTAGACCCTAGGAATTCTATTTGTGACTGAAATAAATGGTTTCAACATGTCTTTTCCCCATTCCTTCTGTTTGTGAAAACAGAGTCTGTGACTTCTCAACTTTTTGGCCACTTTCCTCTCCTTTTATATCCTCCTCACTTCTGGAGATCAACAGGAGAAGCAGATACAATATTTTTTTGGATTTGAACCAATTCATCCTAAAGAGATCATGAAATCATTATGTTTTTCATCTCCAAGTATCTACCTTTTGTGACAAGAAGGAAGGAAGGAAGGAAGGAAGGAAGGAAGGAAGGAAGGAAGGAAGGAAGGAAGGAAAGAAGAAAAGAAAGAAGGAAAGAAGGAAGGAGGAAAGGAAGGATAGCTTATAGTTTTCAGATGACTCCTAAATTAAATAAATTTTCCTACATTCTGTGACACGAACTACTAGCTAGCTTTGGAGTACATAAATTTCGAGTGAAGGAAACAGGTCAATTTCTGTAATAGAATCAAAAGCTGTCGGTAAGCATCAATTAAAATTCTAGGTCCTCTCTTTCCCAAGCCACCCCCCCAAAAAAAATCCAAAAGGGTTCCCTTATCCTAGATCAACTGAAAAACAGACAGTCCTCCCTTGAAGGAGAGCCCCTGTTTTCACAGAGCCCCTCTGTCCTTTAGAGGGCTGTTTGATCGGAGTGGCCTTTGAATCTGTACCTACTGAAAGTACATTCTAGGTTATGACTGTGAGCATGGATGCTTATTTGAAGATGATAACGTATTTGAAGAATACGTATATGGTTAAGTAGAAAACAAGAGAGTGGTAATGCCACCTGAGACAGAATGTAGTTATTGTTTCTATTAAGTCTGGGGGGAAAAATTCTGGTATGGCTTGTGAGATTTTGAAATAGATAAGAAACAGACTGATCATATTTAAGGGGAAGATAATTTATAAAAGTTTTCGAAAAGGCAAATTTAACAGGTTGAATGCCGGTGATTAGATCAGGGATCAAATCACAGTACTACGATTTTAAGTACAGTCTTTGATCTGACAGCATTGTAAGGTGGTTCAGCTGTTGGATGTGACTTAGTGCACCTTTAATTAAAAATGGTTAACCTCTAGGCAAAGACTCTGCTATGTCCTGGCTCTTTCTTTTAACTGGCTATGTGACCTTGAGAAAGCCACAACCTCTCTGGGCCTTGGTTTTCTCATCTGTAAACAGATGAAATTGGGCCAGATGGTTTCTAAGGTTATTTTCAGCTCTGATTTTCTATGATCTAATGTTTAAATGTGAAAAATGGCCCTGATGCAGAAATTCATTTGCCTATTTTGTTGTGGTGGTGGCATTGAATGGAGATAATGCTTTCAGTTCACCAAATGATAAAGTTTGGGGAAGGAAAGTAGAGTAATGGAATTTCTCCTGAGGATCATGTTTATATAATTTTTGAGGCAATAAGTTAGATAATTGTATTTTTAAAGATTTTTTTTAAATTTTCCAGATACTTCTGGAGAAAGTGTTTTTCTGAATTATGTAAATGGTCATCTCCATTGTCTGTGGAACTCAGCATATACATATACAACCTTAGTGCTCTCCTCTTCTTGGTCGGATTGAATCTCTACAGGGGCATGTCTTCCTTTCTCAAACCTGTTTTTGTTTAAGCAAATCAGGCATAGACCAATCACTTTAAGGCTCTTGCCTCAATGTCCATATCCTGAAGAGTTCTTGGGTAAAAGTCAGAGGTATAGATTAATAGATTATTAGAGGTAGAAGGGAATTAGAGATCACATAGGCCAATTCCTTCATTTTTTATCCAAGGAATTGAAGCCCAAATCAACCAAATTCTCTGTGCTAGATCACTGTGTTTAGTAACAAGAGGGACAGGACCAGCACCTCCATCTTTTGACTCTTGTCCCAGGGGTCTTTCTACTATGCCAGAAAAATTGTCATGCTTGTATGGCAGGATGCAAAAATAAAATCTACAAAATACTTTAACAATATTTAATCTTTTCTTGCAAATAACCTCTTGCAAATATACTTAAGGCTGCATCTCTACTTCCTTTTCCCAAATTATCCAGGTTGATTTAACATTTCCCCTTAGTGTTAATAAATAGCTTTCTGATGATCACTCAAACTTGTCATTGTGAATGAATTTTATTGTTTACAAGGATTAGCCTGACCTTTAGGAAGTGAAAATGTAGGCAACCAATACCATTCAAGAAGCAAAAGAGGGGTCTAAAAATATATTTTTAAAAAATAGGTCTAATACCGAACAACTTTTAGTATTCTGCTGGCTGAAGTTTCTTCCCTTTATCTGATAGTGCAGGAATCAGCCTATTGGGGGAATTGGGGAGGAGGGGGGGCAGTGTGCTTCTTAACAAGACTGAGCTTGATAGGTGGCTCTTGTTGTATGAAATTTATGGCCTGGTACTTCCTCAGAGAGACTTCCCACGTTGAATTGTTGAACATTTCTGACCTTAATGCCCAAAACAAGGGGAGGAGTGGGGGAAAGGGGGGAGGGGAGGGGAGAGAAGAAGGACTTAGGAAGAGGGAGAGGGAGAGGCAAAACTTACCCAGATGTCTGGTAACTGTGGAAGGTGCAAAAATCCAGAAGAACAACCTGCAATCCTATCCCATTGGAAAGGCCTGATTAACAGAGGTCAGGGGGAGGCCTGAGCCCAGTGTGGGAGCCTCACTGTTTTTGGTGCAGTTTGTTTTTTGATTAGTACAGTTCATGACCGGGCCATCCCACCTGAATAACAATCAGTCTGATTCACAGCGGGCTTGAAGAGGGCAGGGACGCCTGCGGTGCCACACATATTGATCCAAGCCTGGGGAAGTTTAGAACCTGTCCGAACCCAGATTGTTCCAGTTGAGTGCTATTTGGCAAAGTATCAGAAATACCCTCAGACACAGGACTTTGATGATGATTGGACCTCTGTGTTTAGAGAAGACTCAGGCTGACAATCAACTGCCCCAGAAAAGAGGGGTTTTTTTTTTTGGAACCTGGAATTCTGCTGCCACCACAGATGGATTTTGTTGTTGATTTTAGCAAGTTTGCGGAATAGTCATCTATATCACTTTTGCCCACCTTCCCACTTCCTTGTTGGTTAAAGAAAGTTGCTACTGGAGCCTATCTTTCATTCAGACCATGATGACCACTGCTCCTACATTCTAGAAACCCAATAAAATCAGGAAACACTGGAGATGGAAATGAACTTACAGAGCATCAAAACAGCTACTATCAAACCCAACCGTTTCATTTTATACGAAGAACCTGAAGTCCAGAGAGAAGGTGCAATGACTTACCCAGTGTTGCAGCAAGAACCAGGAGTAAAACCTGTCAAGTTAAGTCAACAACATTTATAGGATCTGCTATATCAGGGAGTCTTAATCTTTTTTGTGTCACAGACCCCTTTGGCAATCCGATCCCCTATGGACCCCTTCTCAGAACAATATTTTAAAATTCATAAAACAAAATATATAGAATTACAAACAAAACGAATTATATTGAAATGCTAAACTATTTAAAATTTAAAAAATAAAAAATTACAAATGTTTACATATTTTTAAATTACCAAAATGTTTAAAAAAAACCAACAACCCAAAAACCTAAGTCATTAGACCCCAGGTTAAGAACTCTCATGCTATGTGTAAAGCCAGTAGGTTTAGTATTTACAAAGATAGGACACAATCAGATCCTACAGTCCTTATAGTCTAATGGGAGTATGTGCAGCACGTCAGATACATATACAAATAACCATAATACAGGGCAGAATGGGTTTAATATGGGCCTGATCAAACCTGGGTGGCAAAGTGCTATGAGAAATTTGCAGCGTCTATCTAAGATATGTAGATGTCAATCATATTTATATGTAGGTGTACGTATATGTATGTATGCATGTATGTATATATATAATATCTGTATATATGTAGGTGTGTATGTGTGGTATGTATGGAACTGCGTGTGTGCTCTATAGGAACTGAGCTGGTATGGACCTAATCCCCTTCCCCTCCTCAGTGACTGAGGTGTAAGTGGGAGGGGGATAATTCCTCCTACATGTTGGGGGAGTAAGTTTGAGTATTTGTGAGTACACCTTTTGAAGAAATAGTTCTGTGTAAAGGCTTTTAAAAAACCAACATAAAATACTAGTGAGATCAGAAGATGAAGGGGTCTCTAAGTGCTTGTTTTCTATTTCTATATTTCCATAGAAATTTATGGTTATCAGCAGAAATGTTTTTTATCGGTTTTAATTTGTTTTTAACCAAAAGAAACTTTTCTCCAATTTTTAATAGAAAAAGTTCTAACTCTATTTTGAGACAAGTAATCCAATTATGAGCATCTTATAATGAAAACTCTTCAGCCCCATTGTGATGTTTTTTGAAATTTGGGATCATTTCAATCTTTATTACAATAATTCCCTACTTACAGCATGGTTTTTAGGTTACAATCTGTACAAACATAATGTAGCACTTTGTAATTTCTTTGTAACAAATCTCATTTGCTTCAAGTTGTTAAAAAGGAGACACAATATTAAAAATGTACAGACTATTATTCCACCATACCCTACTCCCTGGATTTGTGATTCTTGTGTATTTCGTGTCCTTTAAGAACACTTCTGTATAATGGTTTTTCATATTGAAAAGAATAAAATATAAAAAATAGGGAAAAAACCCAACACAGTTTATATAGCTTTGCAGATCTTTTCTATTTTTCACCTATTTTTTGTCCTTATAGTAGTATTTGTAGATATTCTCACGATGTCTTTGCTTAGTTGTATCTATTACTTAGTCAGACCATAAGCATTTATTAAGCACCTACTATATGCCAGGCACTGTAATAAGTGCTGGGGATACAAAAAGGGACAGAAGAAAAGCTCTGCTCTTGAGGAGCTCACAATCAAATGGATAGATGATAAGCAAGCAAATGTGTACGCAAAAGAATAATAGGAGGTAATTAGCAGAGAGAAAACACTAGAAATTAGAAATGCTGGGAAAGGTTGTCGAGGATTCACCAAACTTTCTTTAAACTGTTTTGTCCAGATCTCCAATGCTCCTTGCTGTTTTATATAGTTATACTCCTCATAATCTTTGACTGTCATTTACTGCAAGATTTTGCAAATGAATTTATATTCTAAAAAAGCATTGTCCTTGGCTAGCACTTCTCTCTGCTTGGCAAGAAAGGTAAGTGATTTCTGACTAAGGCAGTTTTTAGGCTCTTTTTGCTCTCCTTGTTTTATAGCAATTGATTAATTTCTATAAGAAAATGTTATAATTGATATTAGTGTCTTTTCTTCATTTATTTCCCATTTTGGGGAATTTAAGTAAGTCGGTGACACTTTAATAATGAGCTATTCTCTATCTGCTAAAATATAAACAATTTCATTTTTTGTGATGTTATTTGATGCCCACCATGTATAGTGCCTTTCCAGTTCTTTTCTCAAAGAAACTTTTTATGATAACTGTATATAAGTTGTGAGGCTTATGTGGACAACACATTTTTGAACTCTCATTCTTTGCTATTGAGTTATATTTTTCAACAGGCTTTTCACCCTTTGTATTGAAATCACTAAATATAAAAATCTATATTAATTTAATGTGGAGAGTATTGATTTCTTTGTAGGATTTCTCAGCCTCTCCATCCTTTACCATAGATGCCAGCACATAAAATGCAATTATTTGTGTGTGTGTTTCAAAATACTTATCATGAACTCTACAAAAAGAAATAACCCATGTCCCATCAAATGATATTTTCTGTTTCTTTGCAAAACCAACTTTTTTTTTTTACAAAACCATTTTTTTATTTGAATCCATCCTTACATGTAAGCTTTAAAACTTTATTTAGTTTTCTGATGTCACTAGCATTGAGAATGTCAAGATATGATTCAGTTTCTCCAATAGTATGTCTAAAATCACTGGACAAGGATTTCACCTTTAAATATGAACGCTAAGTTAATGTTTATAGATGGTCTAAAATATGAATCTTATCATCTCCTCACTCTTCCCCTTTTGGCCCACCTACCATTTTTATTGCAGAAGCAAAGAAGGGTTATAAGGGACTGGGGACCATTTTGTATTTTTCTTTGTTTCCTAAGGTGTCATAGCCAAACAACCACGTAGCCAGCCTACTGATGATAAACCTTTCCATGATCATCTACACTGATCCTCAGAAAACAAACACAGTTTTTTGCTTGGGTTATACTTGAAGACTTTCCAACATAGGAGATTCTTCCAGAGAGCATGATGTAATTTTCTAGAGCCCAAGTTTAACTCTGTGCAACAATGAGATGTTGGAGCAAGACTGTGTGGAGCATCTTGACTTCTATTCCTGCTTAAATTCTTGAATGTATTATTAAAGTAATGGACAATTATAAGGTTGGATTAGATGATAAGGGATAAAGTCCCTTCCACCTCTAAACCTGATCCGATGAATATCCAGAGAAGGAAGACATGATTGCGAAGAGCTAGCATAACTAACTATACCAAGAACATATGATACTGAGCTAACCTTATTTCCTTTTTCCCCCCACAGGGTAATGAGGGTAATAGATTATAGGAATTTTATAGACATAATATACTTTGATTTCAGCAAAGCATGTGACAGTCACTTGTGCTACCTATGTAAGCATTTGGCCTCAACATGGTAGTTGAGTAAAATAGATTTAGAACTGACTGAATGGCCAGACCCCCAAAATATTCATTAATTGTTTAGTGTTAGGTTAGAGGGAAGTCGCTAGTAGAATGCTAGGGGATCTATTCTTGGATCTATTCAACATTTTCTTCAATGATTTAGATGAAGGCAATAGAAGGTATACCAGAATGAAAGATAAAGGGAATGTATAGATACAGTTTATCTGTATTTTAGCAAAGCAGTTGAATAAAGTTTATCTTACTATTCTTGTAGAAAAAATGGAGTGATGTAGGATAGATGATAGAAGAGTTTCACTGGATTTGGAACGGTTGACCCCCAAAATAGACATTAACTGTTCAATACAACTTAGAATGAGGTCTCTAGTAGACTTTCTTGCCATCTGTTCTTCCCCTATGCTGTTCCAAATTTTTACCAGTGATTTAGATAATGGAAGAGATAACATGCTTATCAAACTCATAGATACCACAAAACAATTAAGGATAATGAACACATTGACTAACAGTCGGGATCCAAAATGCTTTCAATAGGGTAGGATATTATGCTGAATCTAATAAGATAAATTTGTTAGGTGTAAATTTAAAGACATACATTTGAGTTCCAAATTTGAATTTTGCAAGCATAAGATAATGGAGAAGTTGCTAGACAGTAGTTTCTATAAACTTAATATGAGTCAACAAGTGTGCCTTCCAAGCTCAAAAAAATACAATATTAGTCTGCATTGAGATGGCATATATATGAAGAGGAAGTTAATAGTCCCACTGTACTCTGCCTTAATCAAACTATATCTGGAGTACTTAGTTTACTTCTGGATACTATATTGTAGGAAGGACATTAATATAGTGGGAAGCATTCAGAAGAGAGTGGCCAGAATAATGAAGGGCTCCAGGATCATGCCATATGAGGACTGGTTAAAGAACCAGGCTATTTAGTTTGGAGAAGAAAAGAGTTAAGTGGTATATGATAGATGCTTTCAAGTACTTTTATATAGAAGAGGAATAAAATTTTACAGTCTTTATTGTGTACTGTAATGTTAATACAATTTGAAGATCTTCCTCACCCCTTAATAGGCCTAAATGACCTGCTTTGAACCTGAGTCACATGGAAGCCTGAGTCACATGAGCCTGGGTCATGAGGGTGGTGATACCCTCTGGCCCTGAAGAAGTATATATACTCTCAGGTTGGCATTTTGCTTTGGGGCTCATTCATTGGAAGAGTGTCCATGAGATTTAGCCAGATGAGACTCTGGGTAGTTATTAAGGAGCCCACCCCAACCCCCCCCCCCCAACTCCCCTCATCCCCACTGGCTTTGAAAAACTCAGATGTTGGTGCTTCTCTCTCTGGTAACTATGTATGTATTGCTTTTGGTTAGATAGTTAGAAGCCATGTCTGTTGGTCTTTGTTGTTTGTATTTGCTCTGTTTATATAATTTCTGCTTGTAATTTCTGTTTGTATTTTCTCTGAAGTTCAGGGAGATAGCTTTTCCCCTGAACTAAGTGAATTATATGTATGTATGCATGTATGTATGTATATGTATATGTAAATATGTTTGATTAAAGTAAGATTGTTGATCCCTTTAAAGTTGCTTTCCTTTAGAAAAGCAGATCAAAGAACCTGTGCTAGTAGCCCTCCTGTGTGCTGGTGTTATTAGTCTTATACTCCCACAGCAGCTGCAAGTACGTTGTTGTTAAGGTACAAGGGTGTAAGTTTAAGTTTTGAGGCACTACTCAAAAGATAGAGAAATATCACTTACTTTGAGGCAGGATGGCATATTGGATATTGCAATATTCTATTGGTAAGATTTCTTGTCACTGAGTAGTCTCCATAGAAGTGAAAATGACTATCACCCCAAAGGCAATGGAGAGGTGATTGATAGGTATGAGCCCACTCTAACCCATTACAAATGAGTAGAATTCATCTGGATTATTGGTATAGCTTCCTATGTGGTCTCCTTGCCTCAAGTCTCTCCCTTTCCAATTCATCAACTGCCAAATTGAATTTCTTGAAGAACAGATCTGACCATGTCAGCTCCAGAACTTCCAGTGGTCCTTGTTGTCTATCAGATAAAATATAAATTATATTTTAATTTATATTTTAATTGTCTGATAATTTGAATTATCAGACAAAATAAAAATTATAAATAAAACCCATTCACAATCTTAGTCCCACCTATCTTGCTGGCTTACAGCAGAATACTCTCCCTCGTGTACTCTTTTTTGTTGTTGTTCATTCGTTTCAGTCATGTCCAACTTTTGATGAGCCCATTTGGGGTTTTCTTGGCAAAGATTCTGGAGTGATTTGCCATTTCTTTCTCCAGCTCATTTTACAAATGAGGAAACTAAGGCAAGCAGGGTGACTTGCCCAGGGTTGCACAGTTAGTAAGCATCTAAGGCTGGATTTGAACTCAGATCTTCCTGATTCCAGGTTCAGCGCCACCTAGCTGCCCTCATGTACTCTATGTTTCATCTAAATTGGCCTACTTTGTATTCCCTGAATATGACATCTCCTGTCTCCATGCTTTGGAGCTCTCCACCATATCTGGAATGCACTCTCTCCTTACTTCCATCTCATAAAAGCACTGGCTTCCTTTAAAGTTGAGCTCAAGGGCTATACCCTATAGAAAGCCCATGCTGATGCTACATGTTGTTGACCCCCATACCCTCCCACCGAAATTACTTCGTATCTATTATATTTTCTTTTCTGTATACATGCTGCTTCCCCTGAGCTTCTTGAAATCAGGGACTGTTTTGTCTTTGTATTTCTATTACTTAGTATAGGGTCTTCTATATAGTCACTATTTTATATCATATTAATTATATTATATTAACTATGTTACATTATATTATATTGCATATTCTATTCTATACTTACTAAATGCTTATTTAATGGATGAATACTACCCAGGAGCAAAGAAGACAGGTTGGGCATATGAGAGATGATGAATGGTATGACCCATTGGTATGCACTGGTGTGTCAAGAAAAATTGAGGAAGGCCCCAGCAAGTTGAATAGACCCCATGTGGTAAATTTATGGCAGGACACAGACCAGAATCATACAAGCTGGGTAGATACGGAAGAATTTCAATTTACATAAAGAGGAAACATTTCCATCAATGATTCACCTCAATTTCCACATATCCGCCTGAATGAATAGCAATAGAAGAGGATTGGACTTAGAGTTAAAAGAACTGGGCTTTAGTCATTAAATATACTACTTATTGACTTCTTTGAACTTCAGTGTCCCTACTATAGCATGAAGATATAATATTCCTAACCTCTAACTCCAAGCAATATAGATCGACTTAACTGTCGGCCACACATTTCTCTCAAATGTTAATCAATACTTTGGAATTCTAGACATTATGATGTACATGTGATATTTGGGAGTTATTTATACTCAGGGGTATGCTTAAGCCAGCTCTAACCAGCTCATGAGAGATAAGCATTAAATTTTCAGTGTGAGCATTTACACCTTAGAAAATAGCAAATGCTACAGATGCTTGTTGAGACTTAAGAAAGTGATGGAGATGTTCATGGTGCAGACTGAACTTAAAATTTGTTGGTATATTTCCCTCCCACCCAGCTGGTTGTTAAACATTTATCTCCAAACCCCTGGTAAATGTCTCGAATATTGGAACATATGATGTAGGGTTCATAATATGATATATGATATGACTAACAGAGCCTAACAAGTGACTCTAGAGGTGAATCACTGGGGTCACTATGCAAGGCTACAGAGCAGAAAGGCCTAAGAAATATAATTCCCTCCCCCCAAGACCGCTTTGACAGCAAAAAAAAATAATTGTTGGAGACCTCAATCTGCCTATTTAGGACCTTGAAAAACTTGATAAAAGGGAAGAAATTAAAGATCCAAGTAGAATTTTAGACAAGTGAGATAATGTAGGTCTTTGGCATTTACTGAATGAAAGTAGAAGTATTTCCTAGTTTTACAAAAATTAACCTCATGCTAAGGCATAAGAAACTTATAAACAAATGCATAAAATTGGAAATATCAAACACATTTTTATTAAACAATGAATTAAATAAACTATGAATAATGGACTAAAATAATAAAAAAGTATTTGAAGAAAGTATTCAAACTCAATAATATAACCATAAAGAATGTGTGGATAAAGGAAAAATTATATAAACAATAGGTAATTTTACAAAAAAAGAGACAATATATCAAAACTTTTGAGATGTAGTCAAAGCCATCCTGAGGAGAGGGAATTATATCTCAAAATACTTTCCTGAACAATAGGAAGGAGAAAATAAATCAATGAATTGGGAATGCAACAAAAAACACTAGAAAAGCAGCAAAAATCCAAAATCTTAATTAAAAACAAAAATAAAATTATGAAAAATCAAGTACACACAAGTATAATCCAAAACAACTGAATTAATAAAACTGTGAGATTTTACAAGCTAATAAAATAAACTATTAGCTAATTTGATTAATATTAGCAGGGAAACAAATGGCCAAAGAGAAAAAAATGAAGAAGGAGAAATCACTACAGATGAAGAAGAAATAAAGAAAATTATTGGGTACTATTTTTCCCAATTATATGTCAACAAAACTGATAACCCAAATGAAATTTATGCATATTTTCAAAAATATAAAATACTCAGATTGTCAGAATAAGAAATAGAGAATTCAACCTCTGAAAAAGAAATTGAAACATAAAGAAACTATAAAAGGAAAAAAAAACAAGATTAGATATCTTTACAAAATAGTTTTATCAAACACTCAAAGAACAATTAATTCTAACATAATACAAATTATTTGCAAAAATAGGGAAATGAAGCATCCTACCAAACGAACTCCTCCTATGAGACAAATAGGACCTTGATGCCTGGGAGAGAGAAAGTAAAAAAAATAAAACTGTAAAACAATATTGTTAATGAATACAAATATTGAATAAAATCCCAGTAACATACCTAGCATCATATTAAAATGATTATGTTTAACCAGTTTGGATTTATACTGGGAGTACAGAATTTGCTCAATATTAAGAAAATTGTAAATGTAGTACATTATATTAATAATAAAAACAAAAACATGATTATATAAATAGATGCAGAAAGATTTTTTGATGTACCATATCCATTTATATTTAACACATTAAAAAAGTATAGGAATAAATGAACTTTCCTTGGGGATAGCTAGGTGGTGCAGTGGATAGAGTACTGGGCCTGGAATTAGGAAGAATTATTTTCCTGAGCTCAAATCTGGCCTCAGACACTTCCTAGGTGTATGACCCTGGGCAAGTCACTTAACCCTGTTTGTCTCAGTTTCCTCGTAAGATAGCTGAATAATGAAATGGCAAACCATTTCAATATCTTTTCCAATAGAACCCCAAATGGGGTCATGAAGAGTCAGACACAATTGAACAACATCTATCTAGATAAAACCAAAAGCTATTATTATCTGTAATATGCTAAAGGCCTTTCCTGTAGAAAGGGTAAAAAAGCAAGAATATCTATTGTTCCTACAATTATTTGGTATAATTACAGAAATGTTAGCTATAGGAATAAGTCAAGAAAAAGAAATTGAAGGGATAAACATAAGCAAAAAGCAAACCACCTGATAACTTTGTACAGATTGTTTATTTAGATAATCTAAAAGATTCCACTAAAATTTAATTGAAACAACTAATAATTTCAATAAAATAGCAAGATTTCAAACAAATTTACAGAAATCATCAGGCTTTCTGCATTACTTTCAAAAACTAGAAAGAAGAAGATTTTAAAATATTTTAATCACAATTAACAGAATGTATAAAATATCCCTTTACAACCTGGTCTCTACTTCCCTTTCCAATCTTCTTACAATTTAGTCTCTGCTACATACTCTACAATCCAGCAACTGGGGCTTTCTTGCTGTTCCTCAAACATAATAGTTTATCTCCCCAGCTCTGTGCCTTTGAAATGCCTGGAATGATCTCCTGTCTTACCTCTTGGCCTCTTACTTTTCCTGACTTGCTTCAAGACCCAGCTCAAATCCAACCTTCTGAAGTCCATTGGTCAACTAGAATTTATTAAGTATCTATACTGTGCCAGGCACTGTGCTAAGTGCTCAGGATGCAAAACAAGGCAAAAACCAAACAGTTTATCTGCATCCAAAGAAAAACTGATAAATAGATGTATAAAATGGTTTTACACACACACACACACACACACACACACACACACACACACACACGCATGCACATGCAAACACTTGTGTCTAATGGTAGCCATCTCTGGGAGGGGAGAGGAGGGAAGAAAAAAAAGGAAGAACAAAAAAACTTTATTATATATTTAAAATGAATAGCAAGTTGTACATAATAGATTTGCAGTTTCATGTACAATCATCTTTTTTTCTGTTCTACTATGTTATGGAAATGCTTGTTTTATTTTTAAAATTCAGAATAAAATAAATTTTTTTTTAAAAAAAGAGATCACAGGCGAGACATCATGCAAGGAAGTATGTACAAACAAGATATAGATATGCATATATGTCTGTGTATGTATGTGTGTGTGTGTATGTATGTATGTGTATCTATCTATCTATCTAAAATTTGGGAATGGGAGGTGTTTCCAGTTCTCCCCTGACCCCAGCAGTCCCCAAATGCCTTTTCTTAGAGATTATATTCCATTTACTCTGCTCATAGTTAATTAAATGTCTCCCTCATTAGAATATGAGCTCTCTGAGGGCAGGGACAGTGTTTTTACCCTCCTTTGTGTCTCCAGTCCTTAGCATAGCACCTAGCACTATAAATGCTTGTAAGCTGACTGGGTGACTGATGTGACGGATTCTGCCCAGAATGATGCTGTTCCATTTGATACTGCTTCTAGCTTTTGCCCCGGCTTTTTCTTCAGAGAAAAATGGGTGCCATCATGCTCTTTTACCGTAAAGATCATACATACTTTTTCCCCCTAGCTTTTTTACCAAAAAAGTAGAAATTCTTGCTTGGGACCAGAAAGAAATATCTTCTCAACTTCTGTCGTATTCTCTCAGAGTCTTAGCTCAAAGCCTCTCATGACCCCAGCAGGATATTCCCAGCCCCAGGAGCCAAGCTCTTCGAACAAAGGACAGGGTTCTCCTAACTAGCTAATCCTTCCAGGCATAATCTTTTCATTGGGCTACAATTACTGGTCTCTGAGCTTGGGGTTTCCATGGGTAGTTCCACTCTCAGTCAGTGAGCATTCTGAGGACCTCCCAATTTTAGACTGTGAAAGCCAGACTATAAACCAGGTAATGATTATTATCCCAATTATTGCCAAATAGCTCTGAGATTCTGGATTCCCAAGTTTTCAAATTTTCAGCCTCTTCCACTTTCCCTTGTAGATGAGTAAGTAAAGACACAGAGACTAGAATGAAACCCAAAGGACTCTTCTATTTACCCATCCACTTTTCTGGCCTTTTCATTACCAGGTAGAGTTAGTCAATAGGCTCAGAGGAGCTTTGAAAGTTCATCCTTACGGAAAAATTAGATATACTTTCTACTAGAAAGAGCCTCTAATTCCAGGTGTTTATTGTCTCATCCCTAAGGGTAGTTTAGGTGCATAGGTACTCAGTTTCTATGGAAAAGAAAACACTATTTAAGGAAAAGGGGAAGACTGAGCATATTGAGCAGAGGATTCTGGGACTGGGCAGAGGGAACAAAGTGACTCTGGATTTCTGTCCCCTACCTTGTTGGTCTCACCGCTTTACAGTGAGTCATCTTGCCACAAGAAGGGCCTGCTTTTCTCCATGCTCTCCTCTTGGGATGTCCTAACTTTTCTCCTCTTGCTCATTTTCCTCTTGTTCCACCTGCCTTATTAAGAAAGTAGCACCTGGCAGTTAACCACATCAGAGCCTGTCTTCTGTCTCCCACTCCTTTCTCAGTTGCCTGAGGATTTCCATGAAGCTCTTTCTCATCCCCTCGGCTTCTTCCCTTCCCAAATTCCTCCTTCTCGTACTTGAGATTCTTTCCATTCTCCCCCCAGCAGCCGAGGCCACAGGCGGAGGTTAAGATCTTGCCCCACATTCTGTAATTCTTTCTTCGTCGGGAGCCTCCTTCAGCGCCTCCGCCCCAAACCCTGGATGATAGTACTTAGTGACCTTTTCACACCAGCACTTCAGGCCTTTGTGTGGCACAATTGGTCTTCCTCTTCTTTATGTGAGAGGACTTGGACTGTGACATTAGAACTGTCAGCTTGCCTTGTACTTTGGTAAGAGTGATGGAGTTAGCAAAGAAAGACGATTCTCCACGAGTAGCAGCAGCAAGAGGTGAAGATGATTTGAGGTTGTGATGGGCAGTGGGCTGTTTTTTCCCCCTTTTCTAGGTTACTGCCACCAGTCCTAACTCCTTTTGTGGCCTGTGTGTTTGTATGTGTGCATTTGTGTTTAAACATCTCATATCACTCAGAAACTTGACAGGTCTCAGAGCTTAGCAAGACCAGTCCCCTTGTTTTGACGGGTGATGCTTTTTAAGGCAATAAATATTTGACAGGGAGGAAAGTGAGCAAATTTCTATTTCTGAGTCTCCCTATGCCTTAACTGTGTGACTTGAAATAAAAATTTCTTAATCTCTTTGGATATGTGGCAATCCAGACTTTTTTCCCTTCTTTTTCTAGCCATTTTGTTTAAGGATGTGACAGACTGGTATTTTAATTAGTCTATTTGAAACAAAATGCCTCCAAGTTAGGAAGGTAAATTATGGGGCTAGGGATGTGGAGGGGATTTGTAAAATATTTCCAGTTTCGTAGAAAAGGAAGCTGCTGATAACCAAGAGAGCAATAATATTACTAATTAGTAACTAAGTAGTACTGATTAATATTACTAGTCATACTTCTCTTAGAAATTCACTTCATTCACTTAGAAATTCATGCAAAACTACAGATGATAAGAGTGGGAAGGTGTATCAGAGACCAACCACTGAGGCAGGATCATCTACCCTTTGCTCAAAGACCTCTAGCAAAGAGAGGAATCTACCTCCTAAGGTAGGCTGTTCCATTTTGGGGGAGGAGCTTTAATTGTTAGGAAGTTTTTCCTTACATTAAACTTAAATCTGCCTCCCTAATGACTTCTATCCCTTGCTCCCAGTTCTGTCTAGGGCAGCAATAGAACAAATTTAATCTCTTTTCCACATGAAAGTCTTTTGAACATTTGAAAATACCTATCATTCTCCCACAAAGGCTTTCTTTGTGCAAACAAATACTTCCCTTCCCTCTCCCCACCCTAGTTTCTTCATATAATATAGTCTCCAATGCTTTTACCATTGAGCTCACTCCTTTCTGGATATCTTCTATTCAAATCCTGATTAAACATATTTATTCTTTTCTTTGGCATTCCAAGATCATTCTTCCCTGGCAGAAAAAACAGAAATAAAGAAGTTGAGTAATTTAGCCTTCCTACCACCCTCCATTATCATCATTCCATCCACAGTGGTCCTAATCTGTCTTTGATCCTCTCCTTGCCCCAACATAGCTAAAATAGCTCAATTTTAAAATTTTTTGAGTATTCATTGGCAGCATCTGTCAAACTCTGGGCTGAAAAATTTGTGAATTTATTCTCATTGGAATGTGATACTCTTGATTTCTTCCCTAATATTCTGACTTTGTTCAATTCAGTTCAAATCAATAAGCATTTGTTTAGCTCTTACTATGTGCAAAGCACTATAGAGACAAAAAGGAAACAATCCCTGCTATTGAGGAGTTTGCTTTCTTCTAGAGTTTATATTCTATTATTTCCATCTATTTTTTTTGAAATCTGAGTTGGTCAATGACTTCTCTATGCAGACATATTGGCCTTTTTAGACAACTTCCACTTTTGTTCTTCATCTTAATGATTTCTGCTTGTGTAATTCGTGTAAGAATTTCATCTTTGATAGGTTTTCATCCACCTTGAGTTGACTTCTATAGAATAGTAGGCCATTGAATCCTTCCTATTCTTTTCCTGGACCTTTTAAAAGTAGCTTTCTTCAAATTCAAGTTTCCCTTAAGACTAGGCTTGGTTTTCTTCCCTTTTCTGTCTCCTCTACACACCCCCAACTAGCCACAGTGTGACTTGTCCTCAGGCCTCCCAACTCCCAGAGTTGTTTCGAAGATCGAATGAGATAGTACTTGTAAAACATTTAGCACAGTGCTTGGCACATAGTAGGTACTTAATAAATATTTGTTTCCTTCTTTCCTATAGTGATTTTCTCGGCTGTATCTAATTTGACCCTAGTATAAAATGTAGTAATATTTTAGCCAAATATCCAGCACTTAGAGATCCTCACAGTAAAGGCATATGCGCTAGTCATTTCTGACAAATAAAACTGTTTTCCAGTGTGATTGGTCACCTAAAATGTAAAATAATTTAAAATGTCTTTTTTCTTTTTCATTTTAGGAATGACTTCATTCTTCCATGGCATGTAGAAATTTCTCATGATTAATTAGAACAAAACTATGAGGCTCTGAAGGCTTTACTCAAATGAAGCAGGCTAGCCTCAGAGGTTATTGTTGCCAAAGGATTTTTCTCACCTCCAGTTACCAAGGGGCTACATGAGTTTTGTTTTGTATAAGCTGTAATGTGTTCACCTATATAGATTATAGATATAGATAAATGAATGGCAAAGAGTTCCATGAAAAAAACAAACTCCAATTTGAAGTTATAGCCAGAGACAAGCCATAATCCTTCCTCCTCTCTATATTTCCACAAAAATTAGAATGACTAAAATTGTCTTGTTGCAAACATAAATGATAGGATTAAATCTCACATAAACCAACCAACCAACCAACTCACCATCAATTCAGAAAGTATCCCTCATCAAGAAAGGGAAAGGAATAAAAGACAAATCCTCTCAGACCCAAATTGAGACTTTGCAGCAAGCCAAGTGCTTGAAGCCAGGTGGTCCACAAGAGGAGCGGTTGTCTCTATTGAATAAAGGGTTTCAGGGTTTGCTGATAGCAAGTGTTACTCATAACTGCTTCTCTTGCAATTAACTGCAGGATAACTTCCTTGGTCTGTTGCTTCTGGGAGCCTCAAAAATAATTACTTTCTATCTGCCTTTAAAATTAGGGCCCACTTTTTTTTTAAAGCAGATCTGTGATTTCATTGGTGTAGGGAACTCCCAGTGAGAAAAATCCCTTGACCAAGGCTGATCAGGACCTCTGTGAAGTGGCCTCAGGGCACTGACAACTGAAATCACTGACTTGCTTCTTGGTAAAAAATGCATTGCCTTCCTTCTTTCTCCCAAGAAGAATAGAAAATTCAACTTTAAGTCCACTTGCCTTCTTAATAGTAATTTTCTTTTTCTTTTTGGAAAGAGGATGTATAATCTGAGAACAAGTACGTGATACTACACCAAGAATGTTTCAGAGATAGGATTTGAACCCTTGGCTCTCAGTCAAGGTCTCTTGTCACTGTGCCACATTATCTATATGGGGTCCACATAATAACATTCCCCAAATCTAATCAAAGGGACTTTATAGAAGGGCAAGAGCAATATTTTTCTGGGGATTTTGTGAATCTAGGGCATTCAGGAAGGAAGAAAACAAGCATTTATTAAGCACCTACTATGTGTCAGGCACTGTGTTAAATGCTTTAGAAATATCTCATTTGATCCTCAATCCTTAAATCCTGGGAGCTAAGGTACCATTATTATCCCCATTTTACAGTTGAGGAAACTAAGGCTAAGGTTAAGGAACTTGCCCAGTGTCACACATTCAGATAGACTTTGCCAGGGACTATAAGTGAACATGTCTCCCAGGCAGTCTGTGCGTCCTGGGCTGTCTGATGTTCACTTTTATGAGAATTCACTATTAGTTGCAAGCCCATCAGAAAGTTTATCATCCTCAAACTCTTTTCCTTGAACTTTTTTCTAAGCCAATTCTTGGAGTGAGAAGTGAAAAGTCAGACATCCACAGGAAGTATGGAAGGAAAGGAGACAGGAAGGGAAAAAGAAAGGAAAATTTAAATGGACCAGTTCACAAAGGACCAAGACTGAATCTTGTGGAATCCCAGTGCCTCCCACATAGTAGGTGTTTAATTACATTGTTGAATATTTGCACGAGGGAAGGAAAATGCATACTTCTGTATGAACCTCTTTGGGCCCTGTAGTGGTGAGGTTTGAAGTTTAGGGAATATGAAAAATAAGATATTAGATCAACATAGAAAGGTTGACGGCTTTTTTTCTATGCCTATCTGATTACAGCTACTCTGTTCTTGTTGACCCTTTGCTGCTTTCTCCCCCCACCCCTTGAAATTAGAATTAAAAAGTACAGCTTCCATGAATCAATGTAACTCTTCTCTCCATCTTAGTAACTCAACGCAATTATGGGATAAAATACAGTGAATGATCACAAAAAATAAATAATAGAAAATTGTTTAAGTGGCCAAAGAAACTTTATCCCATTGTGATGCAAGGCAAGCTGGACCAGCTATATGTAAATGTATGCAGTAGCCTGTGTGCATGTGGCCACTTTGAAGTTGCCATCTGAATTTAATTCTGCTTTTGTGATTAAATCAGGCCATTACGTTTAATCTCACTTAATAGTAAGAAACGCTCTTTGTTGTTTTCTATAGGCAACATATTCTGCCCCTAACATATACAGCTTGGTATTCACACTTTACTATTAATCCCCGATGGCTGATAATTGCTTCATCTCCAAGTTCTCTTTCTAATTCACAAGGGGACTGATTGCAACTATTCTTCCCCTATACATTAGTGCACTGTTTTGGTCTTACTTCTTTGGCTCAGTGAACCCTATCAAGCTGTCCACATTTTCTGGGCATGTGGGTGTATTGTAAGTCGTTAAATTAAATTCTGTGTTGACCCCCTAAACACCAGAATCTATTAGCACTGCAACTTAGCTGATTGACAAGTGGAACTACTTTCTCCTCAAAACCCTGCATTTACCAAAAAACAAAAAAACAAAACCCACAACTCAACAATAGTCTAAATAGGTAGAATATTTTGTTTCAAGTGAAAGTCTGGGGTCTTCTGCCTGCTGTCCTACTTACATTTTCATTACTACAGAAGGATCAATTGTATTATTGCCCCAGTGTTGTTCCATTGATCTTACATATGTCAGTCTTGTTATTTCTCTGGGGGAAAAACGTATCTCTGAGAAATGAGATGTCTGAAAAATATCTGTCATTTTCTTAAGGTTATAAATTGTTTTATAATCATTGCTCCCTCCAAGACCTTTTTAGATCTTAAAACATGAAATGGTGGGATCTCACACATTGCTCTTCTTTGTTCCCCCCAAGTACTTGAATCTCAAGAATCTTTGCCATGAGAACTGCAGAAAATCATGAGTTGTCTAGTTGTGGGTGTGAATCCTATGTTTTGACTAAAGTCCAAGATCTGGCTGATCTTATTATCCAACTTTGCAGAACAAAAGCAGAGAAGACTTGCTTCTATTACCCATAGTTGCTGGTCTCAAACTGCATTAATTTTGTGACAATGGGATTTACAAGCAAGGAATTCAGAAGAACTTAATTAAAAATTTTCATCAGAGATATGTATGAGCAAAAATGATGTTCTGGTTTTGTGGAGAGAAGAGAAAATAAATGTATAGCTTGTGTGTGCCACTGACATCCTCATGATGTCAGCAAAAATCAAGGAAGATCTGCCCTCTTCTCCATTCTCCAGCACGTTGTGTAGTTCCCCTGTAGTGAACTGATGGGAAGACATGGAAGAGAGCCAAACAGAATATGTAGGCATGGATGGACTTTGGTCTGCATCATTAAAGGGAATACCCACATCAGTGGGAATACAGATCTATTTAACTTTTATTTAAGATCTTTCATGAGTTCAATTTGAGCTTACAATATTATTCTTATCAGATACATATTACCCAGAATTTGTACTTCAGTCATAGATAACAGGCTTTCATTATTTTCCAACTAGTTTTAGGCAGCATTAAGTTTCTCTGTTGCTCCTGTAGCTAATAGGAAAACCATACTTTCTTTTTAAAAGAAAGCATAAAGGCCTGGGTTAAAATTTGGTAGAACCTTGTATGTGGGAGACTTCTGGAAAGGCCTATAAAACACAGGACAATAGCCAATTAAGATTGCCCCACCTTCATTCTGACACTTCCTCTATTTTTGAAGCCAATGAGAGGAACCTTGGTTATTAGGAACCATATAGTTAATGATATCTCTAGTTTATGTTAAAATCTCAGAGTTTATGTTCTGAAAGCTGCTATGCTCATGTTTAGTGCTTTCCTAAGATGATTCTGATTGCTGGTAAAAATGGTCTGGGAACTGATCTTCTCAGCTTGTCCCTATGTGTATGAGTGAAGGCTGTGTGAGGATGGCAGATACATAGCTTACCAGCTGTGGTCTGAAGCTTTTAGTGAGTTGCTTTTTACTGAGGGGGTCTTAAGAAGGTACTAATCCCTTAGCTCTTACTTCATAAAAAGCCACTTAGGAAATCCCAGAATTGGATGAACTCACCTATAAAATGAAATATAATGGCAGAATGGATTAGAAACCAGAATCCTATAATCTGTTGTTTGTAAGAAACACACTTGAAACAGAAAGACACACACAGAGTTAAAATAAGGGGATGAAGCAGAATCTATTATGCTTCATTGGGAAACCTTGATTTGATCCTCTCAGAACTAGATAAATTTAGCCATAAAAGAAGTGAGAAAGAAGTTAAGAAGATGAATAGAATTTTAGAAAAGTTAGATAAGATAGAACTCTGGAGAAAACTGAATGGGAATGAAAATGAGCATACCTTTTTTCTCAGCTATACATAGCACCTTCACAAAAACTGACAATGTATTAGGGCATGAAAACCTCCCAAACAAATGTAAAAAACAGGAGTATTAAATTCACTTTATTGGGATTATAATAAAAATTACATTCCATAAGGGGACTTTGAAGCATAGATTAAAAATTACTTGGAAACTAAATGATCTAATCCTAAAGAACAAATGAGTCAAAGAATACATCATAGAAATGATCAATAATTTTACTGAAGATAATGACAACAATGAGACAATATCCCAAAATGTGTGAGGTGCTGCCAAAGCAGTACCTAGGGAAAATTTCATATTTTCAAATAGCAGATCTGTCAATAATTTGGCAAAAAGACTAGAAAAAGATTTTAAAAAATAAAAATCCTTAATTAAACACCAAAATAGAAATATTAAAAATCAAACAACAGATCAATAAAATTGAAAGTAAAAAAAATTGAAGTAATAAAACCAGGAGCTAGTTGCATGTAAAAAAAACCCAATAAAATAGATAAACCATTGGTTAATTTGATTTAAAAAAGAAAGGAAAAAACCAGATTATTAATATAAAAAAGGAAAGAGTAAAGGCACCACCAATGAAGATTATAAAAAGCAATTATTAAGAGTTATTTTGTCTAATTATATGCCAATAAAACTGACAATCTAAGTAAAATGGATGAATATTTGCAAAAATATAAATTCTTCAGATTAACAGAAGAGAAAATAGAATACTTAAGTAACCCTATTTTGGAAAAAGAAATTGAAAAAGCCACAGATGAGCTGCCTAAGAAAAAAAATTTCCAGGCCCAGATGGATTTTCTAGTGAATTCTACCAAATGTTTAAAGAACAATTAATTCTTTTGAAAAAAATAGAGGAGTACTAATAAACTCCTTTTATGACATAAAAATGGTGTTTGTTTTCTTTTACCTTCTTTTACCAGGGAAAGCAAACAGAAAAGAAAATTATAGGCCAATTTCCTTAATGAATATTAACGAAAAAATTTAAAGAAAATACTATTAAGGAGACTACAGCAATATATCACAAAGATAGTACACTATGACCAACCAGGAACACAGGGTTGGTTCAATATTAAAAAAAAACTATGAGCATAATAACAAATATCATCACTAACAAAACCACAGAAACCATATGATTATCTCAATTGATGCAGAAAAACTTTTGACAAATGCAACACTTCTTCCTATTAAAAATGCTAGAAAGCATAGGAATAAATGGAGCTTTTAAAAAAATGATAGGTAGTACCTACATAAAACCAAGAGCAAGCATTATCTGTAATGAAGATGAACTAGATGCCTTCTCAGTAAAAACAAAGTTGATGTACAAGGATATCCATTATAACCATTACTATTCAATATTGTGCTAGAAATGCTAAGTATACTAATAAGACAGGAAAAAGAAACTGAAGGAATAGAAATAAGCAATGAAGAAACAAAACTATTGCTCTTTGCAGGTGATATGATAGTATCCTTAGAGAACTCTAAAGAACCAGCTAGTTGAAACAAAAAACATTTTTAGCAAATTTGTAGGATATAAAATAAACCCACATAAATCATTAGCATTCAAAGATATTACCAACAAAATCCAGAGATAGAAAGAGAAATTCCATTAAAACTAACTGCAGACAGTAGTTTACCTGCTAAGACACATCCAGGAACTATATAAGTGTAATTGTAAGCCACTTTCACACAAATAAAGACAGATTTAAACAACTGGAGACATATTAATTGCTCATGGGTAGGTTGAGCCAATATAATAAAAATTATAATCCTGCCTAAATTAATTTACGTATTCAGTGCCAGACTGATCAAACCACTAAAGGATTGCTTTATAGACTAGAAAAAATAATAATAAAATTCACCTGGAAGAATGAACAATAGATTAAGAATATCAAGGAAACTAGTGAAAAAAATGTGAGGGAAGGTAACCTAGAAGTAGCAAGTTTCAAACTATATTACAAAGTGATAATCATCAAAACAATCTGGTGCAGACTAAGAAATAGAGTGATTGATTTGTGGAATTGATTAGGTACACAATACAGAGTAGTAAATGATCATAATAATCTAGTATTTGATAAAACCAAAAATCCATGCTTTTGGGACAATAACTCACTATTTGACAAAAACTGCTAGGAAAACTAGAAAGCAGTTAGGCAAAAACTAGGCTTAGACCAATATCTTTCACCATATACCAAGATAATGGGTACATGATTTAAACATAAAGGGTGATATGATAAGCAAATTTGGGGAACACAGAAAAATTTACCTGACAGATCTATGGATAAGTTTATGAGATAGAGAAGACCACAGAAATTAAAATGGATAATTTTGATTACTTGATAGAATGTGGAAAAATAATGTACATATAAAATAATGCACAACTAATGCATTGTTGGCAGAGTTGTGAACTGGTTCAACTATTCTGGAGAACAATTTGGATCTATGATTAAAGGATTATACTACTGTGCATACCCTTTAACACAGCAATACAACTACTAGGCCTGTATCCCAAAAGACAAAGAGAAAAGAAAAGAGTCCATATGTACAAAAAGATTTATAGTTGCTCTTTTTTTTGTGCTGAAGAATTGGAGATTGTGGGGATGCCTATCAATTGTGAAAGTTGTGATATATGATTGGATGTGATGGAATGCTATTGTGCTATAAGAAATGATGAGCAGGGTGGTTTCAGAAAAACTTGGGAAGATGTGTATGAACTGATGCAAAGTGAAGTAAGCAGAATCAGGAAAATATTGCACATAGTAACAGCAATGTTGTAAGGATGATCAACTGTGAAAGACTTAGCTAGAAAGGGATTCAAGACAATCCCAAATTACCAAGATAAAAAATGCTGTCCACTTCATTGAAGAGCAAATTCTTTAACTCAAAGGAGGACAGAAATAATATGGATAATTGAATCACAAATATAATCACCAAACCTCATTTAACAACAACATTTAACAACAACAAAAAGACTTGGCTACTCTGATAGATGCAATGATTTGCTTTTTTCCCTCCCAACATGGCTAATATGGAAATATGTTTTGCATGACTTCACATGTATGATTGATACCATATTGCTTGCTTTCTTAGTTGGTGGAGGAGGGGCAGGAAGAAAAGAGAGAATATGGAACTCAACATTTGAAAAACTGAATGTTAAAGGGAAAAGAAAAGGAAAAAGGAAAGAAAAAGAAAAAGAAAAGAAAAAACAATGAGGATGACACAATCACAAATTCAGAGCTTGAAGGAATATTAGAAGTTGTCTAGTCCAACTCTATCTCTCATAAGATGGAGAACTGAGGCTCAAGTGACTTCCCCAAAGTGGTGATCTCAAAAGATCTCTTTTTAAGTGGTAGTACTGGGATTTTAATCCTACTTTGCCACCTCGAAATTTAGTGTACTATCAATGAAGAACAAATTAACTCAAAAGGGGAGAGAAATAACATGGATAATTAAAGTGCAAATATAATCATCAAACATCATTTAAAAGAAAAAAAAGACTTAGCTGCTCTGATCCAAGACAATGCCAAAGACTTCATGATGAAAAATGCTATCAACCTCTAGGGAGAACTGATGAACTTGACTGCAGATAGCATAAGATTAACAGCCAGAAAAGCTATTGGATAAAGATGAAACCATTCTGTTTCATTTTTGTTTTGTCTTTGTATCCCCATTGGTTTTCATAATGCCTTACATATAGTTGACAATTGAATTCAATTGAATTGAATTCTCAAATGCTTAAATTACAATTATAGAAATTCTTTTGCAAAGATCTGTGGTAATTTTCAAGTAAAATTGTATTGTATTACCTGAATTTTTTATTTATAAATTTTATTTTATCTTCTATCACCAGAAACAAAAGAGATACAGCTTACATTGTAGAAAGAGATCTAGGCTTGGAGCCAAGAAAGCCTGGGTCCAAGTTCCACCGGTTAACACATGCTATCTGTGTAATCCTGGGCAAATCATTTAATCCCTCAATGCAGAGTTGCAGAGAATGAATTGGCCTGCATTGGTAAAGGGAGATTCCTTACCTGGGAATCTACCTGACACATCCAATCCCTATTACCATTACACCAAAAAAAGATCCAAATGTAGCAGTTCTCTATTGCCTCTTAGAATCAAATACAAACTCCATTTGTCATTTAAAACCCTTCATGAGTTGACTCCAATCTTTTTTCCCAGCTTTATTATACACGATTCCCTTTCATGTACTGTTTGTTCCAGCCAAACCTGTGGTCTTACTATTTCTCACATATGATAGACATTCCATTTACCATCTTGGTACCTTTACAAGACTATCCCCCAGCCTGGGGTTGGAGAACCTACAGTTTCGAGGCCACATGTGGCCCTCTATGTCCTCAAGTGTGGCTCCTTTGACTGAATTCGAACTTCACAGAACAAATCCCCTTAACAAAAGGATCTGTTCTGTAAAGCTTGGACTCGATCAAAAGGCTGCACCCAAGAACCTAGAAGGCCACATGTGGCCTCATGGCTACAGGTTCCCCACTCCTGCACTATGCCTTGAATGTGCTCTCATCTGACTTCTATCTCTTAGAATCCCTGATTTTCCTTAAAGCTCAGGTCAAATGATACCTCTTACATTAGGCCTTTCCTGATATCCCCAATGGCTAGTGTTCCCCTGCATTATCTTGTACATATTTTGTGTATATTTCATATATACTTGTACATATTGGCTCAACCAATAGAACGTTAGTTCCTTGAGGGCAGGCATTGTTTCTTTTTGTTTTGTTTTTGTATCCAACTGTATGTCACATAGCACTTGTCATATAGTAAGTGCTTAATACACGCTTGTTTACTGATTGAAGAACCAAAAAACTCCCCCCAAAACCAAAACCAAAAACAAAAACAAAAAAGTGCTACAAAATTATAAGCAAGAAAAACAATTACATGAGCTCCAAAATGAATTAAACCAAGTGAACCAAAGGACAATTAAGCAAAACAAATTTTAAATAGCTGCAGATGAATGTACATGCAAAAAACCTGTTGTTTTCAGATTGATAAAGGAAATGAAGACCGAATGTTTTAACTTCAACAAGGCAACACCAATGTTATATTTACCTTGAATTTTATTGTTTTTTGATGTTAACTTCCTTTATATAGCTCTGGTCTTGTTTGTTTGATTCTGCTCTTTTCTCTCAATACACTTCATGTGCCTTTCCATATTGTTTTATATTTTTGTTGTTACTTAAAGTGTAGTAACATGTCACTATATTCATATATTGCAATTTACCTCAATCAGTGGATACGTAATCTATTTCAGTCATTTGCCATGCTATGACAAATAGCGTAGCTATGAAACATTTTGTACAGGTGGGATTTTCATGCTGTCAATCAATTAATTAGAGTATAAGCCTAAAAGTGGGATTTCTAGGTCAAAGAATATGAATCGTTTTGTAACTTTCACTGGATGATTCCATGTATATTTCAAAATGGTTCCAACCAAGCAGTTGGAATCAATTCTAACTTGCATCAATGATGAATTATTAACATGACCACCTATATTGAAATTTGTCATCTTTTACCATCTTTACCATTTTTCTGGATGAAAGATGATAAATTAGAATTATATAAATTTTCTTCTCTCTGATTGTTAGTGATTTTACCAAGTGGTTTGTGATAACTTGTGTTGGTTCTTTAGAAAATTGCCTATATGTATCTTTGGACCACTCATTAATTGAGGAAAGGCTCCTGATCTAATAAATCTGTGTCAATTCCCTACAGATTTTAGATTACAGCATTTTCTAGAAATGTTTAATACATATTATTTAATACACATTATAATACACAAATTCACATATTTTCTTAATTTGGATGCACTTTTTGAAAATAAAAACTTCTTACTTTTATAGAACTGTAATGGTTCATTGCCTGAATTTAATTATAAATTCATTATAAATTAGAAAGTATTGAATGACCATCTACTATTTGCCATGTCTTTATAGATAGGGATGTGAGAGATTAATAAAATAAAATTAAAAATGATGAATGTTAACAAAAATAAATAAAATAAAATAGAACAGTCCCCGACCTCAATAAAATTATAGTACATTGAGAAATAAAGGCACACAAATAACCACTCTTTATAAACAGCAAGTGCCTAAGAGAAAGGAATAAATGAAGAACTTTAGAAAGTCACACGAGACAAATATGACTTTTGGCTAGGGTGATTCAAAGAGGTTTCATGGAAGACGTATTTGAATTTAGTTTTGAACAGTTGGTCAGATTTCAATAGATGGAGTTTGGGTAGGGGGAGGGCACCATCCTTCTATCTGAGGTAGGTAGAATAGTATGAAAAAGGCATTGAAGTAGGAAAAGAAGTCATATATTTTTGAATACTCCAACTTGGCTGAAGAACAGGATTTTCACCAGGAGAGTAGTGGAAGCAAAGACTGGAAAGGTAGATTGGGATCAGCTTGTGGAAGGCCCTTGTGAGCCAAAGTTGATGCCATATTTTGGGCATCATGAATCAAGCAGAGATTTTTATTGATGGCCTGATAAATGCCAATTTAAATATATTGGCAGAAAACTAACGTATGAAACACACCTTAGATTATTTTGAGGAACCCTTGAATTTCCATTGACTTTTACAGATAGAGGCAGAGAAAGTACTAGCCACATTTTTGCATAGACCACAAGGCATTTATTCGCTCTTGTTCAATGTCTAGCTCAGAGAGGCTACACTGATGAAATACTTTTCCTCTTTTGAAGTAGAATCTTCTTTTTAAAGGCAAACTTGGCCACCAAGAGACTGTTTTGAAAGAGAAAATATTGTTTGAAATGTCATTGTATGACCTGAACTTATAAATGATATAAATAACACTTGCTTCCCTAATGAAATAGTCCCAAGACTTACAGGTGTCTGGCACTGTCTCCTGGGAGTTGTGTAACTTAAATCACAAGTGATAGCTTGAGATGGAATAAAAAAAGTCCTAGATATGCCTTTTATACTTCTTGACACACAGGGAGTTGTAGAAAATCCTCAGGCAGGGGCTTGCTGAGAAAGAAATTAGTCTTAGAGATTAAAAAAAGTTTGTAGGGACATATTGATAGGAATTGTACACAGAATAAGTTTAACCCTATGGATTAAACATAATTCATAAAGCTTGGAATGGTCTTAAAGGTCATCTAGTTTAACCCATCCTCCCCACCCCCACTGCCCTTTATTTCACAGATAGGGAAACTGAGATGACAAAGAGTTAAAGGACCAAGATTACAAAGTTAAATAGTAAAATTGGGCCTAAGATGTATGTCTCCTGATTTCTTATCCAGTGCTCTGTCCTCTATACTATAGTTCGTAGAAGACTAACTGACAGAAAAATTAATTTACTGTTGTTGAATCTGATCAGTTTCTTAAACTATTGCTCATACAAATGGTATATTGCTACCTTGCTGGCAAAGTGGAAGGAGCTCTGGGGCTATAGTGAGGAAGATGAGTTCAAATCCTTTCTCAGACACTTTTTGGTTGTGTGACCCTGGGTAAATCATAACCTGCATCTGCTTCAGTTTCCTCAACTGTGAAATGGGGATCATAACAGTACCTATGTCCCAGGATTGTTGTGAGGATCAAGTTAAATAATATTTGTAAAGGGCTTAGCGCAATGCCTTGAATATAGTAGGTACTATATAAATACTTGTTTCCTTCCCATAGAATCAAATCAAATCAACACGTTTTCATGCTGCTGCCCTAAAGCTAGTTTTAGCAGCCTAGGTGAGATTTTTAAATTTTTTAAAAAAAATTTAAAATTTTAAAAAATTTTTAAAATTTAAATTTTAAGATATAAAATTTAAAAATTTCTAAAAAATTTAAAAATTAAAAAAATTAGACATCAGTTTGATGTCTAACAAGGGATATCAGTTTGGAAGATCAAGCTAGAAAACATGAGGCTGACTCCTTTTCTCTTAGAAATTTTAAGTGTAGTGGGAAGAAATTGTATCATCTATGATGGGGGTAAATAGTATAATCACAGAGCTCATGCGTGCTGCTGCATCAAAACTGCTCCTGTGAGTATTTCTACTATTTCTGGCTTAACCTGTTATGGATATATCCTAGGAGAAATCTCAGAACAATTCCCTGAATGTAGGTTCCTAGCTTAGAAGACAGAATTAGCTCTTCCCTTTCTGCAAAGTCATCAGCGCTGAGATTGTGCTGATACAACCCAGGGAAACTTTGAGTTTTGCAGCAGGATCAATAATTTCAATTCTCTTTCTGATAGTTTATCGGTGGCCCCACGTGGGCACCAAAGACACGGCCTCAGGTACATTAGAGTCTTGCTAAAGCATTGTCCTGGAGTCTGTGCTTTTGACCTATATATATATATAGCTGAGATCATTTTATAATAAAGACCTCCGGTAGATTCTAATACTGCCTGTCCTTTAATTGAAATGTATTCTATAGCAAAGATGATTATTACGGTGAGGTTCCAGGAAACGGTACAGAACCTGCAGCCTTCTAGGTGTTGGGTGCGGCTTTTTGTTGACCAAGTCCAAGTTTTACAGAATAAATCCTTTTATTAAGAGGATTTGTTCTATGAAGTTTGGATTCAGGACTTGAGGACCTTGAGGGCCACAAGAGGCCTGATGGCCACAGGTTCCCCACCCCTGCTCCAGAGTGTGATCCAGTTTCAGAGCTGGCGTGACATTAATAGAAAAGAGACTCGCTTATGTTTATCACTTATCTGGTCAACATCCCAACAGGTCTAGCATATGAAGTTATTGTTGGTGGTGGGGTGTTTGTATATATTTTCTTCCTAATTGCTTTGCTTATGCATTCTAAAGTATCTAGCACTACAGAAAGTTACCTATTTATCTTTCAAAATGCATATCATTTTGTTATATAATTGAAGACAGAAAAATCCTTGAGGGTCACTAGAATATAAGAGTTGTGGCATAATGGTTTGGTAGATTTAGAAAGTTAGTGTTAGAGTGGACCAAATGAGGTCATTTGGTCTATCCCCCTGCCTTCAGGCAGGACCATGCTGCCAAATGAGAGAAGTCAGGAGAGTCAAGGTCTAGTGATTGATGCCTCTAGTACTGATGTGGGAAATGATTTTTCAAACGATCTTCACAGATTGTAATGATAATGACTAGAGACTATTTACTTAGAATAAAAGGAACAATCCAAATGGACAAAAGTAGTAAGAATAGCAATCAATTGTCTTGGGAACCAAAGGCACAATGGAGATCCTTAATCTAGTGCTCTTTAGGGCCCCTTGAGAAACACATGTTCATGTGAATTTTTTTCTTTTAGTAACCCAATTTGCCTTCGTCATATGCTATTTCATTTACTATGATGTTTAAAATACATAAATATTTATACCATCTTCTGGTTTCTCTCTCGTTTGACATTGCAAGATCCTGAAAATACTTTCCTCAAGCTACAAGCAAAGAGAAAGCCATCTTTTTCCCCCCACTACAAAATAGTATATTGTTTTTTGGATCCAAATTCAAAAAGAGTATATTAATCATACTCCTGATCTGAAAGTTTGATAATTTGCAGTTGGCTCACCATTTTATAGCCAGGGTTTACCATGTATAGGTATGACATTTTGGAAGCCCTGGTCTGACCCAGCATTACTAAATGAAAGTAACAAACCATGCTATAATAATTATAAAATGTCATGTTCAGCTTCAATTCTGTCCTTCACTAGCAGTATTCCTGACTAAAAACATGTGAGGGAAGTAAGGGAAGGAAATAAGCATTTACACAGCACACACTACTATGTGCCAGGCACCATGCTAAGTGATTTACAATTTTTTTTTACAAATATTTTCCTCATTTGATTCTCATAACAACTTATCTCCATTTGATAGTTGAGGACACTGAGGCAGATGAAGGTTAAGTGATTTGTCCAGGGTCTCACAGCTAGTAAAGTGGGATTTGAACTCAGGTCTTCCTTTCTCCTGGCATAGTCTTTTCTCCACCTGGTTGTTCCTATATGTAAACTGTTATGACTTTTCAAGATATTCTGATGCATTTCAAAAAGACAGCTCAGGGGTTATATCATTACAGCAAAGTTAATATGAGAGTGCTTTATTCCAACATCCAGCAATGGCCTGTGCAAACTGCTAAATTGTGTAAAATCTATGGCAGTTTTCAGATGGATTATTAGTTTTCAAACAGTATGACACACTCCAACAAAATTTCAAGGGGAGGGAAAAAAAGCTGAGTAAAGAAACTTCCCTTTAGGCTTGATATAGTCAACAAACAAACAAACAAACCCCTTAACGATTAGAGCTCTCTAAAAGTGCTATTTTGAGAAGTAGCGGGCTTCCCCTAAGTAGAGGTCTTCAAGGATAGCCTGGAGAACCCCTTGTCAGGTATTCTACAGAGAGGCTTTATGGTCCAATATTATTTGGACTAGATGGCCTCTGAGGTCCAACCCAACTCAGATTTTGTGAAATTGTAATATATTTGTGTGGCACTGTGAATTTATCAGGAAAGGAAGTTATATAAGCCCTCAGGATAAATATATAATGGAAAATAATTAGTAGTATTGCTATAGATTAATTACTATCCCAATGTTTTGTCCTCCAAATAAAATGCTTATGAAGAAGAAAAAAGCCTTGAAATCCTCTTTAAAAACTCATTCCCTTAAGTCCTACTAAATTTCATTCACCCACTCTCATTGGTAAAGGATGATTGAATCCATGATTTCATTCACCACAGACTTCTGTTTATGCAAATAGCCACAAACTGACTGATATTGTTGTGCTCCTCCGAGCTGGGACTTTGCTGTCAGAAAATGACATAAAGTAAGCTTGTTGCTTCTGCTGCCAAAAGAGTCGAAAGATGGTAGCTTCTCAAAAATGCCATTGTTTGCTAGTCAATTGGTAGGAAGAGAAAAACCCTATGAATTGTAGCCATTCTAGCATCTCTGGAAATTCTGAAAGATCATGCATGAACTAAGCAAGGTGGCTCTTGGCTCCTTATGGCAATGGAAAAGCTGCCTGAAAATTACATATAAATGCTAAAGGGAGATGGGTATTTTGGAAGACAGCTTTCTTCCATCTCGGTGGAGGCTGACTATTGGATGTTTCTATGTCCTATTATTACATTATAAGAAGGAATAAGGACTATTAAGTATGAGCCCTCACTCCTCTAAGTCTCAGTGTGATGATGTGTACTAGTTTAAACAAGTAATATTCTGAGCCACTGTGCTAGGGAAGGAAAAATGAAAAGAAAGAAGGAAGGGAAAGAGGGAAGACAAGAAAGAGGAAATAAAGGAGGCAAGTTAAGAAGGAAAAAGGGTCTTATTTAGTTGCACTGTTGGAAGGCATATTTTCTCAAAGCTAGAGGATGTGAGATTAGAAGTCAAGAATGGGTCTTTATCCCACCAACCTTCTCCTTGGAGGTCAACTACATCATCCTTTTTCTTTCACACTTATTACAGATGATCTTTGGTCTCCAAGCAGAAAATTTTTACTTTGGAGATCCTGTGGTTTCATGTCACATACATGTTGTATGCGATTAAATAACTGTATTAATACAAAATGTCTTTTTGATGAAGCCCACAATTCTCTCTGTGATGTTCTTTGAGTCTCTGATTATTTTCAGGAACACTGATGTAGATTTTCAGCAGAATGGCTGAATGAGAAGTTGTATGTAATCCCAGTTCTCTGACCTTATCTCAAAACAGCAAGAAATGTGCAAAACATAGTAAAAGAACAACAGTTAGAGAAGGAAGTTCATGCAGGAAAAAAAAACAGAGACTGAAGAAATGATTGAGTAAATAAAAGCATCTAATACAGAAGAAAAATGTTGGGAAGTACTTGCAAAAGAGGACAACAATTACTTGAATAAAACTGGAAACTTCCAAAAGGAGAATGCAATGACTACAATAACCCTCAGAGAGGTTGAAAAGCCTAATGAAAGAAGTGAAAAATGACATGAGGAGTGAAATTAAAGTTCTTAATGAAAATATTACACAGAATCAGTAGTTTAGAACAAAAGCTCAAAAACTTAAGGAGTATATTATGAAAAAGAGAAAGGAGGAGACAACTAAAAAGTAACAATAGTCCAAATGACTTACTCAAAGTTGTTCTTAAAACAATATTGTTGTTACTGCATACAATGCTCTTTTGGTTCTGCTCATTAACTCTTCATTATTTCATGTAAGTCTATCCATGTTTTTCTAAGATCATTGAACTCATAATTTCTTGTAGTACAGTAGTATGATAAGCATAGCTAGCGTCTATATGGCACTTTAAGGTTTACAAGACATTTTACAAATATTACCGTATTTGAAATGAGAATGATTGGAGCCAAGGAAACATAAAAAGTAAAAGTAGAAGATAAACAAGGTTTCTATAATTAAAAATAATTGATGTTGTTGATGGGGTTTGAAGAGTCGACCTAAGAATCAAAAATATGAAAAGCCTGAATACCAATTTTATATATCATGAAAGAAAATTGTCTAGAAGCACTGGGACCATAGGGTAAAATGTAGATCGATACTATCGTCAGCGTGCTATTAATGCTAAAGCCTTGTGGACAATTTCCTTTCTCATTGTCTGCTCTTAGTAGTACTCAATATACATGGAGTGAAACAACTCCTAGATCTCATGTCTAAAGTATGATTTTTTTAGCTTTGCAAGCCAAAAGACTGTGAACAGCTAGGATAATGCATCATGATGAATAATATTAGAAGCTAAATAAAACCCTATCACCACCACCACCACCACCTCCCATCTCTTTAACCCAAATTAGCCTAATAATCTCTAGGTGTTCATGCAGTTTATTAACTCAACTCTATTTGAACTGGGCAACACCTAGCCACCAGTAGAAAATTTCAAAGCATGTTTTCTGCCTCAAGACTAGGTAACTGTGGGTGACAGAAGCAGAAGCTTTCTGGAAGGTGGCGAGTTCAGTGAAAACTCCATTAGTTGTCTAAAAACAGCAGTTTCCTATAGTCTCTACTACAGTCTATCCAACTGGAAAGTCACAAGGAAACTAGGAAGAGTCACAAAAATAATATAAAAGAATTAAAACTAAATAACATCGATTTACCATTATATGATAATAATGAATCTGAATTCAGGGAGTGTGAACTGAATGTATCTTGTTACAAGAATATTATTTTGTTATTAGAACTTTTAAAATATTAAATGTTACATGTACTATACACATTTTAATCAACAATATCCATTGGTGAGGAATGTTTTGATCATTTCATGCCATGTTTGGACAATTTCCTTTTTCTCTCTCCGTTCTGAGTGAGGCAGCCCTCTATATGGAGTGAACTATCTATCTCCTGGATCTCACTCAGCCGTGCTGATGGCATGGTACTTTCTCCGTATAGGAAATAACAGAGAGGAAGAACATTTCAAAAAGGTGCTTTTCTCAAACCAACTTGCTCTTCTTCTGAATTTAAAGATCTTTTTGTTTTTATATCTGCTGCCTCATTAGCCTCAGTTTCTTGCCTGTTTCTCTCCTCACCCACCCCCCACCCTGCTTGCATGCAGATGCCTAGAAATGTCCTTGCATTGATCATTTTTCTCTGACATTATTTCAGCCTTAAAAAATATTCCAATATTCCCTAAGGTGTTAGCCAGGTATAGAAGTTTATTGGGAACAGAATGGAAGAGACTTTTTAGCAGTCTCTAACAAGGTTCTATAGCACTCATTTTTCTAGGAATCTATCTCCTACCTCTTGCTGAAGCCTCCTGGTGCAGGGCAAATAGTCTGTGATATCTTCTCTACCCACCCTTAAGGGGAATGGGGAGCCTGTTTGTGTTCTTTTTCATATATTCTACTATTAACACAACACCCCTTGGAAAGGATTCAAGAAAAAGTCACTCACATATATGGAAAATTGTCAACAACATAGTATCCCACAATGCTGAATAAATTCAAATATCGAATAAGTCCAAATCTGTAGACACCAAAAGACTGAAGCAGAAAAAGGAGAGTCATATTCTTTCACAGGACATTGCTTTCCTTTAAATTTATGTGGCTCCACTTTGCAAACTGTCTACTTTCTCTCTCTTGAAAAGAACATGAAAGGTTATTCCTAAAATCCCAATGACAAACATGTAATCACCAGAGAATTGCTCACAGGATTTTCCTCTCCCCTTGTGCTCCTTGCTATTGATCCCAGTTTTCCCAAGGGAAATGGGAGTCTACTAGAAAACAATTCAAGAAACTTAGAGTTATGGCTGCTTTAACTGATGTGGGAGACATGAACTTTGTAATCAGTGATGATGGAGTAACAAAATCCAAATGGAGTAACATTTCCACAGCAGTCCCCCCAGAACACTGGATCTATAGTCAATAGATGTAGGTTCAAATGCTAGCTCTGCCATTTACTACTTGTGCAGCCTTGGGAAAACAATTTAACTTCTCCAGGTCTGTTTCTTTATCTATGTAACCCATTTTTGGCTAAGCTCCAAAAGATTTGACCAACCACCTCAAACATATGCCAGGGTTGGCCTATGGGGATCCAAACAAGCCTTTCATCTCACATAGATGTCACTCTGGAGGTCCTGGGGACAGTCTTGTACCAAGAGCGTGATGGTCCCCAGAAACTGGTTACATTTGCCAGAAGAGGACATAGTGACATGGAAACTTGCTATTCCATTCATAGGTTTGACTTCTTAGCTTTGATGTGGACTATTATTGAAAAGTTAACGTGTATGGAATTAAATTGCAAATGTGGCCCAACAACAAACCACTGGCATTTTGACTGGTGCCAAGTTTGTGACTGCTTGCCAGAGATTGTTGGCACAAGCCAACTATCAATTCAACATTCACTACCTGCCAAAGAAGACCAGATTCACTGTCTCAAAGGCAATGCCAACCAGTTGACAGCATTTATTAAGTGCTTCCTATGTTTCAGATACTGTGTTATGTTCTGGAAAGGCAGAAAGAAAGATGATTCTGCCTTCAAGGAGCTTATATTCTAATGGGGGAGGACAACTCATAATAGCAGCTAAAAATCAATGGAGGTAGACACACATGTGACACAGCTGCTATGGTTATCCCTAAGGAAAGAATGACAGTTATATGTGATATTCGGGAGGCTGAACCAAAATCAGGTGGAAGTACGGATGATCTTGGGATTCTCATCAGTGTACCAATAGCACCTGTGACCCTTGTTTCATTGAACAAACCTTCTCTGTCTTATTTTTCTTGAATGACTGAAACAGGTGGTTGATTAAGGATTATAAGAAATGATATAAGTTAGGAAGCAAGGCAGCTATGCTAAAAAGCTTTATTCCCAAGAAAGTACCCTAGTGTTAAAACAATAGCAGAAGTTGGAACTGTGAAAATGAGTGCTGCGTCAGTCTGCGAATGATCCCATGAATGGTACTAGGAAGCAGTTGGTTCTGCCTAGCATATATCACTCTATAACCATGAAAGTTTATATGACTTGGAATAAAAGGGTCAAGAGAATCCTGGAGCTAGTAAGAAGAACATTTTACTGGTCCAAAACGGCAACAGATGTCACTAAGATGGGAGACACTTACTTGTTTTGTTCACAGAGAAGTGGTACCAACTCAACCTATGTATTTGGAGAATATAAGCACTTCCAAACCTTTGGAATTGATCTTCTTTGCCATTTTTTCCTGGAAGTAAATTGTGACAACAAGAGTTATATTTTAGTAGTAACTGTTTATTTCACCAAGTATGCATAACCATACCCTACCAGGAGCCAGAAAGCATTTAGAGTTGCAAAAGTATTTGGAAATATTTCTCAGCGTAAGGATTCTTGGTCAAAATCTCTTCTGAGCAAGGCAGAAATTTTGAGACCAAACTACCCAAGGACATGGTTGATTTTACAAGCATGATGTCTAGAACTGCGCCTTATTGTCTACAAGAATGCCCGTAGCCTGTGTGCTTCAACATTAGGAGCACTGAGACCAGAACAAAGACCTCACTGGAGTCAACCATGAAAGTGCTTTACATGAGTTTGAATAAAAGGGTCAAGAGATTCCTGGAGCATTTCCTGGAATTTCTAGTACAAGTATACAACTCTACCGTGAATGATGTGACAAGCTTTACACTCTACCTGCTGATGTTCAGATGAGAATCATGCCTACGCATTGACTTGGGCTTTGGAGTATCAGAGGATAGAGGGAATGCAAATTCTCACAACAGTACACTTCAGCAGAGAGAGACTGAAAGATGCCTACCGGTTAGCTGTGCCTTCAGCTCAAAAGAGCTCTGACTGAAGCAAACGATGACACGATGCTCAAGGTCATTGTCAAGACGTGCAAAAAAGTAGACAGAACACTGAGAAATAAAGATTTCAAGGAACATCCAAGAGAGCAGACAGGTATACACAACAGCTCTGTGCTTAGTTGTGGAGAATGGACAACTTGGGGTTGTCTGAACAAGCCCAGAGACTGTTTAAAGACAGTTTGCTGCAACCACTTATTAACCATAGGAGACAGAGCTGAATTCCCTTATTATATAGCAGGTAGAGACAAGTGATGGACATGTACTGCCATGAACTCTAAAAACAAAAACAAACAAAAACTACCTTCCACCAGTACAAAGACTGTCTGAACCAGACACTGGCACAGAAAATAACATTTCTAGTCAAGAAGACATTGTGTACTGGGCCCAATTCCAGCAAAGACTGGCTAGAACTTTATCCACAGAGAGACACTTAACAAAGCCTAAAAACACAAATAACCAGCCTAGACACTCTGTAAGTTCAGGTTTCGGAATATATTTGTATTTATTTGTTTGCATATTAACTCTCTCATTAGACTTAAGCCCCTTGAGGGCAGGGAATGTCTTTTGCCTCTTTTTCTATCCTCAGTGATTAGCACAGAGCTTGGTACACAGTAGGCACTTAATAAATCTTGATTGATTGATTGAATGCAGGACTATAGTTTTGATGAGATTTTTATTAGCTCGTACCATCAACTGTTTCAGGTATAGGGGTAGGTAAATCAGTAAGTCATTAGAACTACACCAAGTTAGCCTATAAAGCTGTAGAGGAAGTTGGAGAAATGGTTACACACAAAGCCAGATGGCAGTACTAATGTTTACCCGTTCAATGTGTGCCTTGCATGTAATTGTGTATTTATTGATGTACCTTAATTCATACTCTGTTATATTGTCATTATTTTGCTGTTTATAATTAACAGTACACCAGTGTTATGCAAGTGTTACAGTTATGAGTTGTGTTATGAACTGAAAGGCTGTTTCTACATTTGCATATATACTAATGCCTCAGTACATTCTGTTGTTTTATAGGCCTACTGATATCATGTTGTTAGTTTGTATTTGCTTTTGTGTTCTTGGGATATGCACAGACGAGTGATACCTTCATGTAATTTTCATGTGATTCATGAAAGCTGATATCTGATATAAACCAGCATGAATCTTCCCATAGCATGTGACAGAAAGTATAAAAACAACTTAGGGCATGCACCAAAGGGTTATGCTATGGCCAATGTCACAGTAAGAATTTTCATGGGAAGAAAGGTGGTGCTATCTAGGAATATTCCTCAATACAAATATCAGATACCACCATGACAGAAGTAGCTATAAAAAACGGTGGAAGGCCTGTGGAAAGCCATTGAAGATTACATCAACGTCTAGTTGTTATTCTCATTAAATCTGAGCACCATTCACATAAAGGCAAATAAAAAGAAATGTGGTGTAGAAACTAGGAAACAAAAATATATCAGAAATCCTTCATACAATCAATTGACAATTAAAAGCAAAAGCCAAAAAGTTACAGTCTAATAAGGAGTGAAAGTAGTGTAAAGAAGAAAGTCAAACTCAACACCTGAAGAATGAGGATATGAAAATTTTCTGATTGTCTCTATGGTCAAAAGAAGACTGATGCAATCAAATGAGAAACAGAAATCTCATATACCAGTAATGTCATGAAGAACAGAATGGCGATTGAAACTCTAACTTCTTTCCAAAATTAGAAAGCTACAGGTCCAAATAAGATCGATGTTTATCAGCTCAAATGCTTCACAACTGTGGCACAGAGTTTCATAGGCACATATGAATTACCAGGAAAGCGTTTTACCAGCTCCCTTTCTGATGCAAGCCAGATCTGATCACATTGTCCTTAACAGAAGACATTGCGTATTTATTATCACAAGATGAGAACATCAGTGGTCCCTCCAATATAGATCGATTATGTCTCATTATTAAGTAGACCTTCTGGAGCTTCTATTAAGTGTAGATTTTCCATGTTTTCAGGTTAAGTTATAATGCAATAATAATGTATAGTAAAAACATTCATAGTTTCAGTCCACTGCATGTTTACTCATGGTACACCTTAATGTACCTGCTTTAATGGTCAGCATCATTTGCACTAAAGCATGTCGTGGTGGTGGTGGTGGAAAGAACTGGTTTTTCCAATTTGTTCCTCTAAGTCTTCCCTTCTTATGGTAGTGAAACACCTGTCATAATGATGATTATAAACCAGCCTCCAACCCCATGTCACCCCATCTATTTCTCAGATTTATAGGAGCAGTTACATCACAGAGGTCTTGTTGTTAGCCTAATCAATAATTTCCCTGGAGCCCAATTGGCTAGCGTTTCAGTGTTCCTGTTAGATCTCCACAGCAGTCACAGGGCGCACAGGTTGTCCACTGAACATCACCTGAATTGGCATTCACTTACTTTGTTGTTTGCACACACTCCAACCCCTGCAGTGACATGCTTGGGCTTTGAGGGTATGGTGGTTATTATTATCATACTATATATATATTATATATATATGATATGTTATATTTTCTCCACGAAGCTTTCATAATAATAACTCCCATTTATGTATCAACTTATAGTTTGCAATATACTTTATATACATTATCTTATTTTTTCCCCTCATGACAATAGTATGAGCATTCCTTCTCCACCCACGGGTGTGATCTTACACAGCATACTTGAAGGTACAATAGCAACACCTGCTACATTTTAATCTTCCAGAAAATATCATATGACTCTTAAGCACACTGCCTTGCACTAGGCACTGTACTGGGAGCTACTAATGTTGTCTATGAATACAGTATGTAAGCACTTTGAATTTGCTTGATTGTACATGATTTTTGAATATCTATACTGACATTATTTTAGAGGATAAGCTCCTAGGAAGATAAGGATATTAATGGATAGGTCAGCTTTTATTGCTTTGTACAACACCTAACAGACTGCCATGTGTTAGTTTTTAATATTTTTATTTTTAAGCAAACTTTTGTTGACATCTTTCGTTTCTAGATTGTGTACATTTCTCAATGATTCCTTCCTCCAACTCTTCCCATGCACAGAGAGGCATCCTTTATAACAAAGATTTTGGAGGAAAACCAAGTTAATTCAATACAAGTAACCAATTCATTTCAAATGTCTGACGCTATCGGCTAAACTCATAGCCCCACACCACCACAAAGAATGGAAGGACTTACCTTCTCATTTTATCTCTTCTTGGGGGCCACATTTGGTCACTGTAATTTCACAGCATCAATTTTCAATGGTTTACTATAAAACTGTTGGGTTGTTGTATTACTTTTTTGTTTAGTTCTGCTTACTTTGCCTCAGTCATGTAGCATTCCATGCTACTCTGCATTCATTAATTACTTCTTACAGAGTAATAGTCATGTTTGTTTTTGTTCAGTTGTATTCAACTCTTCATGACCCCATTTGGAGTTTTCTTGGCAAAGATACTGGAGTCATTTGC
Source organism: Trichosurus vulpecula (assembly GCF_011100635.1). Taxonomy (NCBI): domain Eukaryota; kingdom Metazoa; phylum Chordata; class Mammalia; order Diprotodontia; family Phalangeridae; genus Trichosurus; species Trichosurus vulpecula. The sequence continues at coordinate 367,194,826 of NC_050574.1, read as the reverse complement.
CATTTCCTTCTCCAGCTCATTTCACAGATGAGGAAATTGAGGTAAAAAGGCAAGTGACTTGCCCAGGGTCACACAGCTAGTAAGTGTCTGAGGCCAGATTTGAACTCAGGAAGATGGGTCTGGCTTCAGGCCCAGCATGCTATCTACTTCTCCTCCTAGCTTCCCCAAAATAGTCGTAGAATCATAGATTTAAAGCTGGAAGGAACCTTAAAAACCAACAAGTCTAACCCCTTTAGTTTATAGATGAGAAAACTAAGGCGTGGAAAATGATTCGTCTAGCATGACATAGTAAGTATCTAAGGGCAGGATTTGAACTCGGGTCTTCTTCACTATAGGTCTAGTGTCCTCTACTCTGCCTCTATTCCACTGCATTCATGTATTACAACTTGTCTAGCCATTCCACATCAAGCAACTAATAAACCAGAGTCTCAGGATTTCAGTTGAAACCAGTAGCTATCTGGTTCTGTCTGTACCTGAAAAATAATCCTCTCAACAACATACCCAATAAGTGGTCACCCAGTTTTTGCTTAAAGACTTCTAATGGGGGGTAACTAACTCCATCCCAAGGTATCCCATTACACTTTGGGATAATTCTAATAATTAGAAGTATTTCCTTGCATCAAGCCTCAATTAGCCTAAATGAACATCTACCCATTGCTTCTAGTTCCACCCTCCAGGGGCTCCCCTGGGACTAAGGTTCTGGCCATGGGAGTCTAAGTGCCTTCCTAGGGGCCCAAGTACAAAAAAGCCTAGTGCAGAAGGAATCACCTGCCTCATCCGTCAGACTTCTGGCTCTGGCACCACCATGGGCAATACAGAGGCAGGCCAGTTATGCCCAACTAAGTCCGTGCTGTATCTTTGCTGAACATCCCTTGCTATGGCTATGTAAACCTCCTTTTATTAACCATCACATCTTCTATGGCATTCTTACTTTCATTCCAGTCTTGAACCTGAGCTGCCAGATCAGCCTGAGTCATATTTGGCCTTCTACAGGGACCAAACAAGTCTCTTTCAAATAAATGACAGACTCCCAAATATTTGAAGATTGCAGGCCCCCTCCTCTCCATGTGAATATTCTCTTCTCCAGGCTGAACATCCCCAGTTTCTTCAAACTATTTGGTTGTGCTTAAATTTAACCCTACCCATCTTTCTCTAAAATAATCTTTAACTGTCTTGAGTGTGATGAGATTTGTGTTTTCCTGGTCAATAACATTGTAAATGTAGTACCAATGTTTGCATAAGGTAGGCAAAAGATAGGCATTCCCTAGTTTTGAGGTGATTAGAGGCACAGGGAACACCAGCTCTCTCTTTCTCCCCTAGCTTTTTTTTCCTTTATAGATTTCAAGTTGGTTGTAGTGTTATGAAATATCTTGCCATACAGCATCTATCAGCTTATCAGTTCAGGCAGGGACTATGTCTTACTTATTTATTGCATCCCCATTGTCTAACACATTGTTTTCAATTCAATTATTTCTGCAAATAATAAATATCTATTGGAGCTGTAGGTGATATTTCATTTCTGACCTCATGTGAACTTGATTTTCAGAAACTTCTTTGTTTTCCAGTTTGATTTTTCTTCAGTTATTGAGCTCAGTTTCTCTGACTCCTATACTAGGTTATTTTTAATTTTAATTTTTAAGGGGTTGAAGAGATAGAATTACATTTTTAAAAAGTCAGCAACTTCTGTTGACTGGTGATTAGAAGTGGAAAAGTCTGAAGAAAAGAGTAATTGAAATTATGAAATGGAGTGGTTTAGAATTCCTTCCGATTTCTTTTTTAAAAAAATTAATCAGGAAGGTGGTTCTTGGTTAGTATGAAAGGGGAAGTAAATCTGATACCTTTTCCCCACTCTTAACTCTTTCCAATCTGTAGAGCTCAGATTGTCCTTTATAATTGGCCCGCAGAGGAACAACTTTAGAAAGAATAATCACTTAGTAGCATGACCTAGCAATATCAACATGGATAACTTGCTATGTGATCCTAAGTCATTTCATTATACCTCAGTGTTCCGTACTTTTGGGAGTTGACAAAATGTTAGCTGTAGTATATGCCACACCACATTATTAACTGTTTTTGAGATTGATAGCGTTTTTCTCTCTCTTTCAAAGTATTAATGAAAAACAAATGTTATGATGCACTGATACACCAACCAAAGCTGGTTCTGAAAGGTATAGAAAAGAAAACCACAAATTAGCTCATAGAGATAATAACTATCCACTTAGGTAAAGCAGATTTGGCACACGAACAATCTGAAAATAAGTTTACCTTACAACCTATTTTCCAGGTGAAAAACATTTGAAGGATGGCTGCCTACTCAAAACTGGGCAACGGTTTCATAGAATTGTTGGGATTAGAACTTCTTGGCCCTAGATTTCCATCCTGTTGCCAAATTCTGACCTGATACTTATCTACCCAAACAAATAAACAAAATTGTCACCTTCTGCCTTTTGAAATGTAAAGAGTTAAACCCTCAGTCATTTTACTGTTCAGTATTCCTTCATAGGTTCAGAATCACTTCCAGAAGCCTTTAAATACAAAACAAGTCAAGTAGTCATGGATGCTTTATTTATTTACTGGGATGATTCAACAGTACAAGGGGGAAAGATGGTTAGTTTTAAAATGGGGTTTTAACAACAAAATCCTCAACAATAAAAATCCAAAGTCATATCCTGATATTAAAAAAACCCAACAACGATATACTTAATGCCCATTACAAATCGAGACCTGAAATCTATGTCCTCTAATGTGAGGTGAATAGGAAGAAACAGGGCTGTGTATTTATTAAAACTTCTGTTAGAATCCAATGCCCAGAATGGACATAGAGGAAACCTCTGCACTGATCGCTTTATCGATTAAAGGATCAACTTAACTACTTGCTTCCAGGCAATTTCAAGTCTTTTTTTTTAATGAAATAAAAATTAATCGAGTGTTTTTCCTGTTAAGTTAGAGTGTGAGAGGAGTGAACCTATTTTCAGTAATCTAAGAAAACTGCTACTTGAAGGGAGGTCATTATCTGAATGTATACCAAACTAAAATGCTGGTTAGGCTAACCGAAAAACTGGCGAAAGTGGAAATCTCTTCGTTTCGGTTTCTAAAAGGACGAATAGCGACGCTCGGGGAGAAAAAAAAGAAACAAAAAAGAAATTACATTTAAAAACCTACGAAGTTCCCTGAAAAATAACAAGCTAGCCTTAAAAGAAGATAAACGTCGTCTTAGACCGGCGTTTCCAACAAGATTTGGATTTTTGAACGCAGTAATCGAGCTTGCTCACCCCCAAGGGCTCTGCAAAGAGCTAAGCGACTCTCAGCCCAAACGCTGCCTAACCCCCTGTGCGTTCACATGTAGCATTCTGTGATAAATCAGTCTTTACTAAGGGATCTTCCAGAAACCCGAACGATTCCTTGGTCCGATCCTCGTCAGTACATTCCCCTCGAAGAGCCCGTCCAAAGCTAGTGAAAAGTAGACACAAAGGCTGCTATTCTCTCTTCCTGGAGGGGAAAGAACCCCACCCCTCGACACCCCCCTCTCTCAACATAAGCGCCCGGGAACAGCTTACTGGAGACGAGGAAAGGGTTGTTTTCTTCGAAGCAAAACGAGAGACTTGAACAATCCCGACATTTAGTGATGGAAAGAAAAGGACAAGAAAAAGTCGGCTAGATCTACACCTGCACGGCAGGGCGGGGTGGAGCGGGGAGGGGTCTGGAGAGTAGAGAGACTGAAAGGAGAGATCGGGCTGCACTCTATTTTAATCCACCCTCTGGAAAGCGGGAAATCTACCGGGAAAAGATCCACCAGAATTAACAAACAAACAAACACATCTTTTACTGTTTCTTCACTTATCACGTCCCTATCACTGCAAACGTGCTTGGAGGGAGTCTCTCCCTGTCTCCCACCCCCGTCCCCTCCTCCCCAGAGTTTCCACCTCTAGCTTTCTGTTGTCTCACACCTCCCTTCACCCTCGCGTTCTTTTCTTGCTGCTGGTGGCTCCGGGGAGCGAGGAGTGGAAAAGGGGCGAGGGTGGTAGTGGTAGTGATATCAGTGGGGCGGTGGTGACGGGGCGGCAGGCTAGGGAGGGAGAAGGGGGGAGGGGTGAAGTGGGGTCTGCCCAGTCTCTTCACTTGGAGAACTGTGTCTGTACCGCCGCTAGCCCGAGGCCAGACGGAATTAAATGCGGGAACTTGCAGATAGCACAAGTGCAGAGACCAGGGCTGCCGGGGAGAGGGAACTGACCACACGGCGGCTCCTCCAGCGACAGGTACTTGCTGGAGTGTAGAGTCTCCGGGTGGTTCACTCCCCCTGGGGCCAGCAGCACCGATCCTGGGGCGGCGAACAGGGGCAAGCCGGCGAGCAGCAGCCGCGGCCCGGGCCCGCTCATCTCGCCCAGGATCCGCCGCAGCTCTTGCAGGGAGCTGCCCAGAAGAAGGATGTAGTTTCTGGCGAGGAGCAGCGTGGCGATTTTGGAGAGCTTCCTGCCCGGGGAACTCTGGCAATGGGCAGCAGAATAGGGCATTATGACCTCCCTCAGAGCGTCCATGGCCAGGTTGAGATCTTGCATCCTTTTCCTCTCCCGGCTGTTGATTTTCCTCCTCAGCTGCTGCTGCTCTTCCTTCAACTCCGTCTTGCTGCTGCTGCCCCCGCTCTCCCCACAGCCGCCGCTGCTACCCTTGGCATTTTTTCCCACGCCCTGCTGCAGCTGCTCCAGAGGCGGTTCCAGCTTCTCGTGGACTTGCTTAGGAAGGAAGGTAGCAGTGGCGGAGGAGGAGGACAGCGGCTGCCTATAGCCCACCAATTCATATGGGGAAGCCCCGAGCTGCACATCCCCCGGCCGTTGTTGCCTCAACATCTTAGGCAGAGCTGCTTTCAAACGAGCCTAGAAACCTTCATAGTAAAAAGGGAGTAGAGGGGACGTAGGAGAGGGGGTGGTAACGTGTGCGCGCGTGTGTGCGCGTGTGTGTATGTGTGTGTACTCTCGTTCTCCCTCGCGGGGGGATTTTCCAAGCCGCTGGCAGAGGTGACAACGAATCCACACTTCTAGAGCTCCGGGAGTGTTTTGCGAACCTTCCCTGCTCCCGAGATCTGGTTGCGGAAGCTGTTGCTTGAGGATGCTGGGAGAAGGGCATAGAGGGAAGAAGTGTACTGACCAGAGGTCCTTTAAATCCAGCTCTTGAACTTGGGGAAAAGAAAAGAACCAACTGGGTCGAGAGTCTGGACGGAGGCGAACACTCATTGGCTGGGGCGCACACGTCGCCGCGGCTTGGGAGGGGGAGGTGGGGGGGGGTGCAGAGGTGATTTTTTGGCACAGTTGAAATAGTTTATTGTTAAGGAACTGTGTGATTCTCTCTGCCGGGGTTCAGGCTATCACGCGACTCGATTCTCCAGGAAGGAGAAAGAAGAGGGCCTTTTTTCCCCCTGATGGAGCCGGGGTGTTAAAGTAGAGATGATTTCCTTGTTGGAACTAGAAATCCAATGCTTCTACCCAACTCCCTTCCTCCCTCCTCCCGTAGCCTGCCAAGAGGCAGAAAAGGGCTTATTTCTCAACAAGGTCTCCTGTCCTTGGCATTTAATGTAGTATCTATTTTTTGTCTCCACTTTTTTTTTTAAATGAAGTATTTTACAATTTTACAGATGGAAAGGTGACTTGGAACTCGTCCAGTTCAACCTCTTCATGTTTCGGAAAAATGTTGGAAAAAATAGGGGGCGATTATTTGAGTTTTCCCAGACAATATGTTTTGTATATTCACTACAGTTACCAGATTTTGCCACTCAGTTACACCTAAGTGCCCAAAGTTCTCCGTTTACAGGATTAAAATAACAACAACAGCAAAAAACAACCCCAAACCCTATAGTGTACAAATAGAAGAAAAAAAACCAGCAACTAGGAGGTATAAAAACCAGCTGGTTAGTAAGATGTGCTTGGTTTGGAGTATAAACACTCTGACCTTTAAACATTATCATTTGATAGCAATCTAAAAGTACTATAGTCTCTTTCATAGCTATATACTTACCCATGATGTTTGAGAATTATGTTGTTGCTGTAAAAGGTCAGAAAGGAAAGAACATATTAATGTTCAGACTGTTTTGCCATGTCTGTAGGTATCCTTATGGCTCCAGAAGCTAACAGAAGGAAGATAAATTCCCATCACATTTAGACTCTTTGAGACAGAAATAGCACCCTTGACATTAAGAGACCTTTGATGAGTAGCAAAGGGATGTGTTAGAAATCACACAAGATTTGCAATTTCAGGAGCTGTCCACTATATTCAGAATCTCCTTGAAAATTTGAACTTCATCAAGGTTCCTTGGTTTACTATACCAGAATCTTCTTTTCCATCTTGTACCTTGTAGAGATGGAATCTTTGTTTATTTCAATACATAGTTATCTTTCTTTTTTTAAAAAAAGATCCAAGAACCCATATGCTAAGCATTAACATGAAGCATTCTTGGAAATGTTTAAAAATCACTTTGAGCGATTCAGGGTTTACAAAACATTTTTCACACATTATCTCTTATGGAGAAGGTCTACTCTTTTCCTACCCACTGTCTACCAATGGGTAGATAAGCCTAAGAGCCCTGGGAATAGCAGCTTCCAGACTTCCCACCCATCCATATTTCCCACCCAATTCCAGCCCAGATACAGAAATCATTGTCTAGGGAAGCAACTCTTTCTGGAGACATCACCTGCTAACTTTTTCAGGTGTTGCAGCCCACTTCCTGACCACCACCACCCTGCCCCCAATCAGCAACTGTAGTCACCAAAGAACAGGAAAACAAAGTTCTTGGTGCCATCAAAGGGTTCAACATTGAAAATGAATATGGCTTTATTAATGGAAATGACATAAAGACAATACATCTGCTTTGCCACTATACCCTAAGGACCACTGGGTCTTTCCATCCAACTTGTACATGAAACCTCCTTTATGTATTGTCTCACCCTATTAAAATGGGAGCTCATTAAGAGGGGCATAGGTTCCAGGAATGGGGAGAGAGGCTATAGTTTCACTGTACTCTGTACTTGGTAGGTCTTGTCTGTAGCGCTGTGTTCAGTTCTGGGCACCATAGTTACAGAAAAGTATTAATAAACTAGAGAGTGTTCAGAGGAAGATAAACAAGATGGTAAAGGAGTTTGAGTCCATATCATATGAAGAGTGACTGAAATAGCTGGATGTTTAGTTTGGAGAAAAGAAAACATAGTAACTATCTTTAAGTATTTCAAAGTTGTAAAGTGGAGGAAGGAATAAGCTTGTTCTGCTTAGTCCTGGGAGATAGAACTAAAACCAACAGGATGAAGTTATAAAGAGGCAAATTTAGGCTTCATATCAGGAAAAACTTCCTAACAACTTGAACCATTCAAAAGTGGAATAGGCTGCAGGAGAAGAGTGTGTTCCCACTCCCTGGGGCTCTTCTAGCAGAATCCAGACCATCATAGAGAGGATTCTTTTTGAACATGGGTTGGATTAGATCCTGGTGAGGTCTCTTCTGTAATTTTGTGATTCTATGAGAACAGGGATGATCTTGCTTGTCTGATTATATCCCTAGTACTTAGTACTGTGCTTTGCACAGAACAATTGCTTAAGAAATGCCTTATCATTCATACATTCATTAATCTCATTCAATGTTCAGGAAAGTTCTGGAGTTTTGTTATTCCAGTTTACATATGATGACAACTGATACTCAGAGAGGTTAAGCAGCTTGCCCAAGATCATACATCTAGGACAGCGGTGGGGAACTTGCAGCCTTGAGGCCACATGTGGCCCTCTAGGTCCTCAAGTGCAGCCCTTGAACTGAACCCAAACTTCACTATATTGTGTCAAAGGGCTACACTTGAGGACCTAGAAGGCCATATGTGGCCTTGAGGCCGCAGGTTCCCCACCCCTGATCTGGGATATTTCAGAGGTGATTTCAAACCCAAGTCTTTCAAAGTCTTACACTCTTTTCATTATACCAGGGAACCTCAAATTTTCCACCAGTGTGAGAGTTTAAGAGGTACGATACTTATATTAATAACTACTATGCCTTCCATACTACTGCTGCCATCAACTTTCCCATTCCCCACTCTGTTCAAGTAAGTATTATAACCAACTACAATTTCCCTCTTCTAATTGATGGTAAACTTCCATCTCCAGCTCCCCAGTCTTCTTATTCTCTACCCTATTTTGCTTTTAGCTATGCTTGTGTTGTAATCCTTTTCGTGATCCTGTAGGGCAAGGATCATTCCAGGTTTATATTGTGTCACTAAACAGATCTTGACCTCCTGTGATGAAGACCCAAAGCCATCCCTGATAGAAAGGGCAGCTATTTGGTACTGTGGATGAACTGCTCAGCTTGTAGTCAGGAAAACCTGAGTTCAAACCTGACTTCTGACACTTACTAGCTATGTGACACTGGTCAAGTCACTTGCTTTGGGCAAAACTCCATTTGCCTCAGTTTTCTCAACTGTAAGTAGGGATAATAATAGTATGTACCTCAGAGTTGTTGTGAGGATCAAATAATATAACAATTGTGAAGTGCTGTTAGCACAGTGCCTGACACATAGCAAGTGCTATATGAATGTTAGCTATTATTATTTATTATTCATGCCTATTCATCCTGTAAGACTCTTGTTCATGTCCTTCCACAAGGTCACTTCTGGGAATCCAACTAAGGTTCTAGGAGCCTTCCTTGATTTCTCCTAACATCACAAGAATACCAATGGAGATCTACACCCATCCCTCATGTGATGAGTAAACCTCATTCTTCTATCATATAGTACATTTCCTTTATGACTTCTTTTGTTCTGGTTCTTTGAAGAGCCTAATTGGTTACATGTTACAGTTTTCATAGCTACCATGCACATCTTCATGGTCTGTTCATGATATTCATTTTTCATTCTTTGGAGACTGTAATATTCCGTGTCTTGTTGCCATACAGTAACACCAGTACAGTGCTGGTATTAAAAATATTGGCCTTTGTTTTCATGGGAAGCTTGGAGTCACCAAAGGAGGTTTGCCAAGGTAATCCAACCAACTCTCCTCCTCCTGTCCAGTGCCCAATTGTACGGTCTAATCCAGATACGTACATACATAAATACAGGCATCCTTCACTTTATTGTACTTTACAGATGTTGCGCTTTTTACAAATTGAAGGTTTGTGGCAATGCTGTGTTGAGCAAGGTTATCAGCACCATTTTTCCAACAACATGTGCTCACGTTGTGTTTCTGTGTCACATTTTGGTGATTCTCAAAATATTTCAAACATTGTCATTAATATTATATCTGTTATGGTGATCTATGATCAATGATCTTTGATGTTACTATTATAACTGTTTTCGGGTACCATGAAACATTCCCAGATAAGATGGTGAGTTTAATCATTAAATGTACGTGTTCTGACTGCTCCACCGACCAGCTGTTCTTGTCTCTCTCTCTGCTCAGGCCTCCTTATTCCCTGAGATACAACAATATTGAAATTAGGTCAATTAATAACCCTACAAAGGCCTCTAAGTGTTCAAGTGAAAGGAAGAGTCAATTGATGCAACAAATGCAATTGTTGTCTAATTTTGAGAAATTGCTACAGCCACCCTGACTTTTAGCAATCACCACCCTGATCAGTCAGCAGCCAACAGCACTGAGGCAAGACCCTCCACCAGCAAGAAGATGATAACTCAATGAGGGCTTAGATGATGGTTAGCCTTTTTTGGGGGGTGGATACTCCAAACTTGTGCATGCTGAGTTTCCTTTGAGTTGTTTCAAATCTGCTTTGCTCATAGAGCACAACACCTTCTCTGATGTGGGCACACCATGGAGAGCAGTCCTGTGCCAATGTCTCCCATGTCACACAATCAATTCCAAAGTTCTTGAGAGAGACCTTGAGAGTGTCCTTGTATCGCTTCTTCTGACCACCATAATACATGATACACAAATATACATATATATATATATATATATGTTGATGGATAAACTCTAATTTGTCCATATAAATGCTATCTTTCTTGGATGGATGATTGAGACAAATTGCTTTGAATAATTATAATTTTTTTCTAGGAAGCTACATAATGTTCTGAGGTTTAATGCACTCAGTTTATCATCCACAAATAGGAGTATCTGGAGAGGTAGTGTCAAAGTCAAATAGAAATGGAGTCGCTAATCTATACACAAGCATCCCTGTGGGTTGTGTATTGACTTAGAAAACCATGTATGAACACCACCTATGTTCTATGGTATTTTCGTTTATTAAAAAATATTTCCTAATTACACCTTAATCTGGTTTAGACAGCACTTGGGAGTATGTGTTTGACACCTCTGATCTAGAGGACCTCCCTATCCAAAGGAAATCCAACCTGAACTCTGCTAGATCTCTTCCATCACAGTAATGGACATGCATCTTGTTTTATGCCTCACTTGATGCATATGATGAGACAGTCATTTAAAAAGTTACTATTCTGGATTTCAAAGAATCTTGAATTATTTTGATGTATGAGTGGGAGATACTTTGTTGTGAAACAGCCTGCAAATAGGCATTTTGTTCTACCATATCAAACTCTTTTTCATAATAAACAAACAATAAGAAGAGTGGTGTGTTATTCTTTACATCTTCATTTCATTATAAAATGGTAAGTGTGTGGTTCATTGTTGAATATTATCTGTTGAATCACATTCTTGAATATCCCCATTGAGGATGCCCTGAATTCATGTCTATATGATTCATAAACATTTGTATAGATGGGGAAATTGGGATAGACATCAGTAGTTGCTGATGTTCCATTAGTCACTTTTTTCAGAAAATTAATACTGTAAGGTCAGATTTCCCCCCCCATCTTTAATATCATCTTCTCCTTCAAATATTTTGTAAATTCCCCAATACCCTCAAAATTGTGTTGCCTCCCACATAGATCTCTCCTATACATTTGAGCTAAGTCCAACTTCTTTCCCCATATTTATTCTCTTTGGTGACATTTGCTTTTCCCCTGTAAGCATATATAGGAAGCTAGGGTCCAAGTGGGGTGGTTCCACTGCCCTTGATGGAGAAAAGAGTTTGCTGTAAGTGGTTTTTGTGAATCTTTCCAATTTTTCCTTATGTTTGTTGCCTTTTTTATATTTTCATTCTTAAGTGCCTTTGTTATGGCTTTGCTTAGTTGGATTTATTGCCAAGCTTTCCTTAAACAGTTTTTTTTTAAAAAACCTAACTATTCTTTCTGTTTTATGAGAGGATACTACTCAAGGATGGTTATCATTCTTCTTTATAAGACATCGCAAATGATTTTATATTCTCCCACAGCATTGTCTTTGTCAGCCATCTCTAGTAGTCTGGCCAGTTAAGTAAGATGTTTGCTGACTAAGGCACTTCCTGAGCTTTTTATAATCTCCTCAATTTAGATTAGTTATATTTCTGGGCAAAATTATTATGGTTATCATCAATACCATTATTATGGTCAGTGTCATATATTGACCATTTTTGATAGTTTGGAATTTAGTTTTTCCTTCCTTCCTTCCTTCCTTCCTTCCTTCCTTCCTTCCTTCCTTCCTTCCTTCCTTCCTTCCTTCCTTCTTCCTTCCTTCCTTTCCTTTTCTTTCTTTCTTTCCTTCCTTCCTTCTTTCTTTCTTTTTCCTTTCTTTCCTTCTTCCTTTCTCTTTCTTTCTTTCTTTCTTTCTTTTTCCTTTCTTTCCTTCTTCCTTTCTCTTTCTTTCTTTCTTTCTTTCTTTTTTCTTTCTTTCTTTCTTTCTTTCTTTCTTTCTTTCTTTCTTTCTTTCTTTCTTCCTTCCTTCCTTCCTCTCTCTCTCTCTCTCTCTCTCTGTCTCTGTCTCTTCCTCCTCCTTCTCCTCTTCCTCTGCTTCCTTCTTATCTCTGATGAATAAATGATCTTCCTGTACACAGACAGTTGACTTTGGGATAACCCTCACATCAATAATAAGCCTTTTCTTGTTTGTCAAAATATAAACTATTCCATTTTGTAGTGTTGTTCAATGCTTGCCACATCCAGCAATTCTTCTCTCAAAGAAAGTCTTCCTGATTTCCTGAAACATGCTTTTCCCATGTATTTCCCCCATCCCCACCCTTGAACTCAAGTGTCCAAGTTTCAGAGTGCATATTATCTTAACTGGAGAATTACATTCAATGTTTCATAGAATTTTTCTACCCCTTCATCAGCAATTTCTGTTGGTATATAAACCATGACTATTTTCACGGTGACTTTCTGCAAATATTTAAAATTAATACTGTAATACACTATGATCAAATATAGCATGAAATACAATTTTTGATCTCTTTGGTCACATGGTAAAACTCACTTCACTAATTCTTTCTTTTGCTTCTCCAAAGCGTACCTGTAAATATTCTTCCATTTAACTAAATCTTCCTTCTTTTTTCTTGTTTCATTTGTAGCAGAATTATTAAAATTGCTATGATTCAGCTCCTCAGTCAATAGGATAAGGACCTTGCATTTAGAGTACCAACCGTCAAATGAAAATGTAGAGTGCCTAAACACTGTGTCGTTCTTGGCCTCCTCTCCTGAGGGTACTTTGCAGAGTAGATACTTAAATGTTTGTTGAATTGAATTGGATTCTGAATAAATTCTAGAAAATGGAGTATTGCCATTAGGAGTATATAGTAGCTGGAGTAAGAAGTGATATATGGAAATAGGCGGGGAAACTGGGCACCAAGATAGGAAGGAATAGAGACCAAGCTGCCTTATCAGATTCTGGGGACATTATGTACTGGAGAGTCAGGGTGTTTGATTCAGTTTTCCAGGACAGGGAAAGTTGAGAAAGTAGTAAATAGTCAAAGTCCTCTAGAAAGATTGTAAAGTGTTGATCCCGGGGGAGAAAGGCATGGCCTAGGGTTCAGGATTAGATACTGTATAAACTCCCTTAAAACCTTTTCATTTCTTTTTTTAGATAATCAATTTGATTGAGATTCTTTTATTTAATTCTCCTAGTTTAGGGAGCAGCACCTTTCCCCCTCCCTACCTTCCCTCTTTTATGGCAACATTGCCAATTTTCTTCCTTCCCACTCCAGCCAGAGCTGGAACCTTTCCTTTCTTCCATTCTGTGGTCTCCTCTAGATCAAAACTACTTTTTCTCACTATTCTTTATCCCCAACATTTGTCCTTCTCCCTTTCTCCCCTTCCTAGTCTTTTTGGCCTCATAAAGGTGTTAGAAAGCATTTTCATGCCATAGATATCCACTGACTCCCAGTCCATGAATTCCTTTCCTCCCCCTCCCCCCAATAGGTGTAGAAGAGAGGGAACTGCGTAGAGATCTTCCTCACTTGAATTCCTACAGGGAAGCTCTAACGGTAAGAGAAATGGACTTGAGAATGTAGATACTAGAGACAAAACAACATTTGTTGAGTGCTTACAGTGGGTTGGGCACTATTAAGGAAGTGGCATATGAAAGTTTCAAACAGTCAGTCAGGACAGAACTCATGATCATTCTCCCCAAACTCTGCCCTTTTTCTTAACTTCATTATTTCTGGCAGACGCACCACCACCCAATCTCACAGGTTCATAACCTTAGCATTATCCTTAACTCTCAACTCTTCCTCACACCACATACCCAACCAGTTGCCAGATCTTGCCATTTCTATCTCCATGACGTCTCTTGCATCTGATCCCTTCTCCTTATCCATATAGCTATATTACTTTTGTTCAGGCCCTTATCACCTGTCACCTAAATTGTTGCAGCAGGCTTTTAATAGGTCTCCCAACCTCAATTCTCTCATCACTCTGGTCCATCCATTCCACTGAGGCCAAAGTAATTTTCCTCAAAGGCAGATCTGATCACATGACTCTCTCCTCAATCAACTCCAGTGGCTTCCCATTGCCTCTATGATCAAGTATAGAGTCCTCTTTCACAATCTAGCTCTCACCTACCTTTTCAGCCTCCTTAGACGTCACTCCCTCTCTCTAACACTGTAATCCAGTCAAACTGGCTGTTTCTCACACTTGACATTCCATCTCCCATCTCTCTACCTTTGATTTGGCTTAGAACACATTCCCTCCTCACTTCCACCTCACAGTCTCTCTCCTCCTTTACAGTACAGCTCATAAACTATCACATGTATAAAGCCTTATTGATCATCTCAAATGCTTTTTTCATTCAACCATTTAATTCAACAAACATTTATTAAGCACCTACTGTGTGCCAGGCATTGTGCTAAGTAAGCGCTTTACAAATATTATTTCATGTGATTCTCACAACAACCTTGTCAGGTAGGTACTACCTCATATGTCCTACATATAAAGAGAAAAACAAACCTTGCTCTCAAAGAAATTCCATTTTACTGAATATTCTATTTCCCCAGTTGCTGTGACCATTGCTCCTGGAGAGATGACAATTGGCTGTCCTGTGGCTCTATTTATAATCTTTTTAATAGCCGAGACCAAAGCTCCCTTCCCTCATCACCATTACCTAATACACCATCTCAGCTGTTAATGTCCTTCTCAAATTGCTTTGAATTTACCTACTTTGTATATTTTTATTCATAACATGTTAATGCTCCATGCACTTATTATGTATTTTCTCAGGCATCAGGATGTAATCTCCTTGGGAGTAAAGATTATTTCACTCTTTGTATTTGTCTCTCCATTGCCCAGCACACTGCCTGTGACATAGGCACTCAATAAATGCTTGTTGGTAGATTGATTGAGGGACTGTTTGCCTGAAAGTTAGTACCTGCTCATCTAGTAATCAAGGAAGAGCACTGAGCTACTAGATTTTTTTTCCCAACAGAACTTGGCTATACAGGCAGCCACAGGGGTAGAGGAAGCATTTGATGGAATTGATACAACCCTGGCAGAGGCAGCTTATGTGAAATAGAAGATGGAATGGGTCCAGGGTACTAGCGAGGCCAAGGTTGGATGAATTGAACTAGGAATCGAGTGGGGGGAGGGAACTCACTATCAGAATTGGATGAGAGTACATCTGAGGAAGTTTGAAACAAACTCTTTCAGGGGAGCGGGGGCGGGGGGAGCATAACCCAGATGGCAGCAACTTCTGGATGGGAAAGTGGAGCCAAGGTGAGAGAACAACAGAGGCAGTAGGTGTCTCCTGTATATGCCCTGTGCTTCCAGGGAACATACAGCATGACAGCTGACAGGAGTTAAAGACCAATCTGTGGCTGCTGACAGAGATGCTCCATGGGCCTTGTTTAGCGGTAAGCAGCTGCTGGGCCTTCATGTACTAGACGCATTGCTTCTCAGTTACTCACATCCACCATAACAACCACTGTTGTTTCTGCCTAAAGGCTGTTGTGTGCCTAGTGGTGGCTGCTTTTCACCCCAAAGGAGATGGCCTGTCGGTTTTTCCTTTTTTTTTTTTCCAAAGAAACTTAAAGTACTTCCTCTTTCCGCCCTCCCTCCAGCTTTGGCCAAGGAACTTTGAACTTTTAAGATTAAAGAGAATGGAAGACTTGTAGCATTGGTAAGGCGGTGGGGGTAGGGGGGGAGGAGGGTGGTATTAGTGCCTTAATTATATTTCCCATCCACCTTAGGTTTTAAGCACAAAAGTAAAGACCATGTCTCTGAAAAAGCCTAGGGACTCTAACACTGCCCCTCAGCCCCTCCTCTCCCTCCACTTAGATTGCTCTTCTTTCAGATTATAATGGAATAATGTTCACTTAAAGAAAACAAACTCTACTTTCTTCGAAGGAAGTAAAATTCTTTAGAAATCTTAGGTTATCCAACAGGCATTAAACTTTATTATATCATGTGGAGATGGAGGCAGCAATATAAAATATTTTATTCAAATAAAGTTTGCCCAGAGTCTGTCAGATAGCATTTCCTCCTACCCTAAGAGTCAGACTAACGGCAGATGAGAGACAGGATATGTCTTAGCTTTATGTCTATGGGAACTTCATCTGTAGGAGCTGTAGAGAAGCAGGTGGACGTTTTACTGAAAGAAGTATTCATGAAAGGGAGAAGACTCAAGTCATCCAATTTGAGGGCTTGAGTATCTTTTTAAGTGGGAGAATGGCAAAGTGCCCTTGGTTCTCAGTACCCTTGGTCTACCTTTGAATGGAAATGAACTCTTAATTGAGTAGCCCTGTGCCCTATCAGCTACTGGTTTTCAATTGTGTGGGCACCTTTTCATATTACAGAGCAGATTTCTGAATGATCCAAAGAAAATGAAAATTTATTTTGGGCAAATTGAAAAGTGTTCTGATTTCACTCCTTCCCAAAGGGTGAATAAAGTGTGTATGTTAGCTATGGGCTTATTTGGAAGCTACCCTCTAGTCTTTATTTCTACAGTGTATAAGAGAAAAGTAATAGATCTTCTCCATTCAGTCTTGGTTAAAGGACAATCATAGAATCACAGATTGAGAGTGGGACAGAACTTCAGGTCATCTGGTACATTCCTCTTGTTCTATAGATGAAACCAAGGCCTGGGAGGCTGGGACTTGCCCAAGGTCACATTGTAAGTGGCACAGTTGGGTTGGCTCAATGACCCCAAAGACAACATTTTTTTTCTACTTGGTCATGAATATGACTTGTATTCTAAAACCTGTACATGGTGGTTATGTGCATTTTAATAAACAATGTGTGTATTATGTATTTGAAACAAGAGTTTGAATTAAGATTAGTGAAATAGTATAGTTTAACATGTGGGTTAAATTTTTTTTTGTATTCTAACAAAAGTTCTTACATTTGTCTCTCTTCTAGGGACTCCTAGTGAGGGGGATACATGACACCCGTCTTCCATGACATTGCTGCTTTATGAAAATTTATTTTTGCATAAAGCCCTTTGCTGACTACTTCCAAGTGCATACTACTTAAAGAAAACATCAAAGTAATCTTTGTGAGTAGCATTTTTTAGGAGAGAAGTATGTGATTTTGTTTTCTAAAGAAATAGAAGATAATTTAATTCATAGCAAAAGTAAATGCCAGGTTAGTAAGCAGAGAAAGAGAATAGAAATAAATAGCATTTCAGTGAGGAGAAAATTGTTTCCATTGATTTAAAAATCCTGAAACAAAGTTCAAATATTAGCCCATACTCCTTGATATCTCAAGAGCTCGTTTTCTGCAGAACAAAAAATATTTTTTTTGAGCCTCCCTGAAGTCAGTAGCTGAAGCCAAATGCCCCCAAAGCTTACACTGATACAATAAAAAGAGACAATTTGCTTGGAAGGCTGTGGCTAATTTATAACACAATGTCCAATGTCATGGTTAGTTTTGTTGCAAAAATTTGGCAGTTTAACTCAGTCTCAGTCGACCTGAAAAGATGTGAGCGAGTCTGGCTTATGCATCTTTTGCTTACTGGATGTTCCAAACGGTTTAAACAAGCCCTTTCATAGAGACCCACAGCCAAGTGTGCTCAGAGAAATGAGGGGGCAAAACAAAGGTAGCTCTGAAGTCATTTCCCTGTGCTGAGTCCAGCCATCCGGTTTCACTATTTCTCTATTGAATGGGCAAAATGCGACAGGAAGAACTGGAATGAAAGAGAACAAACAGGCCGAATGTACTAGGGGAGAGAATGGAAAGAGACAGGGGCAGTGAGCTGCTCAACTTTCATTCTCTATTTTCAGAAAGGAATGAATGATGAATTCTAGAAACCCGAAAGGTAATAAAATATGGGTCACTGAAGCACTGTGGCCAAGTCCCTAAAACACCTGCAAAGGCAGGGGGTCCTCTAAGTCAAAGCGCCCCCTCCGTTTGGCCAGTTAGGCACCCTGTTGTAGACACTGAAGGGGACTGTTCATAACCTCACCTGTTGTTTTCCCTTTTGGCTTGAGGTTCTTAGCCATTTTTAATAGTTCATGGCTGGAGCTGACTCCAGATTAGACCACCAGCAGGAAAGAAAAAGGCTGTAGAAAGACTTTCCAGAGAGCAGTTAAGGAGAGAACCGTGTCCCAACCCTTTCCCTTTCTTCCCCAAAGACAACTGTTGTAGAAATATAACTTAGATAATTGAGAGTTGTCAGCCCGGAATATTGCAAGGCTTGCTTACTAGATTACTCTCATGCCTTGCCTAGATCGCTTCTTAGAGATGAGAGCAGGGAACTAATGGCGGACATTTTAGCAATGCACTTTCTTAGTTGGTGGGTGATTTTTTTAGTATCTTCAGGAACACTATCATTAAGTGAAATTGGTTTAGTGCATCAGTTGCTTATTGAGTTCTTATAGTTAACAGACACTGAATGAAATACTGGGGAAGGAGAGGAGGGGCTTGGCTGCTAGAGGAGGAGCTAGAGAGATATGCCTCAACTCCATTTCTTTTTTGGTAGGTCCAGAACTGTGGTTTCATCAATGTAGGGAACTCCTAGTCTGGGAACTCCCTTGGACAATGTAGATCAGCAACTTAGAGGCTTGGAGAGTTGCCTAGGGGTATTGAGACATTAAAAACTTGTCCTGGGTCATACAACTATTAAGTGCCAGGGCCTTGATTTGAGCCCAGGGCTATATGACTCCAAAGGCAACTCTCTATTCATTTTGCTTCACTGGCTTCCCACTTGAAATATTTCTTTTGTGCCCGAGTTGGACTAGATGGCTGTTGAGGTTCATTCCAACTCCAAAATTCTGTGATGCTGTAAGCCTTACCCTTACCTAAATTCCTAGCAGGGAGGTTACAACTGCGCTTATTTTTTCTCTATAGTTGAGAGGGAAAGAAGGGAAAGGAAAACAGAAAAATGATGTACTTGGTTAGGTTTTTCTTAGGTTACCCAAACAATAGCTGACAGTGATTTAAGATTTATAAAACAAATTCACGTGAACCATCACATCACATCCTTACAATAGCCATGTGAGGTGGGTACTGAAAATATTGCTATCCTCATCAAATCATAAATTTACAGTTGGAAGGGACCTTAGAGATCCAACCTGAACATTTTACATATGAGAAAACTCACATGGGTAATATACAGGAGAGTTGGGGGCGAAACCCTGATACTTTGGCTCAAAATTTAATTCTCCCCCATTCGCTCATTTCTCTCATTTATAGATGAGAAAACTCAGTTGAGTGATGATCACACAGCTGTTAAGTATTGGATCCCAAGTCTCTCTTGATGAAGTTGAGGACCCTTTCTACTCGAATATACCCTTCAATCTTAGTCAACTCTTTCTTACCCTTCTCTCTTCCCTTCCCACCATGATTCCTCCTATTCCCTTCATTTTTCATATACCCAGTGGTTATATTCTCTCTCTCCTCCCTTACAAAAATCACTTCTCCAAAAGGGATTTAATTGATGTGTTGCCCCTTCCAGGAATATCTGAACAACCATTTGGAAGTAGCAAGAGTCTTAGACTTGAACCCGGAAGACCATGGATTAAAGTCTTTACTCTTTTATTCACCGTGGCTGTGAGCAAGTCACACAATTTGATTTCATTTAATTCAGCAAGCACTTATTAGCCACCTGCTGTATTCAAGATAGTGTACCAAATGCTGAAGATGTTCAAGTATGCGATCCAATGGATTGGTGATATTGTCAAACTGAGTGTGATACAAATCACAGCATACGCATGCCTGCCTATCTCATGCTGCTCTGATCCATGTCCTCCCATAAATTCACTACAGGAGGCTCATCCAACATGCTGCCTGACTTTGTCTTGCTATTGACAAGTTGCAGTGAAGCACATGGCTGTCCAGTAGTTCTTCCTCACTTTTACCACGTGACCAATCTACCTTCTTTTTGACTTTTGCATTTCTTCAGAAGCTTTCTTTACTTCTCCCATAAAATCCTTTGTTTCAAATATGTGGCAACCTGCTCAATATCACTATGGGACTCTCTTTTGCCCTTTAGATCATTTTCAATTTTAATTCTTCAGAGACTGTGGTGTTTCTAACTTGTAGTCATACAACAATGGAGTCTGAGGAAATGAAGACAAAAACAGAGCAGTCCCCATCCTTAAGGAGTTTCTACTGGGTAAGGAGGGAGATAAAATATATCCACAGATTGTGAATACATGATAATTGGAGGAGGATAGAAGGAATCAGGAAAGATTTTGTTCAGAACATGGGTCCTGAGCTGAACCTTGAAGGAAACTAGATATTCTATGAAACAGAAGTGTGTGTGTGTGTGTGTGTGTGTGTGTGTGTGTGTGTGTGTGTTTATGTTAAGGCATAAAGGGAAAGCCTTTGCAAAGGCATGGTGGTAGCAGATGGAATATCAAGTGTGGAGAACAGAATCTAGGCTAATTTGGCTGGAAGATAGAGTAAAGTAAGGCAGGTGGGAGACAGCTAAGTGGTGCATTGGATAGAGAGCTGGGCCTAGAGTCAGGAAGACCTCAGTTCAAATCCAGCCTCAGACACTTACGAGCTGTGTGATTCTGGACAAGTCCCTCTGCTTGCCTTAGTTTCCTCAACTATAAAATGAGAATAATAATAGCTTACAAGGTTGTTTTGAAGATCAAATTGCTTGCCACAGTGCCTGGAACATTGTAGCTGTAGTTGTTCCATTCTGAGTTATACTGGGGAGAGCTTTCAGTGCCAAGCTAAAAAGTTTGTATTTTATGCTAAAGACCCCTATTTTTTTAAACAAGGGAGTGACATCTGATCTATGCTTTAGGAAGATTATTTTGTCAGCTATATAGAGGATGGATTACAGAAGGGAGAGACTAGAAAGAGGTAGACCCATTAGGAAATTATTTCCTTTTTTAAAAAATAAATTTATTCACTTTTTGTTTTCAAATTCACTTCCATAAGATTTTGAGTTCCAAATTTTTTCCCCATCTTTCCCCTCCCCCACCCCAAGATACCATGTAATTTGATATAGGCTTTACATATACATTCATAGTAAATCTATTTGCACATTAGTCATATTGTAAAGAAGAATTAGAACCAATGGGAGAAACCATGAGAAAGAAGAAACAAACAAACAAAAAACCAGAGAGAGAGAGCAAATAATATGCTTCTATCTGCATTGAGACGCCATGGTTCTTTTTCTGGATGTGGATAGCATTTTCCATTATGAGTCTTTTGGAGTTGTTTTAGATCCTTGCATTGCTAAGAAGAGATAAGTATATCAAAATTACTCATCACACAATGTGGCTGTTACTGTGTACAATGTCCTCCTGGTTCTGCTTGTTTCACTCAGCAGCAGTTCATATAAGTCTTTCCACGTTTTTCTGAAGTCTGCCTGCTCATCATTTCTTATAGCATACTAGTATTCCATTACATTTATATACCACAACTTGTTTAGCCTTTCCCCAATTGATGAGCATCTCTTCAATTTCCAATTCTTGGCCACCACAAAAAGAGCTGCTATAAATATTTTTGTACATGTGGGTCCTTTTCCCCTTTGTATGATCTCTTTGGGATACAGACCTAGAAGAAGTATTATTGTGTCAAAAGGTATGCATATTTTTATAGCCCTTTGGGTATAATTCCAGATTGCTCTCCAGAATGGTTAGATCAGTTCACAACTACACCAACAATGCATTAATGTTCTAACTTTCCCACATCTTCTCCAGCATTTATAATTTTCTTGTTTTGTCATGTTAGCCAATCTAATGTGTGTGATATGGTACCTCAGAATGGTTTATTTGTTGATTTGCATTTCTCTAATCAATAGTGATTTAGAGCATTTTCATTTGACTATAAATAACTTTAATGTCTTCATCTGAATACTGCCTGTTCATATGCTTTGACCATTTATCAACTGGGGAATGAATTGTATTCTTATAAATTTGACTCAGCTCTCTATGTGTTTTAGAAATGAGGCCTTTAACAGAGACATCAGTTGTAAAAATTGCTTCACAGTTTTTGGCTTCCCTTCTAATCTCTACATGAATAAAGATGTGAATGTTTCTTTATTGGAGACAGAAATGTACTGTGGAGGTAAAATAGTTGAGTCCTCACAGCCATTTGGATACAGGTACTGAAGGAAAGGAAAGAGTCAAGGAGGATTCCAGGGATAACTGGAAACTGAACGCTGATACCCTCAACAAAAATATGGAAATTTAGTAATATGGCAGAAAAAGCAAAGGTTCTGGAGCCTGAAACTTCAGACTCTAATGCTTACGACTTGTGTGGCTTCGGGCAAATCCCTTAACTTCTCTGAGCTTCAGTATCCTCAACTGTAAAATGACAAGCTTTGACAAAATTATCTTTAAGGTCCTCTCTAGCTTGAAATCTACAGTTCTGTGAAGATGAAGGGTGAATTTATGAGGTTGGACACATTAAGTCTGACATGCAAAAGGATCTTACCAGGTCAGAGGATTAGGCTCCTGAACATAAAGTCCTGAACATAAAAAAAAGAATGATCATAAAAAGCTGCTACAGTGGAAGGGAAGACTATGACAAATTTGGAAGAAGACAACAATGTGAAAATAGCTATAGGCAAAGCCTCAAAGAAAAATGCTAATTGGAACCAAAACTGGCAAAAAGAGATAATAGTAGAGGAAAAATTGGGAATAGAAATGTGAGTAATGCAAGAAAATTATGAAAATAAAATTAACAGCTTAGTAAAATAGGCACAACAAAATACTGAAGAAAATGACACCTTAAAACCAGAATTGGTCCAATGGCGAAAGAGGCATGAAAATTCACTGAAGAAAACAATTCCTTAAAAAGCAGAATAGGCCAAATTGAAAAAGAGGTACAAAATGTTGCTGAAGAAAATAATTCCTTAAAAATTAGACCTGACCAAAGTAGAAGCTAATGACTCCATGAGACTTCAAGAAACAATAAAACAAAGTCAAAAGAAAATAGAAGAAAAATGTGAAATACCTCATTGGAAAAACAACTGACCTGGAAAACTGACTGAGGAGAGATAATTTAAAAATTATTGGACTACCTGAAAGCCGTGATAGAAAAGGAATCTAAACATCACATTTCAAGAAATTATAAAGGAAAACTGCCCCACTGTGTTATATCCAGAAGGTAAAATAGAAATTAAAAGAATCCATCAATTACTTCCAGAAAGAGATTTAAAAATGAATACTTCCAGGAACATGATAACCAAATATCAGAGCCCCCCAGGTCAAAGAGACAATATTACAAGGAGCCAGAGAGAAAAAATGCAAATGTCATCAACCCACAGTCAGGATCACACAAGATTTAGCAGCTACTATATTAAAGGAGTGGAAAGCTTGGAATATGATATTCCAGGAGGCAAAGGAGCTAGGATTACAAATAAGAATAACCTACCCAGCAAAACTTAGTATAATCCTTCAAGGGGAAAAGGAATATTTAATGAAATAGAAGATTTCCAAACATTCCTGATGAAAAGGCCAGAGCTAAATAGAAAACTTGATATCCAAATGCAAGACTCAAGAGAAGCATAAACAGGCAAACATGAAAGACTAATCATAAAGGACTCAATAAAATTAAACTGTTTACATTCCTATAAGGGAAGATGATAACATGTAAATCTTAAGAACTTTATCATTATTAGGGCAATTAGAAGAAGTATACATAGACAGAGGCCATGAGTATGAGTCAATGATGTTGGAATGATGTCCAAAAAAAAAAGTAGGGGTGAGAAAGAGGGAGAAGGGGGAAAGGGAGAGGTGGAGTAGGGAAGAATTTCTCACATAAAAGAGGTGTGCAAAGAAGAGCTTTTACAGTAAAGGGGAAAATGAGGGAGCAAGCTCAAACCTCATTCTCACGGGAATTGGTTCAAAGAGGGAAGAATAGTACAGAAATCTATCTTACCCAATAGGAAAATAGGGAGAGAAGAGGATACAAGATATGGGGTGGTGGTGATAAAATGGAGGGTTGATTAAGGGAGGCAGTGATCAGAAGCAAAATGGATTTTTGAAGAGGGACAGGATAAGGAGAGAGAGAGAGAGAGAGAGAGAGAGAGAGAGAGAGAGAGAGAGAGAGAGAGAGAGAGAGAGAAGGATAAGCAGAAGAAAGTAGGATGGAGGGAAATACACTGGAATCACAACTGTGAATGTGAATGGGATGACTTGGCTTTCTTGGGGGGGAGGCTTGGTGTTCCAATAATAGTCCATTTATTCTTAATTTTTTTCTCCTCAATCAGGTTTCTGGGTCAGTCGTTTTTGCTATGAGGAGCCTTAAATTTTCCTCTATTTTTTCAGCCTTTTGACTTTATTTGAATATTTTTATTATCTTATGGAGTCCTTGGCATGTATTTGATTCATTCTATTTTTCAGGGAGTTTGTTGCTTGGGCAAGATTTTGTACCTCATGTGAAGCTATTAATTCCCTTTCCAAGTCTTTATTCCATAGCCCTCATTTCTTTTGCATTTCACCCCTTCAAGTGCCCTCATTCCATTTAGAAAAATATGTTAAATATTTTTAAACTCTTGCTTCATCTCTTCCAGGAATTCTGCTTGAGCTTGTGCCTAAGCTGTGCTTTTCTCTGAGACAATGTTTGTAGATGATTTGGAGCCATTCTTTTCCATATTTATGCTGCATCTCCACCACCATAATGGTTTTTTATGATGGAGTTTTTTTGTTTGGTTGTTAGTTTGCTAATTCTTCCAGTCCCTAGTTTGAACCTGATGTTGGGGTTGGGTTCTGCCACATTTCTGTAGGGAAGGTCTGGCTGGTCCTGTTGTTGCTTTCTTGGACTATTGATGCTTGAATTTCTGAGTGCAGGGAATGCAGAAGTCTGTCCTAGTCACACATCAGAAGCTGGCTGATGGGTGCACCTGTAGTGAATATGGTTCTAGAAAAGGGCATTTTACATGTTACATCTAACTTTTGATTGGTGATTAATTATCTAAACTTATAATAAAAGGGAACTATTGATCAAAGCTTTAGTTTACTAACTTCATTAGCATGTCAGATTTGAGACAAATATGCATGTCTTTAGGAGCTATTTATTAGATTTGAGGGACACACATAAAATAATTGTTTACTAGATTTCACACACGCACACACACACACACACAGACACACCATTGGAAACTATACAAAGTGCATTTTATAGAAAAACAACTTACATAACAACTGCTTAATCACCAAATAGAGGCTTAATAAAAAGTGGGGTGTTATGTTAAATTAAAATACTTATTCCCACTAAAAGACCCATCAGCTACTTTGTTCTTGGGTTTTCCAGCCTGGTCATTTAAACCTCCTCTAAACTCTAGTAGGGGATTTCCTCAGAGCTCAAAATCTTAGAAATTAGGAGGAAAGAAAGAATTTTGGGAGATTGGGAGAAATATCCCCCTATAGAAAAGAGTAAAGTTAGAAGAGTAAGGTGTATTCTGCCTTTTCTGGGAATGGATGCCTTTGTGTTGCTGATGGTTATCATTGCCAACTGGCTGGGGGAATGCCTACTGAAACAAAGACACTCCAAGGTTGAAGGGAGGAATTATGGTTTTGCACAGCTTTTTGGAACTGACGATGCAGATGAATAAGCCGTCATTGGGGTTATACCTCTATATGGATATGGCCAGCTAGCTGGTACATGACATGACAGACCCTAGCAGTGAAAGAATGCAAACCAAGGGAGATACCTGGAATTTTAAATTTTTCTAATAAATGTGTTGGAGAAACTGTTTGAGGGTTGCTTTTTTTTAAAGTGACATTTGAGAGGCCAGCCAGATTTGTGCCATATGTTCTTTGTTGTAATTCTTAGGTGCAAGGCTTTGAGAGAGGCACTTGAAAGGACAACACCTAATTCTCCCTTGGGGCCCAGACACCTTTTCTGAAATTGGGAATATGGACAAATGAACCAATTGCACATTCAATGAATTTGTTGAGGACAGGCAGTGGTTCTGAATTAGCTAAAAAAAAATTTCCTCTTTTGCTTACAAACCCACCTCCCTTCCTCCTTCCCCTCCTCATTCTCTTCTCTCTTCTCCCTCCCTCCCTCTCTCTCTCTCTCTCTCTCTCTCTCTCTCTCTCTCTCTCTTTCTCTCTCTCTTTCTCTCCCTCTGTCTCATATTTCCACTGAGTTTCTTCTGCAGAACTCAGGCCCAAGGGACCTTCCCCCATGCTCTAACATTGCACCTAACAAATAGAGCAAATGTACTGTTCTAGATTCATCTTCCTGAGTTCAAATCTGGGCTCAGACATTAGCTGTGTGATCCCAAGCAAGTCAATTAATCCTGTTTGCCTCAGTTTCCTCATTTGTAAAATGAACTGGAGAAGGAAATGACAAACCACTCCAGTATCTTTGCTGAGAAAACTCCAAAATGGACTCATGAAGAGCCAGATATGACTGAAAACTACTAAACAACAACTGGTCTAGAGGAATTGCTGGCTTTGTGTGGTTTTGTTTTGTTTGGTTTGGTTTGGTTTTTTTGCTTTGCTTTGCTTTGCTTTGCTAGGTGTTTTTCCGTGAGTATAGGTGGATAGTGTTTCAATGTAAGAACTAATTCCCAACATTTCTCAGGAAATTTATATATTTTTCTGAATCTCAAATTCTGAGAAAAATCAGTTGAAAAACTGGGGGAAGTGTCATAGTTTTCCTATGAAAATTAAATGTTAAGAAGCAACTTGGCTGTTACTGGTTTGAAGGAATTTATTGATGTTGGTTAGGGTTGACATTTTCTGGGAAGCAGGACTAGAGCACATAGGAGAGTAGTGGTCACAATCTAATTGGTCAATCTTGCTTGTAACTGTTGTCATGTGATAAGCATATGTTTGTGGCCCTGTCTACTAATGGTGAGTCATTATTACAAATAAAATATATGTTAATGTTTATATACATAGAATATTTTATAAAAATTATATGAGAGGTATTTCAGGAAGCAAGTTTGGGAAAGCAAAATAATTTTGTAAAATGACAATTTTTTCACATGATTAACCTTTCCAGGTGATCTGGAAGTTACATTATTTGAATACTACCCTACAATGTCTGCTCTTGTTTCCTGGTATTTGAATATTTGCTATAGTGTACAGTTCCTTGTAAATGTTATTAAATCTAATATTTCTTATTTGTTAAATGTTTTTAGACATCTATAAAAATGCAAAAAGAATATGAAGAATTTTTTATTTTAAGAAAGATAAAGGAAATCAGCCAGCTCATTGTCAGATGTTTTAAGTAATGGTCACAACATATAATAATAATAATAACAAACCATATATTTATTATTATATTTTTACAGAAAACTTTTTTACAGAACTTACAAATTTTTAAAGTAACTCTAACATAGAAAAAAATGAGTCACTGTTTATTATTATGGTCACATATTATTATTTAAAATATGTAAATAAAATGTTATGAAAAATCCAGAATAACTTATGATTTCAGGAATTTCCGAGAATTTTCCAGGAATGTTGATTTCTCATTCCCAAATCCTGAAGATTTGGGAATATCTGGGTGAGTGATCCTTTGTTGGATGTTCCTTATCTTGGTGGTGGGATTTCAAGAGATTGGGAGCTTCTGAGTCCCTCAGTGAGGGCTGGCTAGAAGCAGGAGGAATTTTCTGAATTGGAGGGGATGAACAGTGACAGGAAGGGGAACCCAAGCCCTGGCATGACCAGACAATCTTTTTCACCTACCTCGAAGGTCATTTTGTTGTTGTTTTAAAGCTCTCAGTATGGTGTCTGATGTAAAATAGTAGGTGTGATATAAATGCTGATTTCCCTTTGGAACTACCTGACCTATCTCAGGTGGCAGTTCATGTCCTCACCAACTAGGGTGGACTGGCTAGGATCAGTGACACTGTGATTTGCAGTACCCAGCCCCAACAAGAGGCAAAAAGTTGGGCTGGAGCAGTAGCAACATCTGAAACACTCCTGCCAAATATGGGAGGGTAGTTGTACTGCAGACTTGCAGTAATACTCTGCCCAGGGGGGCAGAGTTGGGCATAGGCATGGGAGAGGGACAGCACTTGCCCAAACACATAAAGATAACATTTATATGGCACTTATTATGTGCCAGGCACTGTGCTAAGCACTTTACAATTATGATCTCATGTGATCCTCACAACAACCCTGGGAGTTAGGTGCTGTTATTATCCCCATTTTACAGTTGAGAAAATTGAGGCAGACAAAGCTTAAGTGACTTGCTCAGGGTCACACAGCTAGTAAATGTCAGAGACTGGGCCAGGCAATCTATTGACCGTGTCAGCTGGCTGCCTCTAACAGATGTGGACTGTGCTTTCTCCAAAAAAGTCAAATCTGCCACTGGAAGGGTAGTCAGGTCCCCACAGTGGCAGTGCAATAGAGACAGAGGACAGCAGGTACTCGATCTGGCTCCAGAAGCAGAGTGGACAGACATGGATTGGCAGTCCTTGTGGCTCCTGAGCCAGCAGTAGAAGAGTCGGCACTAACTTGAACAGTGGCAAAAGTCAGGTTGATGGCAGCCCATTGTTTACTATAATTTAGAACTGATTGTTGCTCCGGGCAAGGGAATCTTGGCAGCAGATGAGTCGACCGGTAGCATTGCAAAGCAGCTGCAGTCCATTGGAACTGAGAACACAGAGGAAAATCGACACCTCTATAGGCAGTTGCTTCTGACAGCAGATGATCGCGTGAACAACTGTATCGGAGGTGTTATCCTTTTCCATGAGACACTCTACCAGAAAGCCGATGATGGCCGTCCTTTCCCCAAAGTCATAAAGGCAAAGGGTGGCATTGTGGGCATCAAGGTGGACAAAGGTGTAGTGCCCCTGGCAGGGACCAATGGCAAGACTACCACCCAAGGTCTGGATGGGCTGAGTGAGCGCTGTGCCCAGTATAAGAAGGATGGAGCTGACTTTGCCAAGTGGCGTTGTGTACTGAAGATTGGGAATAATACGCCTTCTCCACTTGCCATCATGGAGAATGCCAATGTGCTGGCCCGATATGCCAGCATTTGCCAGCAGAATGGCATCGTCCCCATCGTGGAGCCAGAAATTCTCCCTGATGGAGAACATGATCTGAAGCGTTGTCAGTATGTCACTGAGAAGGTCCTGGCTGCTGTCTACAAAGCTCTGAGTGACCACCGTATCTATCTGGAAGGGACCTTGCTGAAGCCTAACATGGTCACCCCTGGCCATGCCTGTACCCAGAAGTATTCACATGAGGAGATCGCAATGGCAACTGTAACTGCCCTTCGCCAGACTGTGCCTCCTGCAGTCACCGGTATCACCTTTCTTTCTGGGGGTCAGAGTGAAGAAGATGCCTCCATCAATCTGAATGCCATCAATACCTGCCCCTTGCATAAGCCATGGGCCCTGACCTTTTTCTTATGGCCGAGCCCTGCAGGCATCTGCCCTTAAGACCTGGGATGGAAAGAAAGAAAATGTCAAGGCTGCCCAAGAGGAATATATTAAGCGTGCCACGGCTAACAGCCAAGCTGCTCAAGGCCAAGTATACTCCAAGTGGAAAGTCAGGAGCTGCAGCCAGCGAGTCTCTCTTTGTCTCTAACCATGCCTACTAACTTAAGTCAAGGCCTTCCACCTGGGTATGCCCTAACACTCCAGGCCATCCATCACAGTCCAGGAAGAGGCTGAGATCCCAGAGCTTTGTGCTGACCTCTCCCATCACTCCTAACTTGTGTGGTATTGTTGCTCTCTGGTGAATCTAGTGACCCCTCCTCAGCCCACTTTTTCCAATAAACAACTATTTAACAAGGAAAAAAAAATAAAAGCAAGTAGTATAGTACCCTTAAAATTAACAAGAAAATTAACTGAGAAGCTTAACAGGAAAAATGGGAAGAGTGGACCATTTTGGAGAAAATATAATAAGTTCTGTCTTAGACATGTTTAGCTTGAGATACCTTTGGTGCATCCATAAGCATGGGTATCCACATGGCAGTTAATAATGCTTGACTGTAGCCTAGGAAAGACATTAGGCAAGCATCTTCAGAGATGATAATTGAACCATAGCAACTGGTGAGAAAACCAAGCATGAGTGAATAGAAGGAAATAAGAGGAGGTCCTGGGACAGATCTTTGGGCGACACCCCAAGTTACTTGGTGGGACCTGGGTAAAGATTCAGCAAAGGAAACTGAGTAGTAGTTAGGCAGGTAGGGGAAGAACTAGGAGAAGGCTGTCATGAAAACCTAAAGGGGAAATATTCAGAGGAATAGAGTGATTGACAGTGTTAAAAGAGGCAGAGGGGTCAGGAAAGATTGAGATGAAGGAAAGACCATTAGATTTGGCAATTGAAAGATCACTGGTAACTATGGAAAGAGCAGCTTTTGTTGAATGATGATGACAGAAGCCAGATTGCAAAATGTTTATCACCAAGTGAAAGGAAAGGAACTAGAGGCACCTCATATAGACAGTTTTTTTTCCAAGGAGTTTAATTGGAAAGGGGAAGAGATATATATAAGGATAGCTGCTGGGGGTGATTGGATCAAATGATGGTGTGGTTGATCACAAACCCAAAGAGGGAGTCAGTCACTAAGTGACCAAGAAGGCCAGGGGAACTTTGTTTCTTGAGCCAAGAAGTAGACTTTATCAATTAGTGAAAAGAAAAAGCTAGGATTGATTCCTCAGTAGCTGCACTGGTTAGCAAGGCTACCCCTGAGAGCAGGGGACTTCATAGTTAATTACAGGGAATGTATGGCCAGGAATGTTTGGTGGGGGGTTGATTTAGTTGTAAGATGAAGGGTAGGTAATTTGCAAACAATAATTATTGACTGAGTACCTAATGCAGTATGTGCAAAGCATTCAACTAGGCTGTGATCTTGGAGGAGGATTGTTGTTTGTCCTCCTTTCTTGAAGAGGACCATGACATCAGGAAGGTGGTGTCATGACTTGCAAATGAATTGGATTTAAGTGAGGCAGGGCTTGCAAAGTCACCAGCCTCACCCTCTCCTCAAGAGCCATCTGGGTCCAGTGGCAAGATATAGATCAAGATGATTGGAGATGTCCCCAGATACTGTGGGAGACCTTGGAGATTTTGAGCTAAGGTCTTTCCCAGGTCTCAGTTTGTTTGAGGCAACACTATTCAGTGATTAAGGATAGGTAAAAATGAGGCAAAGAATGGCCTCTTTTACCTCATCAAAAAAAAATCAATCTGGGAGGGGAAGACCCTCAGGGTCTCTGGCCAAAACAGAAACAATTGCTGTTTACACTCACTCTGAGCCACAAGAGAGAGAGAGAGAGAGAGAGAGAGAGAGAGAGAGAGAGAGAGAGAAAGAGAGAGAGTTTCTCATATCATTTTATGCTGATAACATGCCAATGAATAGGTAAGATTGGTGGTTAGAATCATACACTTCTAAGAGGTGAAAACTGAAGATGAGAGAGGTTTAGTGACTTGCCTAAAGTCACACAATTAACCAAAGGCAGAGCTAGAACTCAAACACAAGACTCTTGACTCCAAAGTACAATGCTTTTTTCCTCTTCTCCCCCACCCCACCCCATACAAAGGACAGAAATAGGACTCAAAACATACCCAACTTAACTGCCCTCTCACCAGTTGTATGACTCAGTTCCCTTCTCTGTGGATTAGTATCTTTATCCTCATATTTAGGAGATAGGACTAATTGATCATAAAGGTCTCTTCCAACTATGAATTGCATAACTATTTACTGGTAGAATGACCTCTTTTTTCTTTATCACTTGTCTTCTTTCCTGTTGACATGAATGAAAAAGTCATGAATATGGACCCAGGATGAGGGAAGAGAAGTTTGTAGGGATCTCCCTAAGAGGCCTTTGGGAAGACCACCTTGGTTAATAGCTAATGTCTTTCCAGGCTAGAATCCACATTATCCAGTGGCTTCTGTAAATCCAAATGGTCTTAGAATTTCCCAGGGCTAAGTTTTGTTTCCCATCAGTTTCCTTCCAATGGGAGGGCAAGGGATGCAGCTGTGACACCTGGTACTGCTTCCCACATTCAAACAGAGACTAAGGTCAGGGATGATTTCATGCTTTTTTCTCCAGTCTCTGACCTTAACTTCACTAGAATATAGCAGCTGCCAAGAGGAGGAGGAAGGAATCATGATTATTAATAGTAAATATAATATCAATAACACTCCTTATTAATAGTGAACTTGACTTAAAAACATAAAATTTCAGGCGCATTGGATTTTGTAGAGCAAATATTTCATTAAATAGAAAGTAGTAGTGATTTGTCTATATGTTCCGTAATCCTATGGGCCCCAGTTGAGGATAAAGTTGATAAGTGAATGATGGATTCATAGCCCCTTTCAACAAAGGGAAGAATTTATCTCATTATCATTATAAGGGTTTAGGCTTAAAGTAAGAAACAGACTTATTATGAGTCATAGGAACAGGAAATGTTAATAATAGGGTGTTATTAATATGGTGGTACCACACAGGAATATAAAAATGCAGCTCTATCCACACAGGGTGGTATGACATACTGTCCCCTACTGGCCACTTAGAATTTTGACATTATCATTTTGCTTGGACTCATAAATCTTCTCTTGTCAGTCCATCTTCTCTTTATTTCTTATTACATGGCACATAATATGGGATGATGTAACTTAAGCATGATCAGGGGTGTTGGGACTAAATTGTAGAAGTAGTCACTGCTTTCCAACAGTTCAATTAAAATGAAAAACAGGGGATACAAAGATGAAAACAAAGCAACAAACAAGGAATTTACAATATCCTGGGCCATAAATTTTCTTCTTTTAGAAGATGAAAAACCTGAGTAACCATAATCTGCAATAAGACCCTGCTCCTCTTTTGCAAAGCCGGGAATCATCCATCAAGTGAGAAATTTAGATTCAGTCTAATTCTAATCAATAAATATTGCCTTCTATGTGCAATCATCTGGGCTGACTCCTTGTTTTCTCTCCATTCAAAATGGAAATTCTAGTAGAATAGAAGAGCAGGAGGGCCTTATTTCTCTTTCTCCTTAATATACCCTAAGTACTATGACTGTGATTCATGAGTACATACCCCTTGTGACTGCTTACCAGCTAAGCAGAATGGAAATGTTCCAATAGCTCATATTCTGGGAAGTACATACTACATGGGCCAAGATATTGTTCATTTATGAGTATCCCTTTCATGCCTTCTGCTCAACATGGGCACACACCACACCTTCCCCTCACCTCCCCCCACCCCAACTCCCCACAATCTTCCTGGTCTGACTTGACATTTCTGTTATAAGATATTATTTAACAAGTCTAAAACTGAGCAAATTATCTTCCTCACTAAATCCATGCTTACCCTCACAAAGCACCGCTATCCTTCTAGTCACCCAGGCTCTCTACCTTAGAGGATCAATTAAATTGAACTTAACTTTAATCGATTAAATCAACTGCTTCCATCATTCTGCTTCCACAATATCTCTCCCAGACCTCTGCATCTCTTTTCTCATAGGGCCGCTAGTCTAAATCAGGCACTTATAGATATTTGCCCAAACTTTTATGGCAGGCTCTTGCTCTCCCCTCTCCCTTTTCTCTAATCCATATTCCACATAGTTGCTAAAATAATTGTCCCTAGGCAAAGGTCTGACCATGCCCCATCCCTACTCTTACCCTCACTCTTATCTCTAGCCCTTTGGTGGCTTCCCATTGGGGTGCTGCCTCCTGCCTCCAGGCATTTACACAGCCCCTCCCCCATGCCTGGAGCCCATTAGCTCCTCAGTTCAACATTCAGAATGTTCAGGTGGCATTTCCTCTGTGTAGCCTTCACTGATGTTAATGAAATGTTAATGTTTTCTATCCCTTTAAATTTTCCTGGGCTACTTCATCTCATCTCTCCCCCACCTCAAATTTTCTTACTTAATGTTATTTTGTTTGTTTGTTTGTTTTTTGGCAGGGCAATTAGGGTTAAGTGACTTGCCCAAGGTCACACAGCTAGTATATGTGTCAAGTGTCTGAGGCTGGATTTGAACTCAGGTCCTCCTGACTCCAGGGCCAGTGCTCTACTCACTGCACCACCTAGCTGTCCCTCCTAGTGGTATTTTAATCTGTGTCCATTTTGTATCCCCTCCCTCTAGGATATAGGCACTTAAGGTCAAAAATGGTTTTGTTTTGGGTGCTGTATCTCTAGTCAATAGTGACTCGTGTGTGTTTGCTGAATTGTTTTACTTTCAATACGTTGAATACAGCTTTATGGATTGTGAGGTACTCTAGTATTTTGGTGGGGTATCTAGGTAGTACAGTAGAGTATTGGATTCAGGGTCAGAAAGTCACAGTGACCACATCTATAAGACAGAGATCATAATGGCAACTATGTCACATGGTTGCTGTGAGGATCAAATTAAGTGCTTTGCAAAATTTAGAGTGCTACATAACTGCTAGCTATTAGTATTATGAACAGTTCCACTGAAGCAAGATCAAACCTATTCTCCTGTTTGATTCTTGTTCGTATTTTCTGTTAATCCTTCTGTGGGAAAGGACATGATCTCCTTGGAAACCACATCTCTTATAAGCCTACCACATACTGCAACCAGCAGTATGAAGAGAGGTGCTGACCACCAGCACCTGTGACCATGCCAGAGAGTAGGAGCCAGGAGGAGCAAATGTTGGAACACTAAGGCAATATCTGTGCGACTGGGCTATGCAGCAGCTACACAAAACAGTTTCTGGGAACCATTCAGGCTGCTGAGAACAGAGCTAGTGATTCCACACTTCTTTGTCCTTTCTCTTTCCCACACTCCCTTCTCAGTAAAGCTGTGTTTATCCCCCTAAGAGTTTGCAGCAAAGGAAAGGGACCAAGGGTGGAACGAGAGAGACACACACAGAGATGAGAGACACACACAGAGATGAGAGACAGAGAGAATAAATACATCCTGGCTGACTGCTTGAGAGGAGCAAAAGAGAATTATTTATTCATTTTTATAACTTCCCAGAGCAGGGAGAAAAACTCAGGCCAGGACCATCCTAAGCGATGATTTTAATAGCTTTAATTGGAGAGAGGCTGACTTGTATGAATACTAGCACCTTGGACATTTCCTCTCCTGTTCTTTTCCCTTGGTTTAAAAGAAAATCATTTCTTCAGAGGGATGGAGCTGAGTGAGTGACTGGAGAGAACATCACCCCCAAGGAGGAGTTAGGAGGGAGACTGGGAAAGAGTATTAGCACTCACTAGAGATGGGTCAGAGAAAGGAGAGAACAGCCTTTCACACCAGCCTAACACCCCCTCCCCGCTCCACACACACACATATATCACTATTCAATAGAAATTGCATTGAGATTGGCTGTGCGGCCCAACAGCCTCTTTCTGAATGAAACTATTGGCAAGGTAGGGGTTAGGGTGTAGGAGCATTTGGAGGATCCTTGAAGAGAAAAACTGAAGGCTAACGCTGCTGATTGAACTTAACAATGCCCTTTGGAAAGACTGAGTGACTCATTTTCAAAGAGAGATCTTTTGCTGCAGATTATTTCCACAGAAAACAAACAGCCCCCTAAGGAGCAATGCCACATACCATGTTTCCCCAGGTGAATACGGTCAGACTCACAAGGTATCTGGAACAGCTGTGGATAATTGACAGCCCATGCCCAGATGAGACCCAGAATTATGCACACTGTGGGCACTCAAATATTCAACTAGAAGGCAAGGAGAAAGCAGTGAGTGTGTGTGTGTATGGGTGGGGGAGAGGGGGGAGAACAGGAAGATAAGGAGGAGAGGTTTTTTTTTTCATTCTTACAGGAGTGGATCTTGGTTGTGATTTGCTTTAATGGAACTAAGTTATGTGCAAAACCTTTTTTTTATTGTTTGTTTTTTCTAAAGAATAAGACTTTAATTATCATGCCAGGGATCATGGACCAAAGTTACTACATATTTTTGAATTCCCCAATATGATAGGTGTTCTGTATTTATAGGAAACACCTATCTCTGGGACTATTCCTGAACAAAATTGTAAAGCAAATAAAAGAAGGTCATCTTTCTATTATCTAGCCTCCATTTTCACCTGCTCTGAACAGCATCCCTGCTATTCATGTTTCTAGGGTTCTCATACTATTTCCCTTCCACCCTGTCAAACTATGCTCCTGGTAGAGCATCTGAAACTGGCATCACAGTGATACAGAACTATGCATTGGCCTCAAAGTCAGAGATTTCCTGGGACTTAGATCATCTACTATGGCAGTTCTCAAAGTGGGATCATATGGTCCTCAGATCCCCTAGGGGTTCCTAAGACCCTTTCAGAGGGATCTACAAGGTCGAAACTACTTTCATAATAATACAAAGACATTATTTGCCTATTCCAACTACATATCTGTGTGAGGCCAGATTTTCTTCATAAATTTCAACCAAAACAACATGTGACAACAGATTAGAACCAGGAGCACTTATGAGAATATGGCTTTTGCCTTCCATTAAGCCAGATATCAAAGAGATTTTCAAAAATACGTAAAAAAATGCCACAATTATCATTTCTGTTTTGGAAAAATATAGTTATTTTCCATAAAGTCATATTAATAAATAACTTCATATTAAGATATAATTGGTTTTTATTGTTTTTAAAAAGAAATATATATTTTAAAATTCTATTAGTTTTAATTCCTAATATAGTAAATATTGATAGATAGCACTCACGTAAACAAACTCTTTTGGGGGTCCTCAATAATTTTAAGAATGATATGAGGTCTTGAGGCCAAAATTTTGAAAACCCCAATCTAGTCCAACCTCCTTATTTTATAGAAGGAGAAATGAATTTCCAAATTAGTTGTGACTTGTCCTGGTCACACAGGTACTAAGCTGTAGAGGTGGGAATTAAACTCAAAGTGTCTGGATCCAAATCCAATGTATTCCCCCCAATTTACCTGATATGCAAACCCTTCACAATTTGGCCTCAATCTACATTTCTAGTCTTATCTCCTTCTATTACCCTTGATGTATCCAGTGCTCTGGAAATGAGAACAGAATCTTTCAGAAGCAAGTGTGACATTTAAAAAGTTTGGGAGACATAATTTCTGGGTAATCTAATCATTTTATTAATAAGGCTAGCAGGTTATTAATAAAAGAGGTCAGTGGCACTCTCGAATGCCAAAGGCATTAATGGCAGAGGGCTCACAACTTGTATGCTCTTGGAAGAAGGGTGTTCCTGAGGGGTGACGATCAATTTTGATTGGTTAACAATTAATGAGAGAATGAATGTTACAATGAGGTGCTGCACCTCTTCAAATGAACTTTGATGATGTCATTTACTTCTAAATTACCTCCAGCCTTGGTCAATCTAATAAAAAAAATTATCCCCACCCAACCAGAGTAGAATGCAACAGGATTAAATTTCTTGTAAGGTTGGGTAGTATCTGACTAAGATTGAGGAGAGTTAATTCAATGCTCTTCAAGAGACTGAACTTTGAAATGAGGACTATAGAAAAAGGAGAAACCCTGGATCTCCCCAAATTATTGGTTATTAATAATCATTTCTCTCACCAGGTTGCAAAATATTACATAATGACTTGAAATTTATGTCACCATGTAGTGGATAGGACACTGAACCTGGAATCAGGAAGACTTGAGTTCAAACTGATCTCGGACACTTACTAGCTGTGTAGGTCACCTAACCTCTGTCTGCCTCAGTAATCATCTGTAAAATGGGGATAAAAACAGTGCCTGTCTCCCAGGTTGCTGTGATGATTGAATGAGATAATATTCGTAAAATGTTCTGTAAACCTTATTAAATGCTATTGTTACCATCATCATTTTTGTTGTCATCAGTTTTGTTCCAATGGCTATGAAAGTGGCTGGAGCAGGTGCTGTGGAGTGCTTAGAGCTTGGTCAGACATCAAAGATGCCGAGGTCATCCACTGCAACCTGGGCCGTCACCAGTCACCCTGACTTTTGTTTTGCCCCTGGGCTTCTATAACTTTGGAAGTGAGTGAGGCTGAGGACTTTGGGCAACTGTGCCCCACTTAAATCCCATTCATGCATGAGTCGAGACATTATCCTGTGATATCACCTGTCCTCTTCAAAAATGAAGGACAAACAACATCACAACATATTCTCCTCATTATAATTTTGGTAAATGTAAGGAAGATAAAAACTGAAAAGCCAGCTGTTTATATGTTTCACTTATTTTTCAGAAATTCTCTTAAATTTGTCTTTCAACCTCAAAAGCTATAAAGAGCTCATGACCTGTTTTATAGTCTTCAACAAGGAAAGTGGGCCAGGAACCTAATGAAAAATATCAGAGATCATCTGTACAACTTTCTTATATTGAGGCTTATTTGTTACTGTTTATATTTTGTTGCAACTTTTATTGTTAGTATGCTCAGATGTCAATTTAAACTTGGAACATGTTGGAGTTTGGAAAAAAATCAATCAACAAGCATTTATTAAGCACCTGGTACATACCAGGCACTGTGCCAGATACTGAAGATTCAAAAACAAAACAGCATACTTTTTATGACAGGGAAACAATATGCAAATATATGGGGAATCCCCAAAGTCTTAGTAGAATTTCAAGCTTTTAAAGCTTAGGGCTAATTAAACTATTAGAGAACCAAGCACTAAGACTTTTGGGACATCCTGTAAAAGGAGATACAGAATACATACTAAGTAACTGGTGTGTGTGTGGGGGGGAGGGCAGGGAGCCCTAGTTTTGGGGAGGTTGCTGGGAGATTCAGGAAGAGCCTTAGAATAAGAGGTAACTCTTGAACTGAGTCTTGAAAGAGACCAGGCATTCTAGAAAGGGTCTCATAACAATATCTGAGTATGGTCTATGTGCATAATGCTATACAAGATACTCTATACATTATTCTTTTTTTCCAGATGCAGAGAACATATCAGCAGATAAATCCACAATACTGTCAATTTAATTATTCTGGGACTGATGTTTCAGTTTGTGGATTATCCAAACACTTTTTCTCTAATTGCCTCTCCCAACTTTGACTACTTACTTTGGGATCACAACTACCAGTCTCTTTTCTTATTGATTGGCTGCAGCTTATTGGGGAAAGTGAATTGTCGTAATTGTATGGGTTTACAGTAGAGCCATAACTAGAAACTCTGATGCCTGGGGCAAGCAGCAGAAAATATGCCCTCAAATAACTTTGCAGGTAGGTTGGGGGAGATGGTGGAGAGAGACATCAGATTTGGGGTCACAAAGCTCTGTCAAGGGAGTGAGTCCAGAACTCTGCTTTGTGGAGTGGAAAGAGGGACCTAAGGATATCTTTGTACAGACCTGGTGCATAGCAACCCAACTGGTGCCAAACGTATTGGAAGCTGGGTTGAGTCCTGGGACAGCATAGTTTGAAAAGACAGGGATGGAAGTATGAGAAGCTTGTGCTGAAATGATAGCAGGAACAGAAACAACATAAAAACTTCCTAGGCTCCCCTTAAATACAAAAAAATAAATAACTCCCCAAATGATTTGCTTCTGTAATTATCTTTCAAGGATTTAAAAGGTGACCTTGGAACCTATTCTCTTGTTCTGTACCCATCAATTTCTGTACTGGGTCATAAATGGCCTCTCCCTTCTTGAAGCTTTCATTACTCTGGATCTCCCCCTCTTCATTTTGATTATAATGTGTGTGTATGTATGCATGGGTACACACACATGCACACATATATACATATATATATAGATATATGTATGTATATACATATATACACACATATACACACACATATATGTAGTTAGTTAGTGGCAGACCTGGCTTCTAGTGCCAGATCTGCCACTAATTAATGAGCTGTGCAAACTTGGGCAAGTCAAGCCACTAATATGGACCTAAATTTTGTTATCTGTAAAATGAAGACTTTAAACTCAATGATTCTTGCCAATGGTTCTATGGCACATTAATTGGCTTGCTTCTGCTTATATCAAATAATTGTGATTTCATTGGTGTGGGTATTCCCTCCACTGGCACAAATTGGAACCCCTCCATGCCTCAGTAGATGATTTAATGAGCTGTTGTGTTGTTATTGGGGTTTTTTTAAACATCACCTAATGGCCAACAGTCTGATGATGAACTTTTCCAAACCTAGCCGGGCTGGTCCCAGGATAACAGATACAGAGTCTAGGCCTGTGCTCAAAGTTTCTATTTTGCTAGGAAGTGCCATGGCTTTCATTTCATAAGCAAAGTCATCAGTGAGGGACTTTAATTAAAGAAATTCATTGGCTTAAAGGATCATAGAGCTAGAGCAGGAGGGAACCTTAGAGTTCATTTAATCCAAGCCCCTCTGCTTACAGGTGGGGAAACTGAGTTCCAGATAAGACATGTAACCTGCCCAGGCTCACACAGGTCCTCTGATTTCAAACCTAGCCCTCTTTCCATTGTACCACAGCTGTCTCCCAAGGTGTAAATAACTGGCAATATGTTACCAGTCCCAGAGGTATTTATATTTTGACAAGAAACAAAATAATGAAGTTCTCTCTAATTGTGGAATTTCAGGCAACAGCAAAGCTCAGAGCAGGAAAGGTATCATTAGGAGAGGAGTTCCCTGTGCTCTTGATACTACACCATAGAGGGTGGGGAGGGCAAGGGAAAAATACTCTCCCTAAGACTAAGTTGAGATGCCTACTTATTTGTATTATTTTTCTCCACTAAGGCCACTTCCACTTATTAAAGAATGATGATTGAAAAACATCTTTCACTAATAATGTGCTTCTTAGAAATAAGGTGAATGACATGAAAGTCTATGGGTAAATTTTAGCGAGCTTACCTCTTTTAGTCAGTGGGGTGTTAATGAGGTACTATAACAGAAAAAGACATGGAACTAGGGGTTTGAAAGCCTGGGTTCACCCTGGGTGCCCTGGCTTCATCCAGCATCCACTTCCGCTTAGCTTTATTCCCTTTCTGCCATATGCTCCATACCACAAGAATACATTTCCTAAGGTTTTATTTTTAACAAGGAAAAAGACAATATAACTCCACAACACACACACATTATATGTATATAGATAGATAAAGAGTGAGAGAGAGAAAGAGAGAGAGAGACAGAGAGAGAGAGAGAGAGAGAGAGAGAGAGAGAGAGAGAGAGAGAGAGAGAGAGAGAGAGAGAAAGAGAGAGAAAGAAAATTAATGAAACTGGATAACATGAAATCATATTTCTTATTGCCCTGGGGTATATGATGAAATCAATCCTGAAAAAACCTTTAAAGAGAACCTCAGTGGATAAAGCACTAACCCTGGAGTCAAGAGGACCTCAGTTCAAATGTGGCCTCAGACACTGCCTAGCTATGTGACCCTGGGCAAGTCACTTAACCCTGGTTGCCTCCAAAAAAAAGAAAAACAACCAACTTTGTGGAAAAAGAGAACGTACAAGCTATTTTTCCATTTAGCTACAACTTCTTTAAGATTTGTGATTTAATTTACAGCAAGAATATCAACATTCATATGACTCAATTTTTCCAATTGAGTCATTGCTCATTGGATATATATTTTACATTTAGGCTGCAGCAGTTAAATTAATTTTTATAGATAGTTTTAAAATGGTGTGATTCTTAGAACCCTCTGCTCCACTTTCTACCACATGGCCAGCCACATCTATTGCAGAGGATGAAGAAGTAGAAAAATTATAGGAAGAACTTGAAAGGATCCTTCAAATCTAGTCAATGACTTTCATGTCATTTAGTCAGTGACTTTCATATAAAAGTGGGCACAAGGAAGAATGGTGAATAATATTTTGGAAAACAAGATTCAGGATTAAAACATGAAAGAGACTAGAGGTTTATAGACTACTCAAAAGCCATATACTTGGTCATTAGGAATATTATCTTCAGGAAAAGAGTTGGAAGATGCTGGGTATGGTAAACATTACAAACACACAATGAAATTGACAATATCTTAACAGACAGGAAAGGACTGGTTATTAATATAATATTTATTTCTACATTATCTTTTTAATTTTATTTTTAATTTGTGAAATAAAAGAATTTCCATTAACATAGTATAATAAAAAGGTGATTGTACATGAGACTGCAAATCTACTATGCACAATGTGCTATTCCTTTTAAATATACAACAAAATAATCATGTAAATTTCTTTTTTTCCTTCCCCCACACCCTAGAGATGGCTACCATTAGACACAAATAGGCATATATGTGTATATGTATGCAAATACATGTGCACACATACATATATATACATGTAAAATTATTCTATACATACTTCTATTTATCAATTCTTTCTCTGGATGCATATAGTGTCTGCATGTCCTTTATAGTTAATTTGGGTATTTATAATAGACAACATAACTTATTCGCTCAAAGTCATTCTTAAAACAATATTGCTGTTACAGTATACAACGTTCTCTTGGTTCTTGTCATTTTGCTCTTCGTTATTTTGTGCAAGTCTTTCCATATTTTTTCTAAAATCATTGAGCTCATCATTTCTTATAGCACAATAGTATTCCATCACAATCACATACCATAACTTGTTTAGCCATTCACCAACTGATGGACATCCCGGCAATTCTAGTTTCTTTGCCACCACAAAGAGAGCTGCTATAAACATTTTAGAGCATATAGGTGCTTTTCTTTTTTCCCTAATTGTCTTTGGAAATAGACCAAGTAGAGGTATTGCTGGGC
This sequence comes from Trichosurus vulpecula, assembly GCF_011100635.1. NCBI lineage: Eukaryota > Metazoa > Chordata > Mammalia > Diprotodontia > Phalangeridae > Trichosurus > Trichosurus vulpecula. The sequence goes on along the minus strand of NC_050574.1, from coordinate 367,152,662 downwards.
CAAAGGATATAAGTAGTTTAATAACTCTTTGGGTATAATTCAATTGCCCTCCAAAATAGTTGGATCATTTTACAATTCTACCAACAATGAATTGGTGTCCCAATTTTCCACATCCTCTCCAACATTCACCACTTCCCCTTCTATCACTTTAGCCAATCTGGTAGGTGTAAAATGAGATCTCAAGATTGTTTTAATCTGCATTTCTCTTATCAATAATGATTTAGACCATTTTTATATGACTATAAATTGTTTTGATTTCTTCATCTGAAAACTGCCTGTTCTTATTCTTTGACCATTTATCAATTGGGGAATGACTTGTATTCTTATAGATTTGACAAAGTTCTTCATATATTTTACATATGAGACCTTTATCTGATAAACTGTCTAATTTTTTTTCAAATTTCCCAAATAAACTGCCTACATGCAATCAGATCATCAACAAGTTATAGGAAAGGTAAAAACCAATACCAAAGTAGAAGAAAGGATAAAGATAGGAAGATCAATCTGACCTATTCAAATACTCTGTTCACTCTGAAAAAAAATGGACATGGTCAACTAAAGACATAGTCTCTGATTATCACCATTTCTTAAAGAAATTTAACCAATATGTAGTAGACACAAGGAAGTCAAAATAACCTAATGGAAACTATTTCAGCTTATACACTTGATTTACTTGCCAAGCAGAAACACAGGGCAGGCAAAGGCAACACCAGTTTAGAGTACAAATGGAAAATAGCAAAATAGCAAAACAGCAATGGAAGGAAAAAAAGTGAGACTGCAGTAAACTTGAAGTCCAAATATGCCTGACCATCCTGAGAGCATGATATACTGTATGGTAAAAGTGGTGAAATCAGGAAGAATTGCTGGATCAGAACAAATACACACAGAAGTCATTCATGCCTTTGATACTGTTGACCATCTTTTTCTCTTGCTAAATATTCTTTCCTTCATTGGCTGCTAAGATGCTGCTCTTTCCTGGTTCTCCTACTTGTCTGAGCCCCACTTCTTTCTGGATCTTTTTTCCCTTGGACCTTCTCTGGATCATTACCTCCTCCAAAATCAAAGCATGAGTGTCCACTAAATCCCCCCTTTTTCGTGGAGGATTTTAAAAAATTGTTTTATTATTTAACATTTTTTAGTTTTCAACATTGGTTTCCACAAGATTTTGAGTTACAAATTTTCTCCCCATTTCTACCTTCCTCCCCCCAAGATGACATATATTCTGATTGCTCCTTTCTCCAGTCTGCCCTGCCTTCTGTCACCCCACTCTCCCCCATCCCCTTTCCCTTTACTTTCTTGTAGGGCAAGATAGATTTCTACACCCCATTGCTTGTATATCTTATTTCCCAGTTGCATATAAAAACAACTTTTTTCAGCATTTGTTTTTAGAACTTTGAGTTCCAAATTCTCTCCCTTCTTCCCTCTCCGACCACCCTCCTTGAGAAGGCAAGCAATTCAACATAGGCCACACATGTATCATTATGCAAAACACTTCCATAATAGTCTTGTTGTGAAAAACTAACTATATTTTCCTCCAACCTATCCTGTCCCCCTTTATTCAGTTTTCTCCCTTAACCCACTAAATCTCTCTTATGGACCTTCTGACCTTTATATTTTTTCTCCTCTATTCCCATAGGATCAATTATCATCTCTATGCAAATAGTTCCCAGATCTAAATGAAGTGAGTACTCTCTGTCTCACTATCCTCACAGGTTTCATCTTCCTCTCAGGATTCTAGGGGTACCCAAGAGGGGTTGGGCACTCTTCTACAATATTATTGGCTCAAGCTCCCACAAGTTGTGTTTTGCACACTTTATATTACCATGTGATAACATGTATCCCTCCTCCTCCCCCTCCCTGAGAGTCATCTCATATGACAAATAGTATTTTTTTAAGAGAGGAAAAAAAATCCACTCACGTTTAATGTTATATGAGCTAGGTTTATATTTTCTTCCATCTGTCTCTAAAATGATTTCCCACCCCAAGTTATGATTTTTTCCCTCTCCTACTATAAACACAGTATTATATTCCTTCAGTTATTTTAATTTTTTAAGGTGTCCTTGTTTCCACCAGCTCCCTTCCTCTTTTCTCATTTGTTACCCCTTTCTCTTTAGGGTTTTGTTTATTAGTTCTTTTTTTCCTCTTGCCTTTATCTGGTTATATGTTTCTTCTCCCTCTTTTTTGTCTTAGTTAGTCAAATAGACTCCCCCTTACTCTCCTCCCTTTCGGCTAGTCCTATTCACTAGTTTAATTTCATTTTGCCCCCCTTTCCAAAAAGGATTTCTTTTACTCTCTTCATTATCCATCTTCTCTTTCTGTTTACTCAAAACCTTCATTCTCTGATTCATAAGCCCTATAATTATCTGGTCTCTCTTTTTTCTCTGTATTCATTATGCAATCAAAACTTTGAAGATATCCATCCTGAGCTTCTCCCTCTAAGTGCTTTCTGGGGCTGCTTTGTAGGGTTTTCTCCATGAATTCTCCTTTTCCATTGTGCCTTATTCACAGAATAATGCCAATTATTTCAGGTGTCGGAGAGAGCACTGCCCTATGGTAGGGTACCTCCCCCCCCCAACTGATCTGTACCCTCTCTTGCTGACTGCCCCCCCCACCACATTTACCTGGAAATTTTTCTGTCTTTCCTTTCCCCCTCCTCCAGGTGCCATTTGCTCCCAGGGATTTCAACTCTCCCCCTCCCAGGACAAATCCCCCAAGCCTCATCCAATATAAAGTCTTCATCTCCCTTCTCTCATAGGAGAATTCATCAGTACAAACCTCTCCTACTTCTGATATAAGATTTGCTTTCTTCCCCTTACTCTTTTCAAACCTTTCCCCGTCCTCCTCACTGACTCTCCTGTAGGTTCTTCTCTTTCTGAGGCCACAGAGGTCACTTCCCTCTTATTGCTAGTCCTTGATTTGACTCCAATGCATCACTCACTCCTTTCTATCCCTCTGCTCTCTTCATGTACCTTCCCATGTTATAATGTAGTCTCACAAAAGAAACATTCATCTACAGGAACGGTACTACCAGGTTCTGTCCATAATGCCCCATTCATCTCTTCACAGTCACCTCTACCAGATTTCTGCTATTTTTGGTCTTCTTGTGTACATCTGGAAAGAAGTAGCTTGCTGGTCTTTCTGATGTCTGCATTTATTCATTCCTCCTGCATTTCTGTTATTTGGGATGTTTAAGAAGCAAATGATTTCAGTTTTGTTTTCTTTCTAAAAAATGTTGAAAATTTTTCTTTATTATTAAATGTCCATCTTCTGTCCTATAGGATTAAGCTCATCTTTGCAGGATAGGTGACCCTGGGCTATGTCCTATGCTCCATTACTTTTTGGAACACATTATTCCATTCCCTCCTTTTTCTAGTGGGTGCAGAATAGTCTTGCATTATTCAAATGTCCTTTCATTTGAATTTGAAGGTCTTTCTCCTAATGGCTTGCAGAATTTGTTGTTTCTGAAATGAATTGCTAAATTTAACCATTATGTGTCTAGGTGTTTGCAGCTGTGAACTCTTTCAATTGGAATTTCATTTTCAATGTTCAGAAACTCTGGGCAGTTCTCTTCTATTATTTCCTTCATTCGTGTGTTAAGGCTTTTTGTCCTGTCATGTTCTTCTGGGAGACCTATGATCCTTAGGTTGTCTCTACACACCCTACCTCCAAGATCAATATGTTTTCCTTACATAGTGTGTGTTTCCTTCGTTCCTTCCTTCCCTCCTTCCTTCCTTCCTTCCTTCCTTCCTTCCTTTCTTTTTCTTTCTTTCTTTCTTTCTTTCTTTCTTTCTTTCTTTCTTTCTTTCTTTCTTTCTTTCTTTCTTCCTATCTTCCTTCCTTCCTTCCTTTCTTTCTCTTTCTTTCTTCCTTCCTTCCTTCCTTTCTTTTTCTTTCTTTCTTTCTTTCTTTCTTTCTTTCTTTCTTTCTTTCTTCCTTCCTTCCTTCCTTCCTTCCTATCTTCCTTCCTTCCTAGTGGAGGTAATCAAGGTTAAGTGACTTGCCCAGGGTCATGCAGCTAGTACGTGTCTGAGGACAGATTTGAACTCAGGTCCTCTTGAAACCTGGTCTGATATTCTATACACTGCACCACTTGGATGCCCCATATTTTCTTTTAATGTTATTGTTTTTTGTTTCTCTTCTTCTAGGTTATCCTCTACTTCTGTGTATTCTCATTCTCCATCTATTTATTATTCTCTCTTTTGTTTGTTTGGTGAGGCATGCCATTGAAGAGGCCAGTTTTTCTATTTCGCTCATATATTTGCTATGCAAAACATACATTCTGCTCTCATAAGTCCCATTTCTCTTTTAAAGCACTCAAGACAGCATATTGTAGTTCCATGTTCTCACATTTCATGGAGTCCTCTAACCCATCAAGTACGAGATCATTTTCCTGAATTTGTTTACTAGATCTAGAGGCCAAATTTCTTTTCTTCATCCTAAAATCTTTGGTACTTCCATTATTTTTTTCCCTTTCTTATTTTCCTTATTACTCACTTCCTGACTCACTCCTTTCTGATTGTGGTTTCTCTTGAGATAGATTTTCAGATGTCTTAGCCTCCTCCTACACTGGACAACTCATGGTTCCCCAGCCTAGGTCTCTGCCCCAACTGACTTTGGGTGGTCAGAATGGGCCCCACCTGGATGCTAGACTCTTTCCCTCAGGCTTGGTGGAAATCCCCTCCTCCTTCCCTGCCCCCCCACTCCCTCTGTTCCTTAGTTCTCTGGCCTGGCACTGGCAGTTCAGAGCTTGCTTTCTCTGGTTCCAGTAGCTTAGAGCTTTGTAGTTCTGGTGCTTCTAGGGTTGCAGCCCATGGCAGGCTTTTTGCTGCTGAAAGGTTGTTGCTATAGAGGCCTGAGCAAACTTCCACGACCTGGAGCCTGGGTTTCTACAGCAATGGGGAGGAAGAGAGGAACAGGGTGCAGGGATGGGTTTTGATGTAAACCTATTTCATGTCCTTGGATCTGCTAGTACATCTCACAGGTAGGGGAGGGGTGCTAAGTGAGCCCAGCCTTAGTGAGTGTCAGTATCTATTACTTTTTTTAACCTTCTTTTAGGTCCTAGGCCATGGAAACAACTAACATCATTTTATCTTTGGCATGTAATTTCTGTTTTGGAAAGGTTTGAGAGATTGTGGGGATTGGAGAAAATATCTTGTTCACCATTTTGTTGTTCACTCTCTCATCACAGTTGGTGATTAGTGAGTGACTAGCACCTCAGTTCCATATAGTGAATGACTGTTAATTTGCTTTTACAAATGAATATTTACTTGGGAGATAGACAAGACTAGGAGTACAAATAGTTCCCTCTACTGCCTTTGGAGCACACTGTCTACCAAACTATCTCCTTTTCTCGGGAGAATGGTCTCAAATTCAGCATAGTTCTTACTTGTATAATTCCCACCAAGTTCATATCAAAATGCAGCATTGCTACCAGATGAATCCTCTTCTCATTCACCACAGGACTAGGTCCTGAATGTCTCTCCTCAGTGTATTAACACTGGGCTGGCTGCAAAACCTGCCATAGACTTAAATCCTGGACTCCTGAACCCCATGGTATCTAGGAATTCATGACCCCAGGAGGCTTAATCTCCTGACCTTTTTTTTTTCTGGAAGTCTACATTTTATTATTTCAAGTTACATGTAAAAACAGTTTTTAACTTTCTTTTTTAAAAATTTTGACTTCCAAATTTTCTTCTTCTCTTCCTTCCTTCCCCCCTCCCCATATGGCAAGGAATTAGATATTGATTATACACGTGCAGTCATGCAAAAAGTATTTCCATACTAGCTATGTTACAAAAGAAAGCAGAGCAACCAACAAACAAAAACCCCCAAGAAAAATAAAGAAAAATTTTAAAATATGCTTTGATCTGCATTCAGGGTCCATCAGTTCTTTCTCTGGAAGTAGATTGCAGTGTTCATCACAAGTCCTTTGGAATTGTCTTGAATCATTGTGTTACTGAGAACAGCTAAGTCATTCATAGTTGATCACTATACTGTATTACTGTATATAATGTTCTCCTGGTTCTTCTCATTTCACTTTACATCACTCTCCTGACCTTTTGAAGCTCTCAGGGTTAGAGTCTCTAGATTAATGTCCTTCACACAAAATGAAAGAACCAACACTGAGACAAGCAAAGAATTGGAGGCTAAGCCCATATCCATCGGGTCACATGTCAACCTTATTGGAGAGAGCCCAAGACCTTTCCCATTACAGCATTGCCTCTCACTGGATGCCATAAGTGAAGGAGTCAAACCCAAGAGCAGGTATCCAACAATGAAAATGAAAGAGTTCAATTTCCAGTTCATTATTAAGTATTTATTAAGTATTATATAAGTTACAATTATGTTCACAAAATTACATAATATATTGATGAAATATTATAGTAAGAAAGCAGGAATAGAAAATTCCCCCTCCCCTCATTGGCCTAGGTAATGTCTCCCATAAATATACGGAAGACTGAACACACCTAAGGAATATGAATAGGGAAGATCCAAAAACTCAAAAGGAATATGAATCATCTTTGATTCCTCAATCTCACCACCCGTATACAGTCTGTTGCTAAGGCCTGTTGGTCTAACTGTCGTAAAACCTCTCAGATATGCTCCTTTCTTTTCTCTGATACTACCACCACACTGATGTAGGATCTCATTACTTCACACCTGGACTAACATAATAGCTGTTGGTTGGTCTCCCTGCTTTATCTCTTCCCACTCCAGTTCATCCTCCACTCAGCTGCCAAAATGAACTTCCTAAAGTGCAGATTTTTTTTAACCAGGTTAACCCCACACCCTGACACCAAACAAGCTCCAGTGGCTCCCCATCACCTCCAGAGTCACATATAAAATCCTCTATTTGGCATTTGAATTCCTTCATGACCTGTACATGTGTACAACGACAACATCGTCATTAACAACAAGGGAATGTGTGGTCGTGATACTACGTAAGGGATAACTCATACTTCTGATGCTTCGGGGGCACTAATATTACACAGGGAGTGAGTGGCAAAGTTAAAATTGGAGCCCAGCTCTTCTGACTGCAGCTCTTTTTCTAATGGAACAATGGGAATAATAGCATGCCTTGCCTCATAAAATAATGACTTCTCCACTACTAAAGGTCTATAGGCTGAGTCTAAATGATGACTCATTAGGGACGCTGTAGAGAAGACTTGAACCTCAGGTATGGCTTTTTCCCAGGTCTAGGATTTGGTGATTCCATCTTCTTTTTCTTTTCAGTCTAGGGAAAGGAGACCTCTATTGATATTTGGTTTGGTGTCACCAAATTTAAATTCATGTGCCTGTAATGCACCAATAACAACTGCTGAGTAATCTGACACTCATTGTTTTAAAACGTACACAGTACACAACAGTGATGAAATGTAGTCCACATGGTGGATTAATAAAATGTAAGGATGCCATCGTAATCCCTTAAATGGTGGGGTGTTGTTTTTTTTTTTGAGTTTTACATCAATCATTACAACTATTGTTTAAAGCAAAAGAATTTGATTTCTAGCCTAAAAGCAGATGGCAGTATTGTATAGTGGTAAGACCGTTTGATTGAGTCAGAAGATCTGGGTTCAAAACTTGTCTCTGTCACTACCTACATAACTTTGGGCAAATCGTGTCATCTCTTTGGGCCTTAGTCTCCTTGCCCACAAAATAAGACAGCTGGACCAGATCATCTTTAAGGTCACTTTCAGTTCTAAATCCTATGAGACACAAAAAATGCAAGTGACTAGAGACTTTGGCTGTTCAAGTTCAGTTGGAGATCTTGGACTTCCTAATACTAAATTTCCCAAACCAGAATGTTACCTGGTAAGATGATTTGCCCGTCACTGAAAGTTTGTTCAGAAAGTAAACAACAGACATTAAATGCTGTATTTTTTTCATTCTAAATAACTTTTAAAATAGTAAATGGAATGGAAATAAAACTTTATTTTTTCTTTTTAATTTTATTTTTCACCTTGCCTTGTCTGTTTACATTGAAATTTTTTTTAGAAGGAAACCTGAAGCTCTTGGAATAAGCCAAATTTGGTTTGCCTCATTTCAACGTGCTAATAATCTCTGCTCCTAATCCACCTCCACCCCCAATGCTGGGAGTTTAAAATGGGTGCCAAAAATCCCAATCAGTTAAAAAGTTGATCTGCCTTTCAATATGAACCATTTGTTGTTTCCAAAATATAGTGCTCTTTGTGGTGGAAAAATACAAATTGTGTATGTGCAAAGCAGCTCTGACACAGATTTATTTTTGAAGAGCAATGAAACCATGGTCCAGCAGTTGCAGGTGACAATCCTAACAAGTCCCCAGGAGCAGATGAGAAGTTCATAGGCTGTTAATAAACTGTAACCAATCCATGAATACAGGCTGATTGTATTCAAACGGTCCGAGGGCCACAGGTCCTTGGGAGAGCTTGCACTTGTTCTGTTTTTATTTCAATATAGTAGGAGCATGAAAGCATGTGGCAGGCTCTTGCTATTTGTTACAGGGAATAGACATATGTCCCTCACACTTGCATCCAGAATATCTAATTAAATGACACAATGATTGTTTATACCCAGGGGCAGTTGCAGACAGGACATTGTCACATTACTGAGAGGAGGGCAAAAATGGAAATTCACATTGAATTCATTATAATGAATATATTCAAAATGTATTAGAATTAATTTAGATCCTGCACTCTTCACCACTTAAAATAAAATCTAAATGTCATTTCCACAAATATCCTATGCTGGATTTTTCAGTAGTATAGAGTTTGCACATACTAAGAATTGTATATACCAATTGAGTTGGGCTTCTATGTTATTTACTTCACTGTCATTTAACACGGATGAATTAGGGGGAAGTTCATTTCCCTTGACCTTCAGGATTAAAGTTTCCTCAGCTGCATTAGTAAATATATAATAAGATTTCCCATGGGTTAAATTAATTTACTACATTTTTGGATGAATAAAAATTTATGTTTCAGTTTCTTCAGCCTTACTTTGTACCACAATAAAGTTTCATTCTCCCCAGTCCATCAAACAATCAAGAAATAGACACTTATTCAGCTCTTATTATGTGCTTGACACTGTACTAGGCACTGAGGAGTACAAATACCAAAATTAGGAAGGGGCGAGGTGGAAGATAATGAGTTCTCTTTTAGAAAACTGACTTTGAGATACCTATAGGATAATTCAACTTTGTATATCCCCAGGTGCCTAACAGTACTCTAGTTACAGTAGATGCTTAATATATATTTGCTAAATTAATGTTGAATATAGTGACTTTTTTAAAAGCACCTATCTTGGAATTGTTATAATTCCTATTTCTATGTGTTATCAGGCAGACAAATAAATTTTCACTTCTCTATATCTGTCTAGAAGACAGAAGGTTGACTCCAAAGTGGTAATCTAGGATGAGAAGTAGAATGAGCCACCCACGGAAGATAGAAACAGCTCAGTAATATCTCAGCCTATTCAGGCCATGCCTGTCATCAAGATCTGGGCCTCCATGGACACAGCTCCTGTGGAGCCATGCCACATCAATGCCCTGTCTCTAGTCCCCTGATCTAGCTTCCATTCCCTCTCTATCCTCTCTCTGACTACATGCAATCATATTCAAGGCGCATGTTACATTGGTAAATTTTAGTATTTCCATTTGATTACACATGTAACCATTTCTCCAGCTTTCCCTAGAACCTTGTAAGTTAATCTGGTCACTACAAATATACCTAGCTCTCCTGAGGTGCCTACCTCAGTACCATTCCCCAGGCCTACTTTTGGCTTGTTTTATGGAGTGAGCAATGTCTTCTGGTCTTCCAGTCTGCGTTAGGTTATGAGCATTGCTCCCTGTTGGCCTCATGTGTATTTTGCTTGTTTATGGTCTCTGTTCCCATGGCTACTGCTCATGGCTCTTAACCCACCTCTGCTGGGTTATGAGGTATGAAGGGTGGAACTTATGTTTCCAGTTGCTGACCTCAGCTAGAGTTCTCAACTGCAGTGTAACTTCTCCCCCAAAAGAAGTACACTGGGTTCTCCCATCTCCCTGTCAGTCGACAGCTCAGAGGGCCTAGTATGAGCTCTTTAGGGTTCTTTAAGCCCTTCACAACAGTTAGTATTAGACAAGGAAACAAAAACAAACCTTAGCTACTTTTTCTGCTCCATAAGAAGAGTCTATTAGTTCTCAGGATCTTGACTATGACAAGCTTTCCGCCTCTCCCAAAAGAGCCTTGTCTCAAGGGACCAAGTTCATTAGAAAAAGAGTAACCAGCCAGTTTAAGCCTAATCCTGGCTTAGGCATTAAGTGTTTTGGTTTTTTTTACCTTACACTCCTATTTACTAAGGGCCAGGTCTTAAGATGCAATCCAAATTAAGGTTAGAAAGTCCTTGTAACATCCAAACAATTTCTGATTCCCAACCATATCCTCCAGAAACATTTTCAGGGCTTCGCCTTCCAACAACCTGCCAAGGGTTGTCTGAGTCTGAGGTACCCTGATTTTCTCAATACCAAGATTCTTTCCTGTTACCTATGGGAATAAATGGGAGAAGAAAAGACAGAGGAAATACCTTTAATACTTTTTCTTTTTTTGTTACACATGCATGACTGGCAACAAAGGTCTCTGGCCTTTGAGTCACACACACATACATACAAGCATACAAACATATATATATATACATATATGTACTTATATAATATACATATATGTGCATGTGTGTATATATAACATCCCTTTAGGTTACCTATGTTTGCACCAAATGTTTGTAACCGGTTTGGGTTCATAGCTACTACAATTACTTCTCCAATCCCTCATTTCCCCTTATTGAATCCTGTCCTTATCCAGGAACAGCCAGCGTTAACTACATGATGTGTATTATGGTAGCACCGAAAAAAGGACAATTTACTTAAAATAGAAATTCAAGGTAAATATCAGGAAAATACATTGAGCAGCAAACATTCCCACCAGCTAGTACCCCAATTAAATGACCCCAACAACAGAAGATTTCTAGTTCTGTCAGACCTAGTCCTATGCTCCTGCTATGAAGTTGGTACCCAATCTAAGGGATCCTGAGTCAGTGGGTTAACAATTTGACCATCAGGGGATCAGGAATAGTGCTCTGTCTCTATGTCTAGGTCACAGTCTGCCCTTGCCATTGGCTGGAGATTCTTCAGGATTCTTCAGCACCTGGAAGAGGCAAAATCTCTAAAGCTTAGCATGGTATGATCATGTCAAATTCAAAATCTGGCCTCAACATGCACAGAGAACTTCAATGTCTGCAGAAGTGCTGCTGTTCCAGTGCCACAAAACCTGGCATGGGTAGGAAAAGAAGGAAAAGTCTCAGTGTCTGTAAACCCTAGTCAGATGAGGCAAAGCACATGTGGAGGTCCTTAGCTTCCTGGCAATTTTCTTTTCCCTCCTTCCTTCTTCTTCCTCCTTTTTCTTTCAACCTTTGAGACTCTTGTACACCTAGTCTCCAGTTCAGTTTCCTAGGTGATACCATCCCATGTTGACCACAGGATTTATGGAATACGTAGTTTTCAAAAAATATGGATTCATGCTCAGGCAAGGATTCAATACCTCCTATTTTGGAGTTGGTTGTATAAGGAGAATCATCAGGCCAATTCCTAATTATGTAGAAGGACACTAACAAAACATGGTCTGCTCGATGGAATCTGGAGCTGAGGGTACATGCATGAGTTCCTAATTTAGTTTTGCCAAAACATGCTACAGTGTTAAAGGAGGAGTTAGTGCCACAGAAACTATTTTGTAAATGGGAGTTTAGCCAAACATCACAACAGATATAAGAGGGTTTCATTATTGTTTAATAATTAGCATTTAAAGCACTTAAGGGCTTGAAATTGACAAATTTTACAGAGATTTACAAATAGTACCTCATTTAATAATGGGAGTTAGGTGCTATCATTTATCCTCACTTTAGAGAAGAGGAAACCAAGGCACAGAAAAATTAAGTTATTGGCTCGGGGTTGCACAGCTAGTAAATGCCTGAGGAAGTATTCAAACTTTGGCCTTCCCGAATCCAAGTCTAGCACTCTACATGTTGTGCCACCTAGCTGAGCTTTGTTATAATGTATCCAGGATATTATTTCTACACCTTAGTTGGGCAATATGATATAGAAACTTCTTAGAGTGTGGGTAGGGTTTAAAATCATAGCATATGCCTTTTCAGATTAGCTGCTACTTGGAGTTTCATTTTTTTGGATCCTTGTAATGTTTTCTCCCTTCATAGCTGATAGTGAAATGGTACTGGTACTGGCCAATTAGGGAACAGTAATAAATTATGGTGATAGAAAACAATTAATCAAGGAAATTAGGCCACTTGTGTATTGAGAGTAAGGGACCAAAGATAGGCAGCTTAAATATGACACTGGTGCCCACAAAGTGTTAAAAAAAGACCAGGAAGAAGACCCCTTGTAATTAGATACTTCCTCATGGAAGTTTTGTGAGCAAACATGGTGAACGAAAAGGCATAAATGGGTCATGTTCTATACAGAAAGAGGGAATGTTCACATTTTTGAATGAATTGACAAATGAAAAAATGAATTAATAAAAGAAAAAGCATTTATTGATTGCATACCATGCACAAAGCATTCTCCTAAGCACTTAGGAAATAGTTCAAAAGGCATACCTACCCTCAAGGATCTTATATTCTTAGGGAGAGGGAACACATAGTATAAATTCTAGAGTACGTTTTAGGGAGGGGTGCTTTGCTTCAGAAAGTTAAAGAAATGGTAACTCCATAGGAGAGCTTGCAAGTAGCACTGGCAATATTGATTTGATTGTGGTTCCAAAGCTGGAAGGACTGGAACATGTGTTAGTAGGCTGAAGGTCAAGAAGATGGCCAGGGTGTAGAGTGAAACATGTTTGGAGCTGGCTTAGATATAGTGGACCACGAGAGGCCCTGACCAATCAGGATAGTAGAAGCTCCTGGGCTGAAAGGACTAAATCCCCAAAGACATGGCTTCTGGTCAGGAGAGAGCAGCAGAAGGCAGAATTCCCACTAATGAAATTTAGAAATGAAAGGAACAGGAATTAAAAGCCAACCAGCTTAAAACCAACCCAACAGAATTCCTAATATTGATAGAAAAGGATATTGATCAGTTAGGGGAATGATAATAAATCATGGTAATATAAAAGAAGCAATCAAAGAAATATATGAAAGTAAAAGGAAGCAAGCCACTCATGTTCTGAAAGTAAGGACAAGAAACAAGCAGTTTGAATACTGCACCACTGCCCATAAAATGTTAAAAGACTTGGAAGAAAACTTATAGTAATTAGATAGTTCTTCTATGGAAGTTTTATGGGGGGATATGTTATCCATTCACTCAAATAGTTACAAAAAGTGGAGAAGCTAGGTGGCACAGTGGATAGAGCACCGGCCCCAGAGTCAGGAGGATTTGAATTCAAATCTGGGGTCAGACACTTGACTGAGGTTTACAGAGCATAGTTTACAGAAATGCTCATGTACTGGGCAAATCACTTAACCCCAATTGCCTTGAGAAAAAAAAAAACTACTTTCAGGGGGATATATTCACATTGTTGAGAATGTGAATCAAAGTATTTATACAGCATTTTAGCTTTGCAAATCCCTTTCCTTACAACAATTCTGTGAAAAAGGCAGTAATTCTAACTGCTGTTTTATTGAGCAAGCTGAGACTTGAAGAGTTAAGATAATTTGCCTATGATAATCTAGCTGGCATTAGAGCCAGGATTCTCACACAGATCTCCTGATTCTAAGTCTAGCACACTTTTCATAAGCAAGTCTCTTAGCCTCTCTGAGCCTTGGTTTCCTCATCTGTAAAATGAAGATAATACTTGTAATACCTACTCCACAAAATAAATGTGAGATTCAAATGAGACAATAAATGTGATGCAACTCCTTGTGTTGTAGAGGCTGGGAAGCTTGCTTCTGGGAGTCACCATGAAGTATAATGGAAGTACCTTGGAGACACTTTGGATCATATGCAGACATTCTATAACTTGTTCTGGTCTGCTAACCATGCAGTGTATGACAACCTCTTCGATTGGCTATGATTGTAGGATTACAACTGAGGTTGCCTTCCAAAGGCTTTAGTTGGGTTTGGCCTTCCCTCTCTGGGGGACTTCTGCTCTTGGCTTGATTCCTTTGTTGATGGTATCTGGTGAAAGACCATGATGCAAAGGGAGAAAGCTTGGATCCTTCCCTCTAATGTTCACATATCGGGTCTTCATTCTCTGGTTCTATTTTGAGCCAATTTTCTCCAGAGACAGAAGTGGGAGAATGGAAACGGTGTCCTTGAGGTGACTGAGGGAAATATTTGTACTTTTGTTCTTGCTATACCTTTAAAATAAATATCCCTTAGTGATTGTTGTCCTTCATTCTTGAAGAGGACTGAAATGACATCACTATATTGGGGTCAACATCCATTGTGTCTAAGTGTGGCTGGTCAGACCAACACAAGCTTGGACGGCTCTACCACAGGTCGAGCACAATGTAAACAATGATTGATGTTAATGTTAAATGGAATTGGGGTGACAGTCATGTAACCTAACTGTGGAGGGGAGAACAAGCCTGGAATGGTGGGTCAAGCTGATTGCATTAGAGAAGAAACCAGAAGAAATTGCTTGTAGTGCCAGGAATTGAGGGTTGTCCCTTTGTCACACATGTTCTCCACTCATGTGTCCCACTACCATTGTGCTCTAAGTTTGAGGCCATTCTGTACGTGGAGACTGGGAGAGTATTTAGGGGAGATTACACTCCAGGTTTTGTGGGGAGTCTTTGGTACCAACTGTTTTTGCTATACTTCTTAGATTATCCCTTTTCAAAAACTAATTGAATCTACTGGAAGATGGTTATTGGAAAGCACACTGGTGTGGGCCAATGAAGGCACTGTTAGAAATACAGTCCCACAGGGTTATATTTAGAATCATGAGAATAATTGTAGTCAGCTGCCCTC